>NC_142735.1:5314375-5632500 GCF_051943395.1 Hippocampus bargibanti
TTATTTTGCTAAGATTTTAACCTCACTGTCAAATAGACATACATTTACATTTGTTCGATCAGAAAAAAAAACAGATTTCAGATATGCGTGTTTTCGGTTATGAGCTACAGAGCAAATTAAACTTTCGTCTCAATGTCCCGCAGTGCATGCTTGTTATTGGACAGTGTCTGTCTACTAAATTTATCTAAGGAATGGGGAGCATAGTCCTTTTTCCCTCCAATTGGTGGCTTTTCAGCGTACAAAAGAACACAGAAAATTGAACAGTCCTAATTGTATGACAGAACAATGACTCAGAATTCACCCAGCTACAATTAAAGTTGTTTTCCAGTTTTCCCTTATACACTCCATCTATCTTCTCATCCGCTTTGTGTTCATCAGCGGCGCTATGTTACGCACTAATTACAGATGTTTCTAGCAGCTACTTAGCGGTAATGACTGTCATCAAGTTCCTCTACTCAAACAGTGCTTTGAAATCCCAATGCAAAGAGCTCTGATCCACTCGTTCTGACTATGTTTTGCGTCTTATCTATTAACATCGTCAATATGCTTTCCACACTGTCCCTCATCATCCATTTGACCTCCTCAGGTGTGTGAGTAAAGCGGTAGTTAGCTGTTGAAACCGCATTAATTGTGCAATAATGGCCTACGGCAGCCATCTGCCTACTGTTGGCGCTTATGGCCAATGGGCCTGAAAATGACTTCATTTCTCCAACTGCCCGCCGCGGGATCTTCCGGGCCATCACCCCGAAAACCAGAAACAAACGGCATTAATTGTTGCGGTGAGAATGTCCTCTACGCGGTATCATAACGATGCCAATGAAGTAGATCACAGTGTAGGGATTCTCTCACATCTGGTTCCTTTACACGTTTTCTGATCAAGGTAATGTGCTATGAATTTTGATCTGCCATACAGGCAGGCATCCTGATTCAGTTGCATGTATTGACAACACTCTTATTGGTTAGTTCCTTTGCAGTGGAGCAAACCCTGAAAGCCCCGGTGGTTAATTCCTAGCTCCCAGTGACTGCTCACTCCAAGCAGTCCATATGGGTTTGTATATATGTTTGCACTTGAGTTCGTTCAACAGATATGTGAGAGAGAGAACTGACCCTCCAATCACTTTATATGGCAGTGAGCATGTGTGCACGCGGTCATATTCTTGGTAGATGGTCACATTGTGAACACGCGGAATATAATGAACACCGTCCCATTCCATTTATTTGGTGTCTCTGAGCATCTTCTATGTCATTGCGACATCTGATTATTGCCATTCTGGTTTGCGTAAGTCATGGTGTTGACTTGACTTCGGTCAAAGTCATCATTGAAGATCTAGTTGAACGCTGCTTGGTTTCCCCTGCAAAGATTTTGTTCCTTGATGGACTTTTGGAATGGATTTGAGGTCACTTGTTTAACTTTTATTTTTCTTGGGTCATGAAACAATGACTATGACTGCATCCAGCATCTATTTAAGTTGTTTTTCGTTTTATATTGTACTCTCCATCTTTCATCTCAACTAATTAATTGGCCTGCCGGCCTGCCCTTAAGGTGGAACATTTATGTAAAAATCAATGGGGATTTTTTATTTTCTTTAGGCAACAGCGGGTTTTGCAAAAATAATGAATCATTGAATGACTGAACATTCCAAAGTATGAGGCAGATCATATTAAGTTCACAGTTAATGGGGGCAATGATTTTCAGCTCATCCTGAAATTATGTTCAAAATGCAATTACAGTAAAGTCTCGTTATATCGATATTCAAGGGAGTCCGAAAAAATATCGATATAACCGGGACTATCGATATATCCGACTCTGTTTGCATGTAATTTTCTCCGTGCGTGCATAGAAATAGTATCGATATAACCGGGACTATCGATATATCCGATATCGATATAACGAGACTTTACTGTATCTTATAACCTTTTATGAGTAAGGTGTAGGTGAGCTGTCAGTTGGCTTCACGGGCAGTCTAGGTTCTGCCCAGTTAAGTCTTGCCTTAAAGGACAACCAACGTCACTTTTTTGTTTCCTAACTGACATCAGAAAAACGTTTTATAGCATCTAAAATGCCCAAAACACACAGTATGATATTTTTATTCAAATTCAAAACACCAATAAAAATCACTTAGTGTCTAAAATCAGCAAAAAAATTGAGCTGCGAATTGGGCATTTTCAGAAAGTCCCGCCCCCAGTTTGTGACGTCACGCCAAGACGTCTTGCATTGCTGGAGAATCCAAACAACGGCTTCAGATTCGGAGAATATGCTTTCTTGTTACACATCCAGTTATGGATATGATTCAAATAGTTCTGAAGAGGAAAGCATACATGTTTGTAATCAATTAAATAATTTATTCCATGCCTTTTTGAGGCATCATTGGGGGGGTGGGAATCGATCACCAGAAAAGAGGCACAAAATGGCGACCTCCTGTGGTCACCTCTGTTTCCACAGCCTGATAAATTCCTTATATGGAGCTTTTTGGCGGCTTTTGGGTGCAACACGGTTTTCAGACCAAACATGTACAGCAAAATACATTGACGTGATTGAAGGACTGCTACAATGTGTCTTTTTTTCGGTTAGGGGTGTTCTTTTCATTACGTCACGTACGGACTCGTCACCAACTCAAAAACAACACTTCCGGAATATTCAGCACGAGTCTTAAAACGTAAAATATAGCTATATGCGGTGGAATCTTATTAAAATACGCTCAGTAGAAGTCATTTGAAGCCATTTTACAAATTATGGACAAAACGTGTCCGGAGACGTCGGTTGTCCTTTAAGTTTTTAGCAATAATGGGGTTAATTTATGAAGTTACAACCCCGATAGAAAATAGATAAGAGGACTTGAGTCCCAGTGGTCCAGAAGCCATCAGCATTCCATGTGTAATCAGCCTCGCTGATGTGCAGCCAATTGATTGTGTGATTGTGAAGTGTGGAAGTCTTGCAGCAACACCCTCTTCCTCTTGAAGTCCCTGCCACTACCAAATTGTCGTCTTCGTCATCCTCCTCCTCAAGGTGGAGAGAGTATCGTTGTCCACAAACGTTTTTTTTGCACAGCATCCTGCCTCTGTTGAACACACGCAGCTTTGGATGTCGGTGTGTGTTTGGACGCGGCTTTGAATCTTGAGGCGAGTCGCGGCTCCATCAGTTGGACTGAGGGCGAGCAGAGGAGAAAGTGAAAGGTGCTTTCGAGTGATGAAATGGACCGCAATCACCGGCTGAGCACACGTTTATTCATTCAGTGTGATGTGATTGCAAGTTTGCTGTTTCAGGGGGCGTTACTGAGACAAACCTTTGTGATTTCCTTCTGTTTGCGCTTCCGAGCATCCGTTGTGCCCAGCGTCTCAATAACCGCACTTTGACACCAGGTGAAATTTGACTGCCAAGATTATCACAGCATGCAAGACCAGTCCATGTACATTTGCGGTACCGGAGAATTATAAAAGGTGTGTTGACCGCTGTGAATGAAATAAAAAGTGTTCTGAGTGATGCGGTGGGAACTTGGCAGTCTGCACATAGCTTCTGCTCTCCTAACAGAAGAGAATGTGATTTGAAATGCCGTGACAACAAATTCAGTACAACTTTGGTAAGAGAGCTTGATTGATGGATTGGTTGCGTTTATTGATTGATCGATTGATTACTTGTTTGATCGGCCATTCAATTTATTGGTTGATTGGTGTTATATTTATTTATTTGATTGATTGGTTGATTGATCAATTGATTGTTTTTTTGATTGATCGATCAAATGATTGGCGGCTTGATTGTTTGAATGATTCACCATTTGGTTCATTGATTGATTGATTGATTGGTTGATCAAACGATTGGCTCGATCAAACGATTAGTCGATGAAATGATTGGTCGATCAAATGATTGGTCGATTTATTGTTTGAATGATCGACGATTCAGTTTATTGGTTGATTTGATTGATCGAGTAATCATTTGGTTGGTTGATCGATCAAATGATTGTTTGATTAATTGTATGAATGATCGACCATTCGATTGATTGATTGATTGATTGATTGATTGATTGATTGATTGATTGATTGATTGATTGATTGATTGATTGATTGATCAAATGATTGGTCAATCAATTATTTGAATGATCGACTATTCGGCTTATTGGTTGGTTGGTTGATTGATTGCTTTGATTGTTTGATTGATTGATCGATTGATTGTTAGATTGATCGACCAAATTATTGGTCGATTGACTAATTGAATGATCGACCATTCCGTTTATTGGTTGGTTGATTGATTTACTCGGTTGATTTGTTGGTTGGTCGATTTATTGTTTGAATGATCGACGATTCAGTTTATTGGTTGATTGATTGATTTGATTGATCGAGTAATCATTTGTTTGGTTGATCGATCAAATGATTGGTTGATTAATTTTATGAATGATCGACCATTCGATTGATTGATTGATTGATTGATTGATTGATTGATTGATTGATCAAATGATTGGTCAATCAATTATTTGAATGATCGACCATTCGGCTTATTGGTTGGTTGGTTGATTGATTGCTTTGATTGTTTGATTGATTGATCGATTGATTGTTAGATTGATCGACCAAATTATTGGTCGATTGACTAATTGAATGATCGACCATTCCGTTTATTGGTTGGTTGATTGATTTACTCGGTTGATTTGTTGGTTGGTCGATTTATTGTTTGAATGATCGACGATTCAGTTTATTGGTTGATTGATTGATTTGATTGATCGAGTAATCATTTGTTTGGTTGATCGATCAAATGATTGGTTGATTAATTGTATGAATGATCAACCATTCGATTGATTGATTGATTGATTGATCAAATGATTGATTGATTGATTGATCAAATGATTGATCAAATGATTGGTCAATCAATTATTTGAATGATCGATCATTCGGCTTATTGGTTGGTTGGTTGGTTGATTGATTGCTTTGATTGTTTGATTGATTGATCGATTGATTGTTAAATTGATCGACCAAATTATTGGTTGATTGACTAATTGAATGATCGACCATTCCGTTTATTGGTTGGTTGATTGATTTACTCGGTTGATTTGTTGGTTGGTTGGTTGATTGATTGATTGTTTGTTTGATTGATCAATCAAATGATTGGTCAATTGATTGTTTGAATGATCGACCATTTGGTTTATTGGTTGGTCGATGGATTGTTTGAATGATCGCACATTTGGTTAATTGATTGATTATTTTTTTAATTGACCGATCAAATGATTGGTCGAATGATTGTTTGAATGATCCATTCAGCTTATTGGTTGGTTGGTTGGTTGATTGATTGCTTTGATTGATTGATCCATTGATTGTTTGATTGCTCGGTTGATTTGTTGGTTCGTTGATTGATTCGATTGTTTGATTGATTGTTCGATTGATTGTTTCTTTGATTGATAAATCAAATGATTGGTCAATTGATTGTTTGAATGATCGACCATTTGGTTTATTGGTTGGTCGATGGATTGTTTGAATGATCGACCATTTGGATAATTGATTGATTGATTGATTAATTGCTCGGTTGATTTGTTGGTTGGTTGGTTGGTGTGTCGGTTGATGGACAAAACTGGACTTTCTGAACATGTGCAACTGTAGTCACAGGAATGTCGAGCTGCAATGTGACGATCTTAAAGCCCAGACATTTAAGGTTTTTGTTCGTAATTTTCATTTTGAATCTAAAAAGATAAGTCTCCATTGCTTCCTCTGGTCCACGTTTTGTGTATTCCCGCCATTTCACCAAACTTCACCATCATTTCTTCTTACCATTAAAATAGGCCAATAAAGTGATTCGATTTTGAAGAAGCAGCTGTTATTAATTAGAGGGTATGTCCCTTTTCTAGAACCATCATCAGTTTTGACTAGGTTTGTTTCATGAGTTTGTTTTAAAAAATATATATTTCTGTTGAACCACCATTAAAAGGCAATAACTATTTTGTTGATTTTCAAAACATTTTCATTTATTACCATTTTTATTTATTATCTGTGCTGTATGTAATGCATATTAGCATATTTGACAATAAAGCTGACTTTGACTTTGACTTTTGACTTTTATCTGAGGTGTACCAACAATTTTGATGACATAAGGAAATTCAAATCGAGTCTACAATTTTGTTGAATTGATGTGTAACGACTAATGTCCTGAGGCAAAATGAAGTGCACTACACTACTAGCTTTTTGAGTGGGTCTCAAAATATTTACTCGTGTCCAACAGCCTGTCAGACATTGGAAGTTGAGCTACGTCCTCAGGGCAGACTTATTCTGGTCCTTATGATATTGACATGGAGACCGCAGTTTAGAACAAGTCAGAGCTTTTCCCATTTCTCAACACTTATCAACACAAAAATAAGTGTCGGTTGTCACCACAGTTAAATATGTTTTTGGCCAATATAGCCTTTTCAACGTGAAATAGTCTCATGGCCCAATGCAGATTTGGGATTACACATTCACATTTTGAAGAAAAAAAAATATTTTTTCCCAGTTAAAAATAGAATTATACATAATATTATATAGAAATATACATAATATTGACTTCATGGCAAAATAATTCTGTTGCCCAATTAAAAATGTGCACTCACAATGTGTTTTTTTCTTAATTAGAAAGGTTTTTTCTTTGCCATTTTTCAGATAATACGTAATACAGTGAGACCTCAATTTACGAACTTAATTGGTTCCCAGACAGAGTGTGTAAGGCGAAAAGTGTGTATCTCAAAAAAGAAATTTCCCATAGGAAACCATTAAAATGGGAATAATCCGTTCCCGGGTTTCCATAAAATATACTTTTCAACTAAATAAGCCTTAAAACTACACACAACATACCTTATTCTATGTATAATAAATGTAGTATTGTGTTGTAATGAAAGAAATACACTGCATTGTATCATAAAGTCACTTTATTTACATTTGTGATGGTCATTTATGGCTTGATGGAATGGCGTTGGAGGTCGAAGGTCAAAGGGAATTGCTGTTTGGAAAGAGAGGCGCATTACATGAGGACTGTAATTAATGAAATAAACTGTGCTGTAAAAGTTTTATTTACCTTTTTGATGGTCGTTGATGGCTTATGGAAGGAGAGTCACCTTCCATAAGGACTGTTGGTAACTTAACCTCTGGTGCTGTTTGGTCGCGTGCTTCCGCCGAAGATCACTTCGCCAGCCGTGGTGGGTGTGTATTATGAAAATAGTGCTTATTATAAGGTTTAATTTTCATAAATTTGACGTTTGTAAGACAAAAAGTTTGTAAGTTGAGGTCTCACTGTATATTGTAAAAACTAGACATTTCTGATTTTACTTTTAAATACACAAAGAGTATCACCATTGTAAATCCAAGTTTTATTCTGTTTAAATGTGTCATTCATGCATGTTTTTCACAGCCTATACCTTATGTGGTGGGTTTCTTTACTATCCACTGAAAAGCACAGGCATGGCTTGAGCGCATTTTTCTTGTGTTATATACAGTATTCGCTGTATACCCTTAGGTTTGCAGAAATGGTTGTGGCAGGAATTATTATTTCTCTCTCATTATCAAGTTACACTAAATATATTTGAAACTCAAGATGGTCACTACACACTACAGCCGTGCTTCGATTTTTTATCTGATTTCCAATTCAATTCTATTTGCGTCATCTGGTAGGGTTGTGACGTGTTCTCCTCTCACACTGACCTGTTGTGTTTGTGTCTCTGCTCAGAGGGGATTCATAACATGACCATGGAATCCAACTCCATATCGATGCCCATGTCAGACCCCAATGCGTGGGCCACCGCCATGAACAACCTGGGAATGCCTCCAATAGGGATCACCGGACAGCCCATCCTGCCAGGTACCACAACACAACTGCATAAATACAATAGAAACGCCTTAGGTGGAACGCACACCTTTACCCAACACGTTTTTGTATTTTGAAATAGGGCTTCATTTTTAATTTTTTTTTAAGGATTCCTGAATTGTGCTATTTGTTGGCATTTGTCAGTTAAATAAGCTTATGTCTTTCTTTTAATGGAGAGCTTTGCCTGAGCTGCTCCGTTGCCCGTCATCGAAGTTGCAATTATTTTTAATTGACTTGTCCCCATGGCTATTTTCCATTGAAGATAAAGCACCAAAGAGTATTTAAAAATGGATTAGGAGACTCCAAAGAAGAAAATCCAGCCTTAAAAATGAGTCCAGTCGGTTGTCTTGTTTGTTGTGCGTTTGTGAACATCTACCTTTTTTTAACAGTCTTGTGTAAAAGGCTCTTCCTTGAGTTGCTCTTGAGGTCAGAGCACTTTCATATTTTATCTTTGGGAGTGGATTGATTTCATTTCCTGTGTGGTTCCATCGGTCATGGTGAGAATGTTAAATAAACTGCATAACCTATTACGAAATCACCCATGGCAGCCAGTTTTGCTTTTACCGTTTAGGGCAATCGCGTTTTAGATAAGTATGCCTTTAATTCTTTAAGCACACCATGCCTCTAAACGTTACCGTTTGATCAAGCATATGGCTGCTAGCTCCAGAAGCTAACAACAGTGAGCAACAACAGATATTGACAGGTTTAACGGAGAGTTTTACATGTCCCAAGGAAATTTTGAACATGCTCAAAATTTCTTTTTGCAACAAGATGAAAAAAATGTTATTAAGCGTTAACTATTTGCGGACATATGTGATCTTGAACCTAGGCTAATGGAATAACAACATTAATTTCAACCTAGGCTAATGGAATAACAACATTAATTTTAACCTATTCAATGCCAATGTATTCTGGAATTGAAAAGCATGACGTGGAGCGCCATTCCTGAATTTGTTCGGGTTTTGGTTTTTCTTGCAGGGGGTGCGTTTGAAGCTTCGGTCAGACTTCTGACAATGTTTTTCGCACCCACGAGGGGGCAGCATTTCGCTTTTGGACAGCCGCCCCCTTTTCAAGCTCAAATAACTCCAGGTCCATATGACTTAGGACTTAACTATTTTTTCTGATGAAAGAAGGAAGTCTAAGGTTTCTTACGCTGCATTGAGTGTTTATGTAGTCCTAAGAATCAATATTCTGTGGGTCCTGCAATTTGAGTGAAAATGACACATTTTTTTGCACATCGTCTCGCAGTGACTGATTGAATTCAAGGCTAAGCCACCCAGCTCTAAAGTGCATGTCAACTCCCACTTACAGATGTAGATGTCTCAATTTCAAGGCATTTTGTGTGTGTGTGGATAAGATGGAACCTGTTTCGAATGACATTTGCGGTCACTCAAAATGACATAATGATGTGAATAAGCCTGCAAAACTGAATGAAGTGGACCAATTAGTAGAGTAATGACCAGCACTATTTTTTTGGGACACCAGGCACGGTTATGGGTTTCCTGTCGTGTTTAACTTTGTCTTTTGAAGAATGGATTCAACGGTGCGTTTCTTGTAAATCCAACTTGTCGCATCCACACGTCACAATTCAGAAAGGCATAATTATGCTTGAGTGCGAGCACATTATGTTCACACCCACACAATCCAGACAAGAGCGCTAATCAGGCAAAATTAGCTGTCCTATTCTGGGAACCATTCACACGGCTTTGTACGGTGAGTCAAGAAGACACAAATTGGATGAAACAGGAGCAGTGATGGATGTTTTACCCGCTGAACATTCTGCGCACATACGAAAACAAATCAATGTTTTACTGTGGCGTCTCAGAAAGATCTCCATTCATGTCAACCGATTCTGGGCCAATTGTGGCTATTCAGAACATACAACGACATGTATTTCAACCTTTTTATCATGATGTAGATTAAAATATACCAGAGCAAGATTTGTATTTGGTGAGGCAAAATGTGGCTCATTAGTTTCAGTATTATTCTTCTTTTCCTTTCGGCTTTTCCCATCAAGGGGTCACCACAGCAAATCAGTGTCCTCCATCTATAGAGGTTTGATCCGCATGTTTGTTTTGGCCAAGCTTGTACGTATTATTGGCTGCAATTAAATATTTGTATGGTAAGCTGCTGCAGCTGTCAAATATTTTAAAATTTGAGTATTGTACCAAAATAGGCACATAGCAATAGAGTTCACATTATTAAACACATGCTAATTCTATCCACGTAGGATGACAATTCTCACGTTGTACCATAGTGTTTGTAAAATTGAGTGTGCATGGCTTTAAACGGTTGAGCACCTCCATTTTGTATCATATTGACTTTCCTCAACATTGCTTTGTGTCATCGTACTTGACGTCATATTTTGTGTACATACGTATCACATCACTGATACCTTCAGTTAAAATTTTAGAACAAAGTTGATTTGTAATTAATGGATTTAACAAAAAATGTGAATTGGGCATCATGTCCAGCAGCGTGTATGCAAACTGTCGGACCGCCATGGTGGATGTGCACATCAAGCTCTAATCGAATATTCTGCACCTTGCCTGTATTTGAATTGGATTGGATTGAATTGGGTTAGCCTTTATTATTCACGCAGTGGATTAATTTACATTTCACAGCAGCAAAGTGATAACAGTAACAGCAAAGGAAAGGAAGAAGTAGAAAAAACAAATACAGGATCTGCTCTTTCTGCAGCCACTCTCGCAGCGCCATGTTGAAATCCAAACAAAACAAAAAACAAATAATGTGACACAACACAAAGGACACGGACAGTAATTCAATTGTGAGCACTTTCTGCACCCTCTTTGTTGCATGAAGAAGTTCTAGATGAAAGAGGAGAAGATCAAAGATGTCATGGTGAAATGTGCATGTCTGCTATGAGTTAAATTTTGAAAGCAAACACAAAGCTGTCACATCCATTGACAAAAATAAATTGTCCGCTTCAATTCCAAGCTGCGACAGTTCCACAGTAGATCTCTTTCTTGCAAGACAAATAATAAAGACCACTTGATGTTTCCCTGTGTTTCACACAGTAATATAATATTTTGCAACTATATATGGGGTCCATTTTAATTAAATTGTAATCTTGAACAACGATTCTGCACTCTAAACACAAAATGCTACTTCCTCATTATTGAAGCAAAAGACAAATTTACACACAAATCACAGCTTGTAATCAATCATTTACTGTATATTACAAGCAATAATGTTTTTTTTCTAGTATTGATCCCCAGGATGAAAATATAATTGAGAAAAGATTGATGATACTACTTAATGTTCTGTATATTGGATCCCATACTTGCTGTCGGCACGCTTCTGTGTGCATACATTGACAATAGACATTTTCTCAACCACATTTCAAACCACACACACACACACACACACACACACACACACACGCACACACACACACACGCAATCCCGAGCCATTGTTGTGACTTTGAACTAATCCAGGTGGATTGCCTATCGATTCTCCATGACTGAACATCATCTTTTCCTTTCACCTCAAAACACCCGCGAGACAATTCACTATTCTTTTCCATTTTCTCTCTTTAAAGTATATCTTTTGTTTGCTTCTTTCATGTCTACACGCCTTTCAAGTTGCTTTTCTCATTCATTACAGGACGCCCGACTGCTTTCAATTCCATCTGCTGTGAGCCTTGGATTTATTTTATTTTATTTTATTTTCTCTAGTTCTTCTTAACGTTGCCTCTAGCCAAAGCGCTTGTGTCCGGTTCAGACAGCTGAATAAACAGACCACCTTGGGCAAAGCCTCCAATACACTTCAGCTTTTACAAAGCAAGCAATGATGACAGTTTTATTCCTGCGGATGGGGCTGCCAGCATTTGTGTCTGTGAGGAGGTTTAGAGCACATGTTTTCATGACTGAAGTGTTTGGGTAGAGGAGGAGACTGGAGTCAGGCCAGCGGCAGCAATGGATGAGATACAGCTCAGTAAATGTTGTTCTTCCATGTCACGATTATGACGGTGATATAAATGTGTGTAAAAGTTGTTTTGCTGTTTTTTTCTTAATTAACATTGTTAGGAATGATTAAGTTGTGCATTTTTTTTCCCAAACGTTGATCCATGTGTAGCAAAAGGGTCCTCAATCGATAAATGTACACAAACCAATTTCCAGCTTTGTAATAACCTCCAACGTGACACAACAATCACATCAAAAGCAGCACTGTGTGTCTGAAGCAGGCAAGAAACAAGTGTAGAAAAAAATAGAGGTGGATACTATTTTTTTAATTATATGGAATGCTAGTGCCTTATGGTAGCAGTGATTACCTCGCCTCTGCAAAACGCACACATACATTTAAAACAATGCCATACTTTAGCTTTACATCAGAACATTCATTTCAGCCGGACCCTTACAAACAAAATCAAAATGCCATGCATAGGCTAACAAATTGTATTAATGGCACAATTTTATCACAGTGTAAGCCACGGTGAGCAATGGGAAGCAACATGTTGCTGCTATTGACTGAACCGTTAGTCAAACTCTTCTTAATATGTGTCTATACCATACACCCACAGTGTGGCTAAATTGCATCCTTAAAGGACAACCGACATCACTTTTTTTGATTTTTAACTGACACCAGAAAAACTTTTATAGCATCTAAAATACCCAAAACACGCAGTATGATATTTTTAGTCAAATGCAAAACACCAATAAAAATGACTAAAAGTGTCCAAAATCTGCAAAAAAATTGAGCTGCGAATTGGGCATTTTACTGCAATACTGAAGAATCCGCCCATTCTCCTGTATGACGAGGCCACATCATCTCTGGACTCCATCACCGAGGAGGTGCAGGCATTCATATTTAACAAAACAAACACCCACTCAGTCACCTGCCAAAGGTGCACAGGATAATTCTGCATTACAGTGACACTAACCGCCCCCCCCTGCCCCCACACATTCACACATCCATGCATATATTCCCCCTTGCCACCTGCCACTGTTTCTTACTCCTTAAGCTCCAACTCAGCTAAAAAGCCTTCCAGTCTTTGGAAATGTTACATTTCATGAGAAATTTCAGCACGTCATTTCTGATTTCAGATTGTCGCCCATGTTGATTGTTATTTCCTGTTGAAGTGAATGTGTTTCTGAATTATTATATACAGACGCTCCCCAACTTACCAACGAGATATGTTCCGAACGATCGTTCATAAAGTGAATTTGTTCGTAAGTAGATTCAGTACTATATTTTGTATGGAATGTACGTTTAAAGGACAACCGACGTCACTTTTTTGTTTTTTAACTGACATCAGAAAAACGTTTTATAGCATCTAAAATACCCTAAACACGCAGTATGATATTTTTATTCAAATGCAAAACACCAATAAAAATGACTAAAAGTGTCCAAAATCTGCAAAAAATTGAGCTGCGAATTGGGCATTTTCAGAAAGTCCCGCCCCCAGTTCGTGACGTCACGCCAAGACGTCTTTCATTGCTCGAGAATCTAAACAATGGCTTCAGATTCAGAGAATATGCTGTCTTGTTACACATCCAGTTATGAATATGATTCAAATAGTTCTGAAGAGGAAAGCATTCATGTTTGCAATCGATTAAAGAAGGTTTTCTGGGTCGTCACAGAAAATGCAGAAGATGGCGGCAGAGCTCCGTGTAAGGAATTAATCAGCCCGTTTCCACAGGCTCATTAATTCCTTACACGGAGCTTTGTCGCCCTCTTCTGACTTTTTTGGTGCAACACGAAGTTTTCAGACCAAACAAATACAGCAAAATGCATTGACGTGATGGAAGGACTGCTACAATGTGTCTTTTTTTTTTCGCTCAGGGGCGTTCCTTTAGAGACTTCACGTACGGACTCGTCACCAACTCAAAAACAAGACTTCCGGAATATTCAGCGCAAGTCTTAAAACGTAAAGTATAGCTATATGCTGTGGAATCTTTGTAAAATACGCTCAGTAGAAGTCATTTGAAGCCATTTTACAAATTATGGACACAACTTGTCCGGAGACGTCGGTTGTCCTTTAAAGGCACATTAATACAGCAACACAGACTTAATTACATAATTATAATGCCTTTTTCACATTCTCATTAAATTGTTTGTATTTCGACATTCTTACTTATTAAAACACATTAAACATTAATTTTTAGTGGCAGGAATAGATTTGACATTTCCCTTCGTTTCAGTAGAAAATTGTATTTGATATACAATTACATAGAAATATATAATCATTGTAATGATGGTAATCTATACTTGTGCCAAAAACAATGTTGAAACAGTGACTCCGCAGTTGCCTTTCCCTTCTTCTCCATTGTGTAGTGAATAGAAGAAATGTGCTTTAAATGCATGTTTTGTACACGTCGAAAGTACTGTTATGGCGGTGAATGGAAATACTCGAATGTTATGCTCAAACGTCAAAACCTCACAAAGAAGTAGAATTGTCATCATAAAGATATGTAATGTTGCTCCCGGTTGTGTTCAAAATGTAATGACAGTCGATCCTTTTTTTAAAACCCTACATGTTAAGCTGCCTGTCAGCATATCTAGTGAGGAAAACTTTGCAAAATGGAAAAAGAGAGTTGGTTGACAATTTTTAAAGAGAAGCTGACAATCTACTAACAAAAGTGGCAGCAGAAGTCTTCTTGAAAGGGAACAGCATAATATAACACTCAAGATCAAAATGGAAAATGCATGTTGTGTTTACGTCGTATTGTGTCCAGGAAAATGGAATTGTTGAGGAGCCATATTGATGTTTGCCTTGTCGTCATTGTTGTTGTAACTGCAATCTTCTGACTGTAGAACTTTTTTATTCTTGTCAGAAAATTTCATTTGAGAAAATTGATTTTATTTGACACACTTGTGCAGGTTGAATACAAATTGTGCTTGAGAGAAAGTCTAAAGAATAACCTCGAGTGGCTCCTCATAGATCGGGTTTCTGCGTTTATGCATTTTTTTTTAGAAAATATAAACTGGTATGCTTGTTGTAGATCGTTTTAGATGTGGAATACCTTGTTGTTTTTGTTTGTATTACTTGGTAACTTCTTTGCAATTTCACTTTGTCATTGTCAAGCCTATACCAAGACCTGTTCAAGATACATGTTTGAAGTCAAGTTTTATCTAAGTATGGCATGCAAACCTTTTTATGACCAAACTCACACTAGTGCTCATGTCGTGAAAGCAATCACTTTGAATTTTATTGTTGGCATAGTAATCAGAAACCTTGGAGAATGGCTTTATCATTTCTCAACACTGGAAGATAGCACTCTGGCAAACAGGTGACCTTGTCATAAATTGAAAATCAACGTTTAAAATAGAATTGAATAATAATGGAATCAATCGAATCATGAATATAGTAATGCCATACACAATATTGTAATTTACTTGATAATGACACAAGTAGTTCACCGATAGAGAAAATTCCATGAGAAAGGCAAGCTTCCAAACTGTTTGTATGCATCACCGGTTATAGGTTCAGCGAGAGCCAACATCTGGTTCCAACATCGATGACATCTTACATGACAAAGAGGACATATCCTCTTTCAGCAGCAGTCCTCATTATTCACCCTTCTTTCACCTTGTGTCCACTGAAGCAGATCCAAACTTCAAGTAGAACCAGATGGCCATCTATTTTGTCGTTTGGTACGCAAGAGTCATTTAAGGATTGCTTTGCTTGTTAGCCAGAGGTCTGCTACCAGTGACTGAATCAGCTTCAAAGCATACCGCAGACTACCAACCAGCAAATCTTTTTCACACAGCCTGGGTTCTGAAACACCTTTCATCTTGATGGTCTTTTATTATATCTTAGTTTATTGATACATGTACTTTGGTGACAGGTCATGGAGAGACTCATACACAAGCTAAGCTCTTTTACAGTGTATTCTCTGAATGACAGAAAACCAGTGTAGGACTAATATGGTCGTACAGTATATCTTCCGTCTTTTAGGACCCAAGCAGTCCCATTTTGGATGTACTTCAGCCGTCTTCTAGCTCTTTTACGTCCTCTGAGATTGTAGTGTTACCCTTTATAGATAAATGTGTGGATAGGTCTCGCCAAATCAGTTGGATGGAATAAGACGGTAAAATCACCTGTGATTCTTAGTTTTTAGGCTGTAAAAGGCTGATGACATTCTGAATTATATATGAGGGTTTAGTATTATAAGTCCAGTAATGAAAGTCCTCTGGATTTTCTTGAAATTCCAGATTTTCATCAGAATTCCTCCGGGAAATTGAGGGAAAAAATTCCCTAAAATTAATCGCGATATTGACATGATGACAACATTGAGAGTTCCGGATTGGACCCCTGTGGAACACCTGTGGGATCCCATAAATCATTGTCATCAGGCATAGTATTGGGAAGTCTGCATTTAAATATCCAAACCATCATTTAAACAGCTTCTTCCCCCAAGCCATTAACTCTTTGAACTCTTCAACAGTAGCCAAAATGGAACTGTATAGTGCCACTTAGCAGTTTTTTTGACGACGATACTAGTGCAGCGTGTTCTACCGGAAACAAATTCCTTGTGTGTTCTACGTAATTGGCAATAAAGATGATTCTGATTCTGATTCTGATCTGGCACTAAATGCAATACGACAACATTAACCTATCTGAAGTGTTCACGTTTCCAGAAACTATTTGATGTTTTCGAGATGTGGGTTTTTTACAAAATTACTGCACACACACACTCCCATTGCCCTTGGGTGAACTATTTTCATTTTTAGACAAATATATATTTGCAAGTTTATCAGGCTTCATTTAGATGCGGATGCTTATGCTCAAATGCACTGCGGAGACGAGATAAGCAGGCTCCAGGGATAAACGATTGTTCCTTGAATAAACAACTACTCCTTTGTCTTCTGCAACCTACTTGTCCTCATCCCTTCCCCGCCATGTGCGATACACATAAAAACACACTCGCTCTTGCTGTAGTATAAATATATGTCAAGCCTCATAACACATCAGCCAACTGCCATTCCGAACAATGAATGTGTGGAGCACAATGGTTGTTTTTTTTTTGTTTTTTGTTATTCACCTGGATTATCTGGGAGGTCATTGCTTTGCCGTAAGCACATTTCCCATCCTTGGATGGACTGCAGTGTCCCTTTCTGCTGACTGCCTAGGAGCAGCGTTGGGATGGTGCCAAGAGGTTTAGGCAGATTGCGGAGGCGGACAGAGTGGAGAGGAAAAGACTTTGCGTATCAGTCGTGTGGATGCTGGAAAATAGAAATGTGGGGCTGGGCGTAGAGATGCGAAAATGAGATTCATGACAGCCCTTCCCTTTCATGGAGTGTGTTTTTGGGTTATTTCCATCAATCAGTTCATTTCAATCCACTTCAGTCAAATGATTTGTGCATCTATTGTCAAAAATGATGAGGACTCCAAAGTACGATAACAGTTTTTTTTCTCACCTCTACGACCAGTATCAGCTGGGGAAGGACAGTGATCGACAGTTGTTCGGTAAATTAATTATTTCCTCGACACAAATTATCATCATCGCGGAATGATATATTACGTAAAGTCCAATGTGAATCTTTTGGGGACAATGCTGGCCTCACAGATCTGGACAATGCTGGCCTCACAGATCTGGAGTCCCTACCTTGAGGGCTTTTATAATATTTTTTTTTATATTTCCTCCCTCCGATTTACCTGATAATGACCTTCATCATTTGAATTGGGTATGTGGAAGGATGAACACAAAATGCCCTAGTCCGGTCCTCGAGAGCCTTAATCCGGTTTGGTTTTGATGTCTCCCTCGTCCAACACACTTGAGTCTAATGATCAGGATCATTATCAGGCTGCGGCATGACTTGCTGATGAGGCCTCTGCGGCACTGACTGGTAGCCTGTTCACAAAAAGGGCTCCAGACTTTGAACGGCGCCTTTCCATGGGTCTTAGATCTGAGTCACCATTTTACTAACAGGCCTGTATCATTTATTCTCTCTGAGTTTCAGTCCCATTCACGAAAACATCTGTGTTGTCCTGTTTGAGCAGTAGGAAATTGTCTGCTATCCAGGACTTCAAATACCCATGAAATGAGTATTAATTGGGTTGTGGTCATCTGGGGAAATGGACCTAGAGATGAGTGGCATCATAATTTTCTGTATTGAAAACACCAAGTGCTTTGAGAGTCCAGCACTGCACATACAAGATAACAAAGAAAAAGTAAGACACATGCACAGAGTAAATGCCTGTGATGCCAGCTGAGCGGAAGTCCTAAAAGGTTACATTTTTTGGGGGGTAACAACACAGTTTCGGTGAGGGCCTACTATGGAATCATATAGTGAGTTAAATCAGATCAGTCACCAAAAATAGCACTTTGTAGAAATATAGTATTTTTAGTATAGTAGAGTATAGTATTTTTTATCACTCTTTTATTTTGAAGTAAAAGCTATGCGATCAAAAAAGTAAGAAAACGGTCAACTAGTTTCCTTTTGGAAAAGATCAACATGCTGGAAAAACTTTCTTTGAGTGACTCGGCTGCCGCTTGCGAGCAGGAACACGGAAAAAAAACTAAGGCTGGCGCATTGGTACATAAATGCAGGGATGATGTCAGTGATTGAGAGATGCATATTACAAAGCCTACTGGTGGTCCAGGTGGCAGAGCCATCTCGCCTCATTACAGATTATTGTACGGAAAGCGCCCGCGCCGTTCCCGACTGCCACCTGTTCATTTACGTCAGGGACAGACGAGAAAAAAAACGAGTGAAAGGTGCGAGAAACACTTCTGGCCAGAAGCCTCACACAAATCATTTCATATTTCACAAGTGATTGATGGTCTTCTCCCAATGTACTTATGTTAAACAAACCTCCAGTCAGTGGAGGAATGAATGGTCGAAAGATGCGCATCGTCAGACTCTTGATGAAAGACAGTCGATCGTTCGTAAGGAAGATGATGTTGGCAGGGAACGCGAGAAAGCACAGTCTGAAGCGCAAAGATAAGACAAGTTAAAAGGATGAGCAGACTCATGTGTATTTTGTTGTGGGTGGACCCCTGGCATCTTCTTTCTTCTTCTTTTTGTTCTTGTGGTTCCATAGGAAGACCTCCTTAGAATGTCCCTGTGGTCTGTCCACCAACGTAAAGATGACAAGCTTCTTTAATGAGTTCTGAAAATGCGTAACGGAAATAGCAATATTAAAGGACAACCGACATCACTTTTTTGTTTCCTAACTGACATCAGAAAAACATTTTATAGCATCTAAAATACCCAAAACACGCAGTATGATATTTTTAGTCAAATGCAAAACACCAATAAAAATGACTTAAAGTGTCCAAAATCTGCAAAAAAAATGAACCCGGAAGTGGCCAGTTTCAGAAGGTCCTGCCCCCTTGTTCATGGTGTCACCCCAAGACGTCTTGCCTTCCTGGAAAATCAAAACAATGGCTTCAGATTCAGAGAATATGCATTCTTTGTTACTCATCCAGTTATGAATATGATTCATATAGTTCTGAAGAGGAAAGCATACATGTTTGCAATCGATTAAAGATGTCCTTCCGTGTCATTTTGAGGCATCTGGACTGCAATGTAGCGTCCCAGAAAAGAGGCAGAAAATGGCAACAAAGCTCCGTGGAGCTTTCCACAGGCTGATTAATTCCTTACACGGAGCTTTGTCACCCTCTTCTGTCTCTTTTTGGTGCAACATGAAGTTTTCATACCAAACAAGTCCAGCAAAATCCATTAACGTGATGGAAGGACTGCTACAATGTGTCCTTTTTTCGGTTAGGGGCGTTCCTTCAGTGACGTAACATGAGGACTCGTCACCAACTCAAAAACAAGACTTCTGGAATATTCCGCGCGAGTCTTAAAACGTAAAATATAGCTATATGCGGTGGCATCTTTGTAAAATACATTCAGTATAAGTCATTTGAAGCCATTTTACAAATTATGGACACAACCTGTCCGGAGACGTCGGTTGTCCTTTAAGGGAAGTGTTCTGTTCGGTGTATTTTGGAGTACTTTTCAGTCAGCCAACATAATTTTAACTCATTGACTGCCATTCACGAATTTATTCGGGAATTGAAAATATGACGTAAAGCGCCATTCCCAATTATTTTTGGGGTTTTGTTGTTTCATGCTTGGGTACCGATAAAGCAATGTGCATGGCCTCTGGCCATGTTTATTGTTTTCCACAAGTGGGTAGCATTTCTCTTTTTTCCATGTTAGTGCTATGTTCCGGCTTCAGCTGTTGTTAGCACTAACTATATAAACCAATATGTACATATTGCATTGTATTTTGGACAGCCGCCCTCATTTCAAGCTCATATAACTCCCGACCCATATAAATTAACTCTTTTTTTCTGATGAAAGAAGAGAGTCTAAGGTTTATAACACTGTATTGGATGTTTATATAGTCCTAAAACTCAATATTCCGTGGGTCTTGGAATTCAAGTGTCAATGACAAAAACCCTGGCACTGGAGTGGACACATTTTTGCACTTTTCCAGAGGAATGGCCAGCACTTTATTGGCATCCTATCAAGAAAAACTATACCCCGAACAAATTTGGGATTGGGGCTCTCTGTCATATTTTCAATTCCCGAATAAATTCTTATTACGATATTATTTTCATTTCCCTTGCACATTTCTAGTCTTTTTATGTATAATTAGTACCGTTTAGTACGATACCCGGTTGTTACGATAATCTGGTTATTACGGTGCTCCTTTTCATCCCCCGCCGGCCATTTTTGTTGTTTACATCGATATATCCGTCGCGCCATTGGTCAACTTGGTCACGTGTCTTGTTACGTGAGCCGCCATCGGTCGCGCCATTGGTCGACTTGGTCACATGAGCCGCCACCGGTCGCGCTATTGGTCGACTTGGTCACATGAGCCGCCATCGGTCGCGCTATTGGTCGACTTGGCCATGTGACTTTGTCACGTGACACGCCATCGGTCGCGCCATTGGTCAACTTGGTCACGGGTCTTGGTTAC
Source organism: Hippocampus bargibanti (assembly GCF_051943395.1). Classification (NCBI taxonomy): domain Eukaryota; kingdom Metazoa; phylum Chordata; class Actinopteri; order Syngnathiformes; family Syngnathidae; genus Hippocampus; species Hippocampus bargibanti. The sequence goes on from NC_142735.1 coordinate 5,335,088, forward strand.
GTGTCACGCCATCAGTCGCGCCATTGGTCGACTTGGTCAGATGACTTGGTTACGTGCCCAGCACCCGTGTAGCTGAGCCATTTTCATTTTCAGACGCTAGCTCGTGTGTAGCAGACGAGATTGAAGTGTTTGTGTTTAAAGGTAAAAATGGGAAGCAGAAGAAGATTGATGACTTTTTTAAATTGTATACATAATACAGTAAGATGTAAGCGTTGCAGTTGCCCTGTTGTGTTATGTACATGCCCACTGTACTGTATATGAATGCAATCGTTTTTTGCAACAATGTTTCTTGTTTTGTCTGCTGAAGCGCGATGATTTAGAAAATTATTAACATTCCATACTGTGTATTAAAGGACAGCCGATGTCACTTTTTATTCAAATGCAAATAAAAATGACTTAACGCCAAGACGTCTTGCATTGCTTGTGAATCCAAACAATGGCTTCAGATTCGGATAATATGCTTTCTTGTTACACATCCAGTTATGAATATGTTTCAAATACACTGTAGTTCTGAAGATTAAAGCATACATGTTTACAATCATTAAAGAATTATATGTGCCATTTTGAGGCAACATTGGGGGAACAAAAAAGGGAGCTAATGGCCAGCTCCGTTTCTTATATGGCGCTTGGCTGCCCTCTTTTGGCGGCTTTTGTTTAATGCAGTTCGGCGCAGGATCGGATATATCGATATCCCGGTTATATCGATATTTTTTCGGACTCCCTTGAATATCGATATAACAAGACTTTACTGTATCTTCAAAAACAAAATCTTAACCAAAACACAGTGTTTATTATGAACCAATGAACACTAACAAACAAACTTAAGAATAATCATTGCTATTTTGGTGTTCTCCGCAGACGTCTTAGTATAGTTATGACATGCTGCCATGTACATACTCATTTGTCACATTTCTAAGCAGTTCAGCTAAGTCACATTTTGGTTTCAGAAGGAAGCGCAAAAGGTTTTGCTCTACATCCCATATTAGCGTGAAAACTGACTAGTTCGAAATGATTATTCTGTAACGTTCAGTAAATGACAACCCACTTCGTGTGGTGGGAGGCTGTATAAACTCAACTCTGATAAAGAGTAAGTATGCAGTGTGCATGTTTTGTCATTCAGCAAGGCACAATAAATATGGAGAGAATAATAATAATAATAGTGATAATAGTATGCTGGTGATGAAACATAACCTGGAGCTGCACCATACAAATGGAAACGAGAGACTACATTCGGAGACAAATCAACATTACCTGCTGCGGCGCACCGCACGCTCCTTGATTGACACCAGGCACCTTCCTCAAGGTGGCATCTTCCCGGTGCACTCTGGTTTTCTGTTTGATAATGTGTATAAATATCATTTGGAGTCTTCTCTCATGTTACTTGGGTCTCTCTTTTCAATTCAATTCAAAGAGATTTATTGGCAAAGCGCTGTTCCCTAGTGCAATTTGCGCACTGCTCTATTTCTCTCCACTCATTATTGTAACTTGTTTTATAACTTGCGTATTTATTACATCCTCGCTGGCTCCAGGGATCTATTCCAAGTCTGCACCTTTAATGTGCTAATGCCTCCATTCTCCTGACTCCTTTCATTTATAAGGAATTATAGGATCTATTTCCATTTAGTGCTGTATATGTAACTTGGCCTGCATGGGATTTACTGGACGTCCAAATGAGTGCTAGGAAATGGAAGCGATATATTTACCTTTGTTATGGTACAAATAGTAAAAAAATGTTATCATTGAGTCCTTCAATCTATTTGTCACAGTCCTGCTAAATGTAAGCCATGAAAAACACAGCACGCTCTGAAATGGCATGAATACAATTATAAGACTTTGAGAAATGTGATGGGTTTTCACAATGTACAGTGATACCTCAGTTTACAAACTTAATTGGTTCCCATAAAGCAGTGGTCTCAAACTCGCGGCCCGCGGGCCAACTGCGGCCCCCGAAAGAATATTTTGCGGCCCTTCTTGACATGAAAGATTAATGTTAGTGCGGCCCGCATGATTGATATGAATGAAACTTGTGTGTGGAGCTGAACAAGTAGGCGAGAGAAGCCATGTTTAGGACAGTTCATGTTCAATATTAGTTCATGTTCAATATTTTCTTTATGTTAAGAAAGTTAAAGGTTAAAGAACTGTGAATACAGACATTTGAAACTTTATTAAAATAATTAGTTTTCCTGTGTTTTTTTCTGTTGTCTGTGATCATTAAAATTATTTTATGTATTTATTACTGGTTAATTTATTTTTATTCATTTTCCATGTATTCATTTAATTCATTTGTTGTGTGTTAAAAATAAAGATTTTGACAACGTTGGAATGTTTTATCTGTGATTTTCTTGTGGAAATCCTGATGCGGCCCAGCCTCACCCAGACTCTGCCTCCAGCGGCCCCCCGGGTCAATTTGAGTTTGAGATCCCTGCCATAAAGTGTGTGCAAGGCGAAAAAGAAAAAAAAAAAATCTGTCAAACATGTATTTCCCATAAGAAACCATTAAAAATTAGAATAATCCGTTCCCAGGTCCGCATAAAACATAATTTTCTACTAAATAAGGCCTACACAAAATATACCTTATTTTATGTATAATACAGGTGCTATTGTTTTGTAATTAAAGAAATAAATTGTATTGTATAATAAAATCGTTTTATTTACCTTTGTGATGGTAGTTGTCAATGGATGATGAACTTCCAGGTTGCCTCTTGATGATATCCGAGTGAAGTTGCCGTTCTTTCTCGGCGATAATACCGTCACTCACATGGTCCTCTGCTCACTGCTTTTCGTTAATCCAAACCAACGGAAGTTTTTCAACCTCTTCTCTTGCTTGAGACCGTTGCTTAGACAACACAGAAATACCCTTAGCCACATGTAGCAATGGTCGACTTAGCATACTGGTAGTGGGACGCTAAGTCACACAAATGCACACCTCGTTCGTGTTTTTCGATGATCTTTTGCTCGACCATAATTTTGTTTTGTGTCCTCTTCGGCTGAACATTAGCCTGTGGTGGGATCCATTTTGGTCCCATAATAGCAAAAGTACTCCACTCGATAATAAACCACGTATGCATTCAAGAAAAGGGGTGATGAAAACTAGTCCACCAGCCACCGTGGCATGTTCAAGCGTTTGGTTTGGTGTTCTTCCGCCAAAAACTAGTTCTTATGCCAAGATTATATTCTCACGAATTTAATGTTCGTAAGGTGAAAAGTTCGTAAACTAAAGCATTCGTAAGATGAGGTATCACTGTATTTACGTTATTTTTTATAGTACTGTACTGTGTTAAATGCATACATTTATAAAATATATATTTTTCTAAATTACATTTTATGCCTGTTTGTTTTTCAAATGATTAACCCAATTAATTTTAAATACATTTATAATTATGCTTTATGTGAATAAATGTAATTTTTAATATTATTCTTTTTTTTTCAAATGTGTTGAATAATGTTCCATAGTTTCCGGTGTATAAGGTGAACCAGAGTATAAGGCGCACCCCGCAATGAATGGTGTATTTTAAAACTTTTTCCATATACTAAAAGTCACACCGGACTAAAAGGCGCACCTTCAATGAATGAAAAAAAAAGTTTTCCAAATATCATACTGTATATACATAGTTCACAAGCATTCAAATATAAGGTACACCACATTATAAGGCACTACAGTAGAGGCTGGGGTTATGCACTACTTCTACTACAAGGGGGAAATGGAGTTGGTGACAGTTGTGACCTGTTGTGACTCAATATTACTTCACATATAAGGTTCACGTGTGTGCAAGACGCAGGGTAATCTTTTTGAAGAAAATCAAGGCTTTTGGGTACGCCTTATACAATGGAAAATACGGTTCTTCATGAGGCAGTTCTTGCACTGGTGTTATCAAATATTCATGATTCGATCAAATATCACATCAAATGTCTAAAAATTTACATCTTCAGTTGAAGTACATTATTGGATATAAAACTTGAAAGAAGGAAAATAAGTTTTATTCACATTTTGTTCCCCTTCTTTTAAATCTCTTCTTGAAAGTCACTGGTTTAATCTAAAATAAAATACACAGTAACATTTGCATTGACAATGAAGCGTCAAATTATAAATGCATACTGTGTGACTTTTGAATGTAGATTTATTGCACCTGCGCAATCAACTAAACCGCAGGAAAAAAATATTGCCCGTTGACACAATTCCCTCCGTACTGACAAGAATGAACAGTCATTGTGGCTTTAATTGGTACCGCAGGAACTCAAAACTCCCAACAGCAGCAACATCAGTGGAAGGTGTCATACAGAGGACTCACCCAGCGAACGTTTTAATAATGTATATAGTTTATGGCATTATCGATGAAAAGGTTTCTTCAGCCGTCATCTGTACTTCTTTGAATTGATGGCATTATTTAGTCACAGGTGGGACAAACCACACAAATTTCCAATGAATTTATTAAACTGGATGGAAAAATATGATCAACACATGACGAAGTGTGAGTGTGTGATGAATTTGTACGAGAGCTGATCCCAGCGTCTTCCTTCCATCCAGACTTCGACCCGAGCCTCGGGATGATGGCCGGAATCACCCCCATTAATCCTTTGATGCCAGCACTGGGCATGGTGCCCGCTCCCCTCTCGCACGACTTGCCTGTCATCAAGGAGATCATCCACTGCAAGAGCTGCACCCTCTTCCCACCCAACCCCAGTAAGTTCCGATTTTTGATTAATTCGTTGAACCAACAATGTTCCAAAACACAAACTTTACATTGAAGGTGCCATATATACAGTATACATATAGTATAATAGGACTACAAGAGTACAATGACTATTACCTGTGATGATTATTTCTGAAGCCTATCGACGGCTTTTCGCATGCTGTGTCAGCTTTATGCTAGCAGACTTTTGCAAGATGAACATGCTACCTGTTTAATATCACTGGCATCGGGTGAAAATCCTGAACCTCTAAAATGGTCATTTTTCAGGACAACCCAAAAATGGCATGTCAACAGTTTAGAGTGCACAATAATTTGTAAAAATAAATAAATAAATAAATAAATAAATAAGACCCAAATGTGTTTCCAACGAGATGTCAGTGACTTACAACATGTAATTCTCAGTATCAGAATCAGAAAGCCTTTAATAGTCCCACAATGGGGAAATTTGTAGTCCACAGCAGCACTTTGAATTTGCATTTGAATGAAGCAATTTGTATCGTTGTTAGTTTTACGGTTTTATAGTGAACCTTAACTGGGCGTACCACAAAGTAGTCTATGCTCGGCTTGGAAGATGGTACCAGTGCCAGTACATCATAGGAGTCCTTGTTTGCAATGCAGTACACATTTTTACCTTCCAAGGAAAAGACCGATTTAAAATAAAATGAAATAAAACTACACACACTTGAAGAATACAGAATAGACATGAAATAGTTTGTCAAGCTACCTGAGGTCATTTTCATTCCAGTCAGTATGTGAGTTACATATGCTATGTACAAAGTACATTCAACTGAAAATAATTTCTGAGAGTACATTGAAAATGTTTTTCATCAAGCCTGTTGGTGATGTTATATTCAGTACATGAGTCATTTCCTTTATTGAAGTTTGTTTAATTTTTGCTTCTGTGGTTATTATCGCACTTTTGACATTTACCATTGCTGCTATTCTTTACATAGACATATTTTTAAGCCCCAATTTTTAAGGGAAGACATGCTTCAACCAAAAACTGCCTGGATTGAAGATACATGCTTATTTTTTTAGTTTATGTAAATGTGGTTTTATAAAGTAGAAACTATTTAGTGTGGATGTCAAAGAATATTTAGTCATCAAATACATGGGAAAAAAAGAAATTGGGTTGAGTTCCAACTTGAGCGGTTATTCTCAGAGATAAAATGTGTGCTGCTGCTCTTTCAGCATCAAGTCAGCCCATAATGATGGTTCATAGTCACACACAAAAGCAAGCTTGTGATACTTTTAGGTCATATTTGTTTATTCATACTACAATGGTGAAGCGCTATTTATCAATTATTTGGAGTCACAACGGCGGCGCTGTCACTATTTAGCACCTTGGCTCAATTTTCAAAAGAAAATTCCCCACTTCTGTCTGTCATGATCTGGTTGGCGACCAACGGGGGGCGCTGTCGGCCCCGCCTGCACCTGCACAGGTGCTGGTCGTCCCGATCAGATTGGCGACCAGCGGGTAGCGACGTCAGCCCTGCCGGCAGCCTCGCAGGTGCTGGTCGTTATAATCAATGACACTTAAAAGGACACCCAGCACGACCATCCGGGGCAGGTCCATTGTTTGTTTGCTGCTTGGTTGCAGCATGCATTGTGTACGTGTTTGTTTAACCTTGGCGGGCTTTTACTTTTGGTCTTCTTTTGCTACTTTGTATTTTTTCCATTCAGATCATTTTGATGTTTTACATTTTGTTCCTGCTGACTTTATTTTAATACAATTTGTCAAACAACCTCCTGCTCCCTCCTGCCTGCTTTTTGGGATCCGAACCCGCCATCACCACCTCGCAAAACGTGACACTGTCTGTAATTTTGAAGGAGATAAAAGCTATTGATAGTGTCACATTTGAGGGTGAAGCTAAGTTAACACACATTGCGGCATGATGGTGAACTGCTTTTGCGAGGTTGTTGTAGTGTTGTGGGGTGGAAAAGGTGACTTATGAAAGTCTACCTTTACAATACCGATTATGCTTGGGCCAATTTCAAAACTCACCAAATCGGCTTGTGTTTCAAGCCAGAGTCTATGATGACCTATATGTATGTGGTTTTATTTCTGCCTCTGATTGTTTTGGGATTCCTATTTTCTATTTTCTTTCTACCTCCCCCGCCCCTCCGCCCTCCGAGTTTCCTCACATTTTGCACAATGTCACATAAAGCACTTAATCTCCCAGCGAGCCGATAAAAAAGCTGACATCCGTTGAAACAGATGATAGGGTTGGTTTTCAACAAGAAAGCCAAGTTTCTGTCCTCAATTGGACTTTTAAGGCAACTCGGATATTTATACTTCAAATGATATATGGCTCATCTTGTACTATTCATTGTACCAATATTCTGGTTAAAAAATGCATAGTGTGTTTAGAAATGTGCCTCCCTCCAATAAAAAGAGAACAATATCATTATTTGTTGTTGTTTTTAAAAACAACAACACAATTTGATACTAAAAAGGTGATTGTGACATGGCATTTCGAGCCACTAATCATTCTGTAAATAAATCTATACAGGTTAAAGTTAACACCAAAATAATGTTGTATCATGAGATTTTATTTTACAACCAACTCAGCCTTACTGATTCCAAAGCATAGAAATCAAGTGGGAAACGTGTCGGTTTTCACATTAGATTTACCTCTGCTGTGATTGTTTCGTGTCAAGAACAATTGTATGCCCAACCGAAATCTTTTGTCAAAGGCTACATATTCTTTTTCAAAAATACCAGCTGGTGTGCTTGTTGTCTGGCAGCACGACATTTCTCTGCATGGTCTCAGTAATATAGGAAATAGAATAGCAGGGGTTGCACCTTTTGAATAGACTGATTTGATACATAGCTTGAAAAATGGGCTGTGATCTGATTCAAAGACGCTACATTTTAAAATCATTTTGATGTAATCAAAATCAACTTTCCCTCCTTTGCTACAAGCAGCTGCAGAGGGTGCTCCTAAAATGAGAGGCTACCAATATCAGAAATTGTTAAAGTTGGTTGATCCGGGATCACCTTGGCAAACTGCGCAGAACAGCCTTTGTTCTAAGCATCTGTGTCAAGGTGGGACACAGCCTTTCTTTTCCCCCTTGAATATCAATGAGTCCTACTTGCAAATAAGAATCCTGGAGAAAATGCAAACACCCAACACAAATCAGCAGGATCAGTAAATTGACGATAATAAACCGTTACGCTCTTGATGGAAACATTCGTGACTGGATTGCTGCAGTTGCACAGAGGCATGCCGCAGCGTCCAGGGGTTCAATTGGATTCTCAGACCTTTGTTGTAAACCATTCCCGTTTTCTCATCACTGCTCTCTCAGTGGTCATGATACAGGGTCGCACCAGAGTCTGAGTTCATCTGGGGATATGCTGCAAGCCAGTGGCAGCTCTTTAACATTTAAACAAGGTGGTTGGAATGTGTCCGAGATTACTCCTAAAAATCCTGGATGGATTGAATTTGCGACCTTAGATTAAAAATTTGGAATTCTTAGGGATTGTCTTGGAAATGTGACCTTTAAGACTTGGCAATGGATAGATGACATTATGTTGATATGCAGTACACTATCTGTCAAATATTTGTATGGGAAATAATGCCAAATGTTCTGCTTTTATTTTTGGAAGAAAATGGATTGAATTGCAAAAACTAAAATCCAACTGAGATTAGATGTGTCCATTAAAGAACAACCAGCACCATTTTTTTGTTTCTTAACTGACATCATAAAAATGTTTTATCGCATCTGAAATACCCAAAACACACAGGCTGATAATTTTAGTCAAATGTAAAACACCAATAAAAATGACTTAAAGTGTCCCAAAACTACTTCAAAATGACCTCGGAAATGGCGAGTTTCAGAAGGTCCCGCCCCCTTGTTCGTGACGTCCTTCCTTGTCTTGACTTGCTCGAGAATCAAAACAATGTCTTCACATTCGGAGAATGTGCTTTCTTGTTACTCATCCAGTTATGAATATGATTCAAATAGTTTTTAAGAGGAATTCATAAATGGTTGCAATCAATTAAAGAAGTCCTCCCATATCAATTCGAGCTGTCAGGACTCTAATGTAGCGTCCCAGAAAATGCACAAGATGGCGCCCAAGCTCCATTGGAAATGGGCTGATTTGTCCGCTGGGAATTTGTGTTCACCATTCACGTTCACCATTCACCATTTGTTATTTATTCACCATTGCGTTATTTATGTTTCCTTCTAACTTCGCCATCAACACGGATCAACACGAAGTTTTCAGAGGAAAAAAAATTACCCAAAAGGCATTGTGTGTCGCTTTCTGGGTCAGGGGCGTTCCAGACGTGATGTCACGGTAGGTATCGTCACCAACTCAAAAACAAGACTTCATGAATATTCAGCGCGAGTCTTAAAACGTAAAATATAGCTATATGTGGTGGATTTTTTTGTAAAATACGCTCAGTATAAGTCATTTAAACTGATTTTACAAATTATAAACAGAACTTGTCCGGAGGCGTAGGTTGTCCTTTAAGGGAAAATATGCTTGTCGTTTCACTGAATTTGCCTATTTTGTTGCCCGCAACAACCGTTTTCACAACCACACTATTGCAGCGTCTTCTACTGGAGACAAATTCCTTGTGTGTTCTACATACTTGGCCAATAAAGATAATTCTGATTCTGATTCTAATTCTGACAATATCCAAGGAAATAACTATGGCTGCACCGATACCAGCCACTGTTTTGGAGCTGATGCACATCTGCATTCACACTCTTTGTCGTACAATGCCTTGCACCGTTTACAAGTCTGAAACAGCAGCCCTGTTGAGGTACTTTCAATGAAAACGCGAAAGACACCACTGAAACCTCCAAATGCAAATGATGCTCAACAAAATGGATGATTATTTGAACTATTGTGGCATGTGGTCGCTCCCATCGTACGAGTGTTTAAGATTGCATTTTGTCCTCAACAGAATCATTCTGCAGTGGTGTACAAGTGTCTTTACACATTTTTATATCGGTGTTGCTGCAGAGTTACTGTTGCACTCCTGAAACGCAGGGAAGGCCCATCACGCAAAGGAGTTTGACAGCAGTGCTGTAAATGTTAGATTTGGGGTTCAATAAGTAACGCAACAAGAAGCCATGTAATTACATCCCATGTAAGACAATTGTATGTGATCACAAAATTAACTAAGGAAAATAAAATGTGAGCATAAAATAAGGTTCGCAGTTTCTTTTGACTGCAATAGCGGTCCCTTAGTTGTAACATGAAGAGTTTTCCACCGTGTTTTGATCTCCATTTAAAAACAGCTGTGTTAGCACAAGATGGCTCTGTTTGCCCAAGCTGTCGTGGTGTTCAGGTGTTTCGTTTCCATGTAACAATATTGTGTATGACTTCCACCAGAGGCCCCCCTTAGTCTGAACACTCACGCAGCGTCACTTCTGACTGACCTTTAGCTGAGCGTTAAAACCTTCATCCCATACCCCACCACCTCCCACCAAATCCCTTCGTTTCTCTCCTCCATATCCTCGCTGTGAATGACCTCACCATCAGTTTGCATCACCTCCTTTCGCTTGACATTTCACTGTCCATCTCACCTTTGCCCCATCGAGCCCAACACATGCAGACCTCTTCAACTCCTCCATATTGACCTGATGTGTGCGGTATAAAACTGCATCAGTAGATTATAGTGGGGCAAAAAAGTACTTTGTCAGTCACCAGCTGTGCAAGTTCACTCAATGAAATCCTGAGAGATGTCTGTAATTTTTGTCTTTGTTATACATCAACAATGAGTGATAAAATAAGGGGTAAAAAAATCCAGAAAATCTCATTGTCTGACTTTAAATAATGTATCGTGGAAAATAAGCATTTGGTCACCTACAAAGAAGAAAGACTGTTAGCACTATGGCACATTTTTGAATTTATTTTAAAAAAGGCCTGAAAAACTTCACGACTGCCAAAACCAGAAAACCACCAAAAATCAAAATTATAAAACTGCATCAAGTTGCAAAGACTGAATCTGCAATACGTAAACAGGTTGGTCAGAATAAATGAACTATGGGAGCAATTATTCAAAAACGGAATGAAGACAGTGGAAGACCACCGATTAATCTGGGGTTCCATGCAAGATTGCACCCCGTGGGGTCAAAATGAGCAAACATCCTAGAACCTTACAAGTGAATGGCCTACAGAGAGCTGCGAACAAAGTTAAAAATGGCCACTGTCAAGTCACTCGCTACACCGCGATGGACTTAAATTCTGCAGTGCCAGTCACGCTATCCGTTTACGCCAGTACATCCCCTAACCTCTCAGTTGCACTTGTTGTAACATGAGGTCAATTTGGATGACAAGGTTAATCAGGTAGCAATGCAGCATTTGGAAAACCATTTGTTATGTGATTGAGAGACGCAGCGGTCGCCCTGTGGCCATCCGTGTCGTCTTGTCTCGCCATTAGCTTTAGTGCGTCTCGGCGATGGTGGGAGCCAGTCGGCAAGCATAGAACAGAAGAGACGATGGGTTGCACTGCAGAGATGGATGTTTTCACGCCACTCGCTCCTGTTTTCATTAAACTCAAGATATTTTTTTTATCACTGCATCGTATCCTCTGGATTTGCTCCCACATAGCCACATTCGCTATACAAACAGACTTCCGTGTTCCAGCCAGCCCGTGTGCAAACTCCAAGGCATGGCTAACGAATATTCCGAATTAGGGCAGACTTAGGGCGGATTCATTGGTCTCCTGTGACGTGTTTGCTATAATCATCGGATGAGACAAGAGTATGAGTCAATGTTTGATAAGCTTGAAGCTTTTTGTCAATTTAAAACCAGCACACAGATCTGCCCTAGGACCATTCTTAGCTTAATGCTAACAAAAGTTGCAATGTGTCATAGAAGGGATAGTTTGAATTGGTATTTTCTCAGTGTTTGTCTGTTGGCATGTGCCTTTCGTGTGTGTGGCCTCATGAGTGACATCAACAGCTGTAACTCAATGTTACCGTTGATTTGGGTTCCGTGTGGGCATCCCCTCGGTGGTCCTTGCATATATTTCCACTTGCCGTTTCACTGTTTATCCGCATCATTGGCGAGATGTGAGCGTCTTGACGATTGTCGCAGTGCACCACAATATTTGTTATTGAAGGTCTGATACACCTGCTTTTGACAATGGAAAAGAAATGAGTAGAAATGTGTCAAGCTGAGTAGGCACCATACGGTGGAGAAAGTGGCTTGCGACATTTTCCATCCATCCATTTTCTTCACCACATTAGTGTTGCGGGAAACTGGAGCCGATCCCAGATGACATCAGCCGACAAGAGGGTTACACCCTGACTGATGGCTGTTCACCTCCCGGGGCGGCACGTATTCTCGCTCTTGAACGCTTACACACCAACTCGGTGATTGCAAATGCATTGAAATAGGGGACAGGCTCCACCATTTGTCATTTTCACAGACAGATTCAACAGCTGTTTTGTTGTTGGTTTGTTTGTATCCGTGCCCTTAAGGGCTGAGCATATGTTTGGATGCATTTCTCTAAAATGTCAAACGTTTTCAGAAAATGGACCACTTAACAAAACAAAAACAAAGCCTATTCACAACAAAATACAATACCTCCTAGGGGTATTTCGTGGACTATTGGAAACCTGATTGTCAAACTATATACTTGTGCAAAAAATAGATTGATTCTTAACTCATTCACTGCCATTCCCAACTTTATTCGGGAATTGAAAATATGATGTGGAGTGCCATTCCTGAAAATGTACGGATTTTGTTTTTTTCTTGCAAAACCCATGGGGGGGGGGGGGTGCCGATAAAGCGCTGGTCACACCTCTGGCAATATTTTTCCCGTCCACGAGGGGACAGCATTTCCCTTTTTCTTTATTAGCGCTGAATTCCAGCTTCGGCTGTTGTTAAACCGCTATATAAACCAATAGGTATGTATTGCATTGTATTTTGGCCCCATGTAACTTGGGAATTAACTTTTTGTTTCTGATGAAAGAAGAGAGTCTGAGGTTTCTTATGCTGCATTGAATGTTTATATACTGTAGTCCTAAAATTCCATATTCTTTTGGGTCTTGGAATTTTTGTGAAAATAACAAAAACCCTGGCACTGGAGTGGACACATTTTTGCACGTCTGTCAGTGAATGAGTTAATAAGGTGCAAAAATACCCCCAAAAAAATCACCATCAACTGTCATTTTCATTGATCCACTTAAAAACAGGAATGATATGTACGGTAAAACAAGGTAATTAATTAGCAACTAGATTCACTTTTTTATCTTTGTGTCCAGTATTTCTAACTTAAAACAGATTATTTTCTTACAGACAGTGTATTTTAGGTGTTCAATTACCTGACATGTTTTGGCGTCAGAGTGTCCAGTATTTCTATTTAGTTTTACCAACCAGAACCACGCGTTGTGAATAAATCCAATCTCATCAAACCCATTTTAGCGACACATGCCAGATTGATTTATTGGGTTTTCCAGTACACTGAGTTAAAAGCATTTTCTTGTTTAACTGTGATGGAGAGGATGTAATGAAAGGTCTGTATGTACCCGCTGTGTTAAAGGTTTCACGTCATGTTAATCTACATGAAGTTAAAAGCACTTCCTGTTGAAAGTTTAACTCATTACAAAAATACTTGAATTCCAGCCTACATTGTGGTTAAAAGTCCAATAAATATTACCATATTTTCCGGATTGTACTTTTCCTGAGTATAGGTCGCATCCACCACAAAAGACAAAATATATGTCACACTGGGGTATAAGTTGCATTTTTGAGTGAAACACAATTGACAAAATCCAATACCAATAGCATACGTGTCATCTTGAAACAAAATGTAAAATAAAACAAAAGGTTGAATATATGTACGATATGCTAACATTTGTTTTTTTTTTTACTTCAAGAGGGCGCCGCGAGAGTGGCCACCTTTCCAGTAGCTTCTGTATTTTGTTTTTCTACTTCTTTATTTCTTTTCCTCTTCCTTTCATAACTTTGCTGCTGTGAAATGTAAATTTTTCCACGGCAAGACGAATAAAGGTACATCCAATCCAGTTCAATCCATTACATGACACTTAAACAACAAACTGAGAACATGCCTAATATATTCACATAACATATTAAGTTATTCCGATAACTACTGCAGATAGAGAAGCATATGAGTTTACCAAACCATCAGTGTCGCTCCAAATCACGAAATCCAGTGCAATCGCCATCCTCTGTGCCAGTTTTAAACATCTCCAGATGTAGAAGATTCACCACCGCTTACTCTTCAAGGTCATTTATATCACTCATCGTTGACTTATCAACCCGGACCTAGAGTGTCCTCTTGTGATATAATGTGAAAATAACGTGAAGTGATTTACGAATGTGATTAGTATTTAACTCATAAATGGCTCCGGGGTATATATGTTGCACTGCATGCCTAATAATAAAAAGAACTCCAGAAAATACAGTAAGTTCAATAAAGTAGCTGCTGTCTATGCTGTTCGACATTTTCAAAACCCTATCGAAAATCCGAAGTATTTTACATATTTGCAGTTTTTTCAAAGACCTAATGTGGGTAATCGATGACAAATTATTTGCTTTTCAACTAAATCACACACTTCGTTGGTCCGCAAGCTTCCAGGAAATTGACTCAATGTGGATCTTGATGTCGATAAATCAGAACCTCTCAATATTTGAAGCGACAGTGTAACAGCTCCTCAAAGGTGTGCTAACATATATCAATATGCCTTTCTGGATACTTGCACTATGTACAGTTTTTTTATGAAACGGTTTTGCACATTTACAGTATATAGTTGACATTTTTTATTTTGCTATGCTTAGAATATCTTGTTTTCTATCCTTTCACCCCCACCACCCCATCCCCTTTCAAATTGCTGCTGTGAACTGCAAATTTCCCCATTGTGGGACGAATAAAGGTTTTCTGATTCTGATTCTGATTCTAAGATGACACCAACTAGCATGGCACCTTCTTCCTCGTTGGTTTGGTGCCTTCAAATTAAAGACGTCACACATTTAAAGTATTTTTAACACGTTTTGTATTTATCTAAAATGATGCAAATGAAGGCATTGTTGACTATGACTCAAAAATGACTGCTCGTATATTGTATGGAAGCCCACGGAGCTTATTCGACAGCATCTGATTTTTCTGTCGTCAACTCCTCCAATCATATCAACCGTGGCCGATCCATGGAGATGAGATCAATCAACACTCATCGACTTTTTAAAAGTGATTGCGGCCAACCAGAGGGGCCTGAACTTCGGTTCCTTTTCATACATGGGATGCTTAACTAGCATTATTCTTACAAATGCAATGAAAAAGCCATTGTTCAAGGCATCCCTATTCATGTGTTCAGCTTTTGATGATGTCTTTCTTGGGGCATCCTGTGAGAAATGGATTATTTAGACTTATTTAGGTTGCTGCTGCGAGGTTCCCTCTTCGGAAATTTTACTTAACATCTTAATGGATTTTTGCTATTTTTCAGGATAACAATGTGTGCTCTGAACCCCCTTCACTTTGATGTATTCTAGCACTTAGACGTCTATTATTTGAGAACAGGCATCATTCAGATGTTGGTGTTTCAAGCACGTGTTTAAATTATTTAGTATTTTTCAATTGTCGCGAATGCTCCCTTCTATGCTCGTAATTGTCAAATACTGTTGTGACTCGTATTTTATTGTCATTCAAAATGTTGTATTTCAACAGTTTAATCTTCACACAATGTTTTTTCTACCAATTAATGATTCATTGGTTGGTACTCCAATGAATGAGTCAAAAAAAAAAATCAAAAAATAACATGTTTGTTTACTATCCCCATCTCCGGTTTTCAGTCCAGCCATTTTTTTTCAACCAACAGATCTCCCGCCTCCAGCAACGAGAGAGCGCCCTCCAGGTTGTAAGACAGTGTTTGTCGGCGGCTTGCCGGAGAATGCCAACGAACAGCTCATAATGGAGGTGTTCGGACAGTGCGGCGATATCACGGCCATTCGTAAAAGCAAGAAGAACTTCTGCCATATTCGATTCGCTGAGGAGTTCACAGTGGACAAGGCCCTCTTCCTGTCCGGTAAGGAACATTTCTCATTCGTTACGCTATTCCTGGTGGCGATTATTTCCGCCATCGATACATAGAAAGGTTGCATTTCCTGACCTTTTGAAAATCCATAATGATGCCTTCAACTGTGAACATCATCATTTCCCCCGAAGTGATCTATTTTTGTAGCATTGTTGTATGCATTATTGTAATTGATAGATACATAACGCATCCATTCATTTCGCTGTGCTGTATCGGTATTGGTGCCATAACATAACAATCAGTAACAATGTGTCACTAATGAATATATCATTAATCACGAAGGTTGTTCATGTCTTAACCCAAAATGTGGTTGACTACTTACGATATATACAATATAGACATCCACAAAGTCACACATGGATTCTGTTTAAGTTTGGCTGAGTGTGCATTACATGCTGATCTTCTCCGTTAACTCATTCACTGCCATTCACGAATGTATTCGGGAATTTAAAATATGACGTTGAACGCCATTCCCAAATTTGTTCGGGTTTTGTTTTTTCTTGTTTGGGTGTCGATAAATCGTTGGCCATTGGCTCTGGCAATGTTTTTCCCTTCCACAAGGGGGCAGCATTTCCCTTTTTTCCATGTTAGCGCTTTGTTCCAGCTTCATCTGTTGTTAAAGCGCTATATAAACCAATATGTATGTATTACATTGTATTTTGTACAGCTGTCCTCATTTCAAGCTCATATAACTCTAGACCCATATATTAACTCTTTTTGTCTGATGAGAGAAGAGAGTCTAAGGTTTCTTACGCTGCATATAATGTTTATGCAGTCCTAAAATTCAATATTCTGTGGATCTTGGAAATCGAGTGACAATGACAAAAACCCTGGCACTGGAGTGGACACATTTTTGCATGTCTGGCAGTGAATTAGTTAATTGACAAATGTAATTCAGAGGTTTTCCGATGAATGCTACTTTGTGCCAAATCCAGGTTTTACCCACGTTCATCACTGGTCATACTGGTTTTGCGCTGGTCACTCAATAAAAATTACTTAATGTGTTGTAGAGAGACAATAGAAGGATATACTATACATTTATAGTATACATGGCTGCTTTTACATCAGGTCCTGTATTTTGTTTTTCCTTTACTCTTCCTTACATAACTGCTGCTGAGAAATATAAATGTCTCCACTGTGAGACTAATAAAGGCGAATCCAATCCAATGTATAATGGATAAAGATATAGTCGACTCAGTATACAAAGTGTGTGTATGCAATGCGTGCAGAGGGGTTATTGAAGATGAACAGAGGATGTATGGCTGGTGTACAGTGGGTAAGGTTTTCAACAGTCGATTATTAGCAAGTGAACAGAGGTTTACAAAAGGCATATGGCAGATTTACGCTGTCATATATTTGGTGTCAAGAAGGTGTTTTCAGGGTGTATTCAGTTGTGAATTGAATGTACAGAGAGTCTATATAGGGGTCATAAAACCTGTTCGAACTGTTTAGGTAACAGGGGGGAATAGAGCTATGTATCGTGTAATGCTATTCAAAAGGGTGTGTACAAGGTATATGCAGGATGTTCAGCGGCAGTATAAGGTATACCCTGCTGTTTTAACAACACCATGATGTTTGTTCATATTAACTACATGTATTCATTTACATTACATTTTTACTCAGGATGACTCATGGACTTATAAAATCCATTTTATGAACATTTTTTTTGTCCTGATGCCCTTCAGTGTGACACTGCATCAGTGTCCAGTATGTATGAGTCTCGCTCAATTGTCACCACTGGAGACAGTGACGTCGGCAGAGGCTTTTGATGGGGCAGAGATTGTGCAAACAGGAAAAGGAATGAACTGGAGGTCGGGGGCTTGAGGTTAGCGCTGCTTCGCAATATAGTAGCACTTCAATATTTCATGGCAGGAGATCTCAAGAGTGTTCAGGTTGCGGTGCATATGCAGCGGCTGTGTTTGTCCAAACTACTGGCTAATAGATGAAGTGGAGCTTCGCTTCACACACACATACACACCCCTCAGTCAGTCATATAACCACTCCCACAAAGAGGTTTTGTACTGCTTATTACCATTCAGTGTGCCAAAGAAAGTTACATCTTGAGTATTTAACATAACTACATAATGTCACTTTAGACGGAAGCATATTTAAGTACTACATCTTGATTGTTCTTCTAATATACGGTCTTTGGATGCTTGGGAGGAGCTAAGTCTGTGTTGTGAAGACACAAGAGATAAAAAGCCATGTATGCTTTAGTTATGCTGAGTGGATTTTTCAAAAATCACTTCATGTTTTCTTTTTTTCCTCTTAATTTAATCAAATCAACTGGAAGTAATTTATTTTTCGGGCTAATGGTGAAGTATGAAATTGAAATGACACCATTTGCGGTTTATTTACAGCTTGCTTTAAACTATTAATCCAGTTGAATTATAACATTTCTGGGGGACATGAATTACTCACTTTCTTTGCAATTTTCTGGAGAGCATTCCTCTGTGAATACCACAAGTAATATTGCTACGATTTATCAACAATTCTCACAAATACAGACAACACCTCTGCAGTAATTACACCAGACAGAATGTTCTTTTTTCTAATCTAAAGCAAGCTAAAATGCTAAAAAGCGACGATCCCTTGGGTGACACATTTT
Source organism: Hippocampus bargibanti (assembly GCF_051943395.1). Classification (NCBI taxonomy): domain Eukaryota; kingdom Metazoa; phylum Chordata; class Actinopteri; order Syngnathiformes; family Syngnathidae; genus Hippocampus; species Hippocampus bargibanti. The sequence goes on from NC_142735.1 coordinate 5,353,406, forward strand.
TAATCATTTCAAGTTTCTTGAGTTAACGCTCGATGAATCACACCTCAATAGTTTTGGAAGACAGATGGCGTGGGATACTACAATACCCATGAGCCTCGGTTAGTATTGCTGTGCAGAGTCAGGTGTGAATCAGCATTGCGGCAAATGAGCTGTTGATGTCTCACCTGGTAATTCGGGATCTGTAGTCACACCAAGTAATGTGTGGTAACATCCCTGCTGAATGCATACGATGTTGACCCGCAATCTGAAGCATTTCTAATGAATTTTTTTCTTGCAACAAATGACCTTGACATCAGGAGGGGGCATCAGCTGCCTATTAGAAGGAATGCGTCAATTTGACGGAAGACCTTTATTTGTCCAAACTCGCGCTATGTGTGTGTATGTGTTTGTGCGCATGCATGGCAAAGTCTGTCGAACTTCTGAAACAAAGGTCAGCAAGCAATGAAAATGGTGGCTGGCGGTAAGACTATTGATTCTTACCGTCAAATATCCCAAAGACAATCAGTGGAAGATGAACCGAGCCTTATTAGGGGAGGAGCAAGGCGTACAAAATATGGAGTCTCCTTAGTCCTCGCTTCCATGTCTCCTGTGTCATCCTATATAACTCTGCGGATTGATATAGTATCTGCAATGAGCTGCTAAGCGGCTCCCCAAAATTCATTAATTAGTTGTGCAAGCATGAAGGTATCAATTTTGCTGCTGTAGATTGCAAATTTCCCCATTGTGGGACTATTACAGCTTTCTGATTCTGATTTTGAGAAAACTGTGAGTCTCTCTCTTGTGAATGGGCTATAAAAAGTCAATAGCTGACATAAAGGAGGCTACAGTAGCCATCCACATATTCATTTCAATCAGTCTCGCTTTTGGAAATCCTGGCTCAGCACTGTCTTTATTGTCAAATGTCTGCTGAAAAACTTTATGTGCATTTTTGTCACTATTTGAATATCTGACAACCATTGGCGCCACTGCGCTAACTAAACCTATCAAGTTGTCGGACCTTAAGATTCACATCTTCCTGTTTTCAATTGTGCTGGTCTCATCTGTGTTCTCTCAAGGTTATCGTATCCGTCTGGGCTCCAGTACAGACAAAAAAGACACAGGTCGTCTTCATGTTGACTTCGCCCAGGCCCGGGACGACCTCTATGAGTGGGAATGTCGCCAGCGCATGATGGCCAGAGAAGAGCGGCACCGCCGCAAGATGGAAGAAGACCGATTAAGGCCGCCCTCGCCGCCTCCCATCGTGCACTTCTCAGAGCACGAGTGCAGCCAGCTGGGCGACAAGATTAAAGGTGAAGTATTTAAATTGTAGTTTTGTGTAATGTCAAATACAAATGGAGTCTCTAATGTAGAACACAATCAGTTTCAGGACGCTGATTGATTTCACAGTTCTTATCATTTTAAAGCAATCTTTCCCATTGATAATAATGTTAAAAGGACTAATCCGTTCCACGATCAACATTCAATTTATAAAGCTCCCCTGACTCTATAGTCACATTACCTTCTTAACCATCATACAATTATAAATGTACCGTTAGTCTGTTATCATCAGTGTAAATAGACTTCATTCTTGTGTGACCACAATTGATTGAATTATCGGCCGGTTCTAGTGAACGCTGGTGCGTGTGTCTGCCGCTGCTCACCCGCAGAAAAAAATATCCTGTGACTGTAAAGTGTCCTTGAGAGTTTTGAAAGGCGTTTATAAATGAAATGTATTATTGTTATTATTATTCAAAGAAATCCACAAACAAACAAAAAAGTATTTACTTATTCACTCATTCACTGCTATTCAGAAATTTATTTGGGAATTAAAAATGTAATGTAGAGTGCCATTTGGGTTGTTTTTTTCATGCTTGGTTGCCGATAAAGCACTTGCCATGGCTTCTGGCAATGTTTTATCTTTTCCACAAGGGGGCAGCATTTCCATTTTTTCCATATGAGCGCTTTGTTCCAGCTTCAGCTGTTGTAAAAGCGCTACATAAACCGATATGTACAGTATGTATTACATTGTATTTTGGACAGCCACCCTCATTTCAAGCTCATATAACTCCAGACGCATATAATTAAGGAATTAACTCTTTTTTTATTCTGATGAAAGAAGAGAGTAAGGTTTCTTACGCCGTATTGAATGTTTATGTCGTCATAAAACTGAATATTCTGTGTAGCCTGGAATCCAAGTGACAACGACAAAAACCCTGGCACTGGAGTGGACCCATTTTTGCACGTTTGGCAGTGAATGAGTTCAAAATAAATACATTAATTATAATGAGGAAAGTGGGAGGCTCGATAATCGAGTGGTTAACACAGAGGTTGTGAGTTCTCGACTCGTTTTTTGGGAGAAATGATCAAGTTAAAGCTTAAAGACGCGCTGTTGACAGCAATGCTCGGTTACACACCTGTGGCCCACATCATTGTCAAAATGGACACAAAATAACAGCATCCAATGAAAAGATCATATCAGTAAAACAACTGTTTGGGGCAGTTCTGGTGCAGTTTTTTTTTTTTACTTGAAGACCTGGACGACTTAGTGATTGATTAATGGAGCAATAAATTCCCCTGTCCTGTCGAACATTCTTTGGGTGAATATTCACTTATGTGTTTGTGCTTTGAGTAAGTCAATTTCTGAATAGCTCAAAAAAGAAGACACCATATCAAAGTATTGATTTAAATCCAGTTTCCACTGCTCGAGAACCCTCCAATGACTCTTCCAAACGATTCTGCAGAGACTCACCACTAACAATCACAAATGCCTGAGTTAAATCGATTATAGTTTCACCCTCCAAAATAAAATATTTCAAAAACTCAGCTCATTTACACTAATGTTTTTTACAATCGGTTTGATGTTTCTAAAGTATTAGATGGGGTCCAAGGCACTCAATCTATTTTTGCCATCTGAAATCAAAATAGATCAAGTATTTTGGGAATCAACAAGGGTCCAGGTGTCAATGCTGAGCTTTAAAAGCAATAGTGTTCTTATTTTTATACAAAAAAAAAAACTTCCCTGAGGGTGTGAAGAGCACTGACAGGAAATATTAAAAAAATGAACAGCAACCTGATCTCCCTCAACATTTTTGCGAGTAAAAAATAAATCAATAAGGTTTTTGGCTCTGATATAGGCCTGCGACTTTGATCGAACTTGCAGTGTCAACGAGAAGCGTAAGGGGAGGGCTTGCGGAAAAGATGAAAAGTGAAACAAAAAGCACAGGTGAGTGAGTGGAAGGTTGCCCTACAGGATGAAAGGGAAAACACAAGCGTACATATGACAAATGGCCTTACACGCACATACACAGAGAAAGGGAGGTCATTTAGAGACCGCCAGCTTGTAAAGTGCATTTGTGAGCTTGTTGCCATCAATAAATAGCAAGGATTGTTCTTTGGGCGAACAGGGAAGAGGGATTCTCTGCTGCCTCATTCCCCTTCAGATTCAGGGAAAGCGTCATTTCACAAGAGCCAATGCCAAGCGATTAAAATAAATCTTTGGCCAGGGCCAAGAGAGGAGAGCCAAGAAAGACACAATGATGGAGAGTTGCTTTCAAATGAAGGGGCATGGTGTTATCAGGTTCCCCGAGACTGAAAGAGACCTGGATTTGTCTGCCCTCATTAGAGAAACAAGTTTGTTCAGCCAGAAACACAAAGACGACACTTCAGGAGTGTGGAGAGGGGGAGACAGGCTTGGAAAAGGCTCACTTCAGTCAAGTGATCAAACGTGATGCATTTAACTTGGGGGGATTGGAAGCTCCAAAGGGAAACAACTGACAAAAGTGCGACGGTGTGGAGTTCATTGAGCTGACTGTGATTGGTTGACCCTGAAAAACTATAATAGCTATAATCCACTTTAAGAATGTGTCAAGGTGGGTGGGAATTGTTAACGGTTCCAAAGACCAATCACAAAAAGAACCCCTCAATGAAAAAAAAAACAGATAATCTTTTGTTTATAATATATCTAAAAAAATATTGATTCATAGAAGAAGTAGTGCGTACCACAATTTTCTACTGTAGCGCCTTATAGTGTGGTGTGCCTTATATTTGGAAAATGTTTACATATTTATATATTAAAATAAAAATATTATTTCATTTATAAGCGCATTTCAAATCTCTCAAGGTCACTTTACAGTCACAGGATACGTTTTTCTGTGGGTGAGCAGCGGCAGCCACATGCGGCAACGTTCACTCAACCCAGAAGTAACTTCAATAGATAGAAAGCTTGCTGTCATATGATTTCACTTGTAGTGTTTTTTTTCTTGTCTTAAACTGCCGTTGTTATCAATTTTTCACATATGCTAGCTAGCTAGCTAGCTAGCTATCTATTTGCTATCTATTAGCTATCAGGCTATCTAGCTAGATATCTATTAGCTGGATGGCTATCTTGCTAGCTATCTGGCTAGCTCTTTATTACCTGTGTAAGTGTTAAGAAGGTAATGTGACTATAAAGCTGTGTGCTATCTAGCTAATACACAGCTAGCTTTCTATTTGGTAATAATAATAATAATAATAATAATAATAATAATAATAATACATTTAATTTCCAAGGGCCTTTCAGAACACTCAAGGACATTTTGCAATCAAAAGAACAATTATTCCGGGTTGAGTGGCGCGTGTGGCTGCCGCTGCTCACCCACAGAAAAACTTATCCTGTGACTGTAAAGTGACCTTGAGAGTTTTGAAAGGTGCTTATAAATAAAATGTTATATTATTATTATTATTATTATTATTATTATTATTATTATTATTATTATTATTACTATTATTACTATTACTATTATTACTATTATTATTAAACAAATCATTAACTCACTGCAATTGAAAAGCATGACGTGGAGCGCCATTCCTGAAATTGTTCGGGTTTTGGTGGTTTTCTTGCAGGGGTGCCGATAAAGCGCTGGTCAGACCTCTGGCAATATTGTTTCTACTCCACAAATGGGCAGAAGTTCCCTTTTTTCATGTTGAAGCGCTATGTAAATCCATATATTTTGTATTGTATTGTATTTTGAACACCGCCATTTCAAGCTCGGATAACTCCAGACCCATATCACTTAAGAATTAACTATTTTTTTGATGAAATAAGACAGTCTTTGGTTTCTTACGGTGAATTTAATCTTTATGTAGTCCTAAAACTCAATATTTTGTGGCTCCTGCAATTTGAGTAAAAATGACAAAAACCCTGGCACTGGAGTGAACACATTTTTGCACATCATCAGGCCGTGAATGAGTTAATTGATGCCATTTCTTCATGAAGATATATTCCATGGAAATCCCCCATCCCGCAACCCTTCTTGTGAACAATGAGAGTCTCTCACCATCTAATAATACCCGACTACCTTGTCGTTTGCCATAACCAGACGACAACAAGTTTGCAGAGGCCGTGCGTGTACTTCTGACGTGGTTGGAGCGCGGCGAAGTCAACCGCCGCAATGCCAACAACTTCTACTCCATGATCCAGTCATCCAACAGCCACATTCGCCGCCTGATGACTGAAAAGAGTCAGCACGAGAAAGAGATGGAGGAGGCCAAAGACAAGTTCAAGACGGCGCTATCGGGCATTGTCGCTCAGTGTGAGTTTCAAACCTTTTTTTTTTCAAAATCTCTAAAGGGAGGTTATTGGTATTTATGTTATTCATGTCATACATGATATGCAACGATTGGAAAAGAAATCTAAAAAAGTCCAGGATGTTTCTTCATTTCATGGTGATAGAAGCATTTCACGGTCATACTGGTTCAAATGACTTGACAAACAAGCTGTACAAGACAGATCACAGAAGCTCTGAATGCTGCACCAGAAGTAAGTACTTTTATTTGTGTCTTATTGCTTGTTGATGGGAGATCGTGACTCGCAGGGAAATTGCCCAGCAGCAGGTATTAATAAGAGATTGTTATTCCTTCAAAATAAGAGGTTTAGGTTCAATTTTTGCTACGTCGTTCTAAGTAGAAACCAGCCAGATAGGGAATATCAACATACAAACCACTTTTATGAAAATAGAGTGATTTTTTTATATATTTTTTTTTAACTATAACAATTGAAAATCTGTCTTTAAGAAACACTTTTGGAGTCGATGTATATGAAAACAGGTTCTCAGAGTGGGCACTATTGATAACCATTTCTTATTGTTGTTTCCAAATACAGAACGTTTTGCCTACATACAACTGAGTATGGTACACTCAAAACAAAACCGTGCTCTTTATGCAACGGAAATGCACCAGAGCAGGCCGCTGTGTACACTACATGTCACCAGATGATGTTTGTGTGCATACTTGCTGAAGCACTTACTGTAAATTGTCATGGTACCAGTTCTCCGTGCTATTTTAAAGACGATCGTACTTTTCTGTGCACATAGTTCAAGTAGACTCTGACATGAGCGTAATCAATGATGTAATTCTGCCATTTTTTTTAACTAATTCACTGCCAGACGATGTGCGAAAATATATCCACTTCAGTTTTTTGTCATTTTCACTCCAATTGCAGGACCCACAGAATATTGAGTTTTAACACCACATAAACATTCAATAGAGCGTTAGAAACCTTAGACTCACTTCTTTCTAAAAGTATTAATTCCTAAGTTGTCTGGAGTTATGTGAAATTGAAAATGGGGCGGCTGTACAAAATACAGTACAATACATACATATTGATTTTTATAGCGCTTTAACAACAACTGAAGCTGGGACAAAGCACTAACATGGACAAAAGGCAAATGCTGCCCCTTGTGGAAGGGGGAAAAATATGCCAGTGGTCTTACCAGCGCTTTATGAGCACCCCCTGCAAGAAAAAGCAAAACCTGAAAAAAATCGGGAATGGCGCTCCATGTCATACTTATCAATTCCCGAATAAATTCGGGAATTGCATCGACTGAGTTAAAAATAGTCATTTTGATCTGTTTTAGATTCAAGTTCCACTTGAGAGAACTTGAAATATGTTGGTAATATTATTGAATTATATGTCCAACTACGGGTGCCCCGTAGTCGAGTGGTTAGCACGCTGGCTTCACAGGGCAGAGGTCGCCGGTTCGTGTCCCGGTCCGGCCTCCCTGTGTGCATGTTCTCCCCGGCCGGACCCGCGTGGGTTTTCTCCGGGTCCTCCGGTTTCCTCCCACACTCCAAAAACATGCATGGCAGGCCGATTGACCACTCCAAATTGTCCCTGGGTGTGAGTGTGAGAGTGACTGTTGTACGTCTTTGTGTGCCCTGTGATTGGCTGGCAACCAATTCAGGGTGTCCCCCGCCTCGTGCCCGAAGACAGCTAGGATAGGCTCCAGCACCCCCCGCGACCCTAATGAGGAATAAGCGGTACAGAAAATGGATGGATGTCCAACTACACGTCGTCACGTATACAAACGCCATTATGCTAAGCTCGTACTTATCGTGCAGCACTCTTGCACATTGTTATTGGAGATAATATAATTTGTTGTGCGGAACATGCTGTGGAATAACAATTAAAAAAGATTTCCAAAGCAACCGGTATTTCCGAACACATAAATAGTCCCAATCAACACATGCGAAATAAGCGTGCTGGCCTCTCACTTGTCTCGCATGAAAGTCACTCTACTCTGCCTTCTGTATTGATCAGGACCATCAAATTACAGAGCGCGCCGGATGACGTTATTGATCTCTCGCTCACCACTCTCTGCGCATACACGCTTTTGATGCGGTGGTCATATTGACTTCCCTCCTATATGCATTAGGACTTGTGGGATATCCAGACCGCCCACACTGTCCCTCTTGACCACCCGATATGAGAGCAAATTGTGCCCTCGCTATATCACTGGAGCCTTTGCAATTTAAACATTCTATTTTGAGCTCCTTCCAGGGTGAAGTTCATGTTCTCAAATTCTTTCATTGTTTTTTTGTTTTTTTGTCTGGGTGATTCCGGAGCAAGTTATCGCGCAAATTATTTTATATTGATAATGAAATCACGTTGTGTCACATTATTTGTTTTTGTTTTTGAGTTCAAGATGGCGCCGCAAGAGTTGCTGCCTATACAGCAGCTCCCGTATTTTTTATTTTTTATTTTTCGCTGATGTGTGCTCATCTAACGTAATCTAATCATAAAGATAATGTAAAAGGAAAGCAACATAATAAATTGAACATATTTAGCAAAATAATAGCCAGAAATAAAATTAAATGCCCATTGTGTGCACGTTGGCCTCTTATGGTCTGCTTCAATTGCAGATACACGCTTACACTATCATCAACACAGCTGAAAAAAAGTCACAATTGTACTTCAATCATTTTACTATTTCTTCTTAGATTACGATTTTATGACTGTGAATAGTGTTTTACTTACTGTATGACCTGTCCGTTATGTTACAGCAGAATTTCTGTGTGACTATTGCTTATTTTTACCCACCCATCAATTGTTTTCCATTGACTGTTGTTAGCAATAAGCTGCTGGTGTTTCGAAAGAGAATTAAGTTTTGTATTTCAATGGACAAGTTGTGTAATTATTTTTGTCGGGTGTTTTGTTTTACGGTAAGCTCCAACAGGTGCATCAAGAAACATCTCAAAGCACACTTCGTGTAGTTAGAATATCAAGTACACAAACGTGCTTGTTTTATGATTGAGAGAAACTAAAAAATAATTTTGATTCAGTCCTTTGTTGTGAAAGTGGTTCTGACTGTTGTGTGACTGTTGTGTTGTGAATGTGGTTCTGACTGTGTGTCCCATGTTGGTGAGTAATCCAAGTAGCCATCATTTTGAAGCTTTGTCACAATTTTTGGCAGTTTAACATTTTAACTCTTAAATGTCATCATAAAAAATAAAATAAATCATAATAAATACATTAAATGAACTGCAGTGTAAGAAATCAAAAGTAGGCAAAAGTCAGAATTTTGTGATGATGATGATCATGATGAAAAAACAGATGTTTTCCATCAAGATGTCAAAAAAACGGAATCAATCCATTTCAAAACATGCAGCAAGTACATTCTTGGACGAAAGTATTGGATTAATCACACCTATCAGGGAACGAAAACTGTCTTTTTTCCAACATATTGGAATTTTCATCCAAGCAGACTCCCTCCCGCTTTGGATATCTTGGAGAGCTCGGCTCAAAATTCTGTCAAACCATAGTCATCCAAACAAGCATTTATACATCGGCTAACAATCAAGCTGAAACAGCCAAACTGTTCTTCTTGAAACCAGATGTATGAAGAAATCAAGCAGAGCTCATCATGATGATAAATATTGGTTAAGATGGTCTTTCGATACTTTTGTTCATGTATCTCGAAATGTGATCATCAAACCGCAAGATGCTTTGGCATCCACAGGTAAAATGACACCTCTCACACCTACACGCAAACAGTCACTTCTTTGAGACCCCAATAGTTTGACTCCACTTTCTCGCTCCTCTGCTCCCTCCCACCATGCCCTCTGTCTCTCTCTGATCTCTGGGTGGTCTACGCTATGCTCCCTCCGACCTCCTCTCTTCACCCAACCGCAGTTGAGCAGATTGTGTCTGTATTCCAAGCCGCTTCCAAACAAAAGGCATGGGACCATTTCTCCAAAGCGCAGCGGAAGAACCTGGATGTGTGGCGCAAACAAGCCGAGGTTGGTACTGCCTTTTTGTCTTTGTTTTTTGGTGGACATTTTACTAGATTGTTGCGATTGTTGTTTTTTACATAGAGTATGAGAAAGCTTATTTATTCAGTTATTTATTTAAACTAAGTATATTTTGAAGCACAGCTCAAATCAGATCATTTAGAGACTCCGTATTTGAACAGTAAGTACCATATTTTCTGGTGTATAAGGTGCACCGGACTATAATGAATACATTACATGTTTAAAAAAGTTTTCCAGATATAAGGCACACCTCCTTATAAGGCACTACAGTAGAGACTGGAGTTATACTGTATCACAGCATGGACCGTGCACTACTACGTCTACATTGGGGAGAAGGAGTCAGCGGCTGCTGACAGTCATTGGGAGACCTGTTGTGGCTCAATGTTACCTCACATATAAGGCGCACCAGCATATAAGGAACAGGGTCAACTTTTGAAGAAAATCAAGGCTTTTGGGTGTGCCTTATACACCGGAAAATACGGTAGTTGAAGGACATCCTTGAACATAGTGGTACTTTCCCTCCCATATGAAGGGAACAAGCAACGTGGTAATCCAGATATGAGGTAACTTTGGACATTTTTTTTCAAATCACCTTTTTTTTGTAACCAATTGAGGGAGTATCAATAAATATGTTTTTGTTCCTCCTCAGGAAATAGATTGATTAGCATGATGCTAGCTACTTTTTCAATGAGAATCAGAATCAGAATCGTCTTTTTCCGCCCTTATTTGAATTGTGGTGCAGCCTGGACCGTATAAAATTAAATGTATTTGGTAAGTTTCTTGGGATAATACAGTGATACTTTGACTCACAGGTGCTGTAAATTACAGAGTTTGCAGTGGAACAACGAAGGTCGGGTATTTATGGACAAGGCGAGACTCAGCTACAGATGCAATCTTTATTGAAAGGGACAGGAAATGACACAAACTCAAAATACGAGCACTTACAAGAAGTTGCTATAGGCCGCAACTCTTGGCCAGATGCTCTCTCACGGCCTTCCTCCATCTCCCGATGCCGCACACTAAGGCGCTCCCAATGTCATACCTGTATATACAAAATAAAGCACATAGGTTATGTGCTTTGTTTCGATGCACAAGGGTGCTTTTCTCTTTCGCACGCTTAAGCAGCTATACCATAATAAGCCAAAACAAAAATTGCCACGCTCGCACATAGACAAACCAGCCTTGTTCCTGACATCACCAATGAGGCCATGCTACTAATGGGCACACATACAACACTAACTGTTGATGAAAAGGTTTCTTCAGCCGTCATCTGTACTTCTTTGACGGTGTCGGACGTTTCGCCTCTTATCCAAGAAGCTTTGTCAGCAAACTAAAGTTTCAGCCCTATATATATCCCTACTGTCCTAACAGTTGTTGTTAGGGCTCAAATATGGAGTATGTATGGTATACCAAATTTGTAATAGAGTTTGTTTCATTTCCTTGCAATCCCTAAAAAGATGTGTAATGCGATATAGTGGGGGTTTTGTTTTATAACAAGTAAAAATGGGTTACTTGAAGCCACATGCGGTTCTCACAGAGCTGTTTGTCACTTTTGTGGCTAACATTGCATCACAGATAAAATAAAAGGCGAGAAAGTGACTGGCTCCTTCGTGCTAAGTAATGCATCGTTGGTGGTTTACAAGCATTTAGCGCTGCCCGATAGCCGAATAACTGATAAAGGAGCGAGGATAGGGATGGGGGAGATGACTGGGTGGATACGTTCTGTCAGGAAGACAGTGACCAGACAAGGTGAGTCGACCGATCGTCACGCAGGAGGCCATCTTGTGTATGTTCTGTGTGATTGACTGGCCTGGAGGTGAAGCATGAAAGGCTGCTCTTCATTCTCCCAGGCACAGTCAAGACTGCAGCTGCCTCCCCACCACAAGCCTTTTTGTTTGCGTGTGCGTGTGTGTGTGATTGTGTGGTATGTGTGTATACGTGCATGTGCGTAGGTGTATGTACAGCAGATGGTCGTGTATGTCTGCAGGTGTTTGTCTGTGACCTCAGCCATCAACTTCCGTCTGAAAAATGTCAGTTGACAGATGGCTCAAAGTTTATTTACTCTCATGCTCTTTGTTTTAAGGTCCCTTCGGCACTTTGGAGAGAAATATTTGATTCAGCCTCTTAGTTTCATGATGATGGTTGCGTTTGAGTTCTATTATTATACTGGAAGATTGCGTGTGACAAAATGGGTGAAGGGAAGTGATGTTTTTTTTTCTTGATGGAAAGGTGTCAGAGTTAGACCAAGACAACAATCAAACGTGTCAGGCAGTCATTACTGTCAGTGCTGCTCTCACGGTATTGCGGAAAAAATAAAGAATCCAAAATGAGCACGGGATCTGCTATTGGTTATAGGACATAGCCAGAAACTGAAACAAAAATGTGTTTAAAAAATTTTACATCAGTTTAAACTGTATTCATTCATCTTCTGGACTGCTTAATCCTCATAAGGATGACAGGGGGTGCTGGAGCCTATGCCAGCCGTCTTCGGGCATCAGGCACGGGGGACACCCTGAATTGAAGCGTGTCTACTCCAGTGCCAGGGTTTTTGTCATTTTCACTCAAATTCCAGAACCCACAAAATATTGAGTTTTAGGACTACATAAACAATCAATGCAGCGAAAGAAACCTTAGACTAGCTTATTTTATCAGAAAAAAAAAGTTAATTCAGCGCTTTATCGACACCCTCGCAAGAAAAACCCAGAAAAACGTGAACACTTTCGAGAATTGCGCTCCACGTCATTTTTTCAATTCCTGAATTAATTCGGGGATGGCAGTGAATGAGTTAACATATACATATATGCCACTTGTTTAAAATTGCTTTCAATGTATAGTTCTATCTGCTATTTTATTATGTATCATTTTACTTATGGGTTTATTGTCATGTGCTTTGTTTTATTGTTTTTATTGTAAAGTGTCCTTGGGTGTTTTGAAAGGCGCTTGAAATAAAATGTATTATTATGTATTATTATATATGTCACGTAACCAAGACACGTGACCAAGTCGACCAATGGTGCGACCGATGTATCGATATAAACAGCAAAATGGCCGGCGGGGGATGAAAAGGAGCACCGTAATAACCGGATTATCGTAATAACCGAGTATCGTACTAAACGGTACTAATTATACATAAAAAGACTAGAAATGTGCAAGGGAAATGAAAATAGTATCGTAATAAGCTGTACTATCGATATAACCAATATCGATATAACGAGACTTTAATGTACTTTAAACTTTGTTTGAGATCTATGACTGTAAAACTAACATTATTATGTATTATGTTCACAATGCAAAATAATTAGAGAGATGAACAAAACTAAGTCAAAGTCAGCTTTATTGTCAAATATGCTACTATGCATGACATTCAGCACAGATGAAATTAGTGTCCTCTCGGACCCAGCATGCAAGGCACTTATAATGACTATAATAAACATGAAAACGCCGGGAGAGGGGAGCCGCTGCGTGTTCACGCACCGCCATCTTGGGTAAAACAAAAATAACAAATAATATGACAACACAAAGACACAGAGTCATTCGTTCTTCAGGACTTGCTTTACCCTCTTTGTGATGACATGAAGCAGTTCTAGATGAAAGAGGAGAGGATCAAATCATCCATTTCAGCAGTGGATCAGGGACGCCATGGTGAAATTTGCATGTCTACTACAAGCTAAATGTTGAAAGCAAACACGAAGCTGTAGCATCCATTGACGAAAATACATTGTCTCACATCTCCTGTCCCACATAAATCCGCTTCAATTCCAAGCCGCGACAGTTCTACATACACATCGGCGCTCTGCGCTGATGCTCCTTTCTTCTTACCGCGGGCTTCTCAAGCCATGCATCCATCCAACCGCAGACTGTCCAACAGCACCGACCTTTCCGCTGAACAAAGCGGGGCTGTGAAGATGCTGCCCATTACAGGCGCAAAGAACTAAAAAAAAAACTAATTGATCATCAAATTCATTGAAAGTCATTTTGATAATTGATTCCTTGCGTAGAGCTTCTGTTTGACTATGAATTGAGTAAATTATCTGATTTCAACCTCTCAAAAGTAAATGTGTATGATTTCTAGAAATGTTCAGAAATGTTACATGAAAATAAACCATTTCCTCACATCTGCTTTGAATTTGGAAAACAACAGTCAGCACGTTTGCCTATTTTTTGAAATGTTGACGCTAAAACATAAGAAAAACTTTGTTGAGACTCTGGAAAAAGTTGCATCGATTAATGATGGTTTTGGCCAGTGATTAGTCTATGAAGTGATGAAGTATTATGTCGATTTGGTGAAATGAAACCGACTTTCAGTTGGATGTTTATATGTGTAAGACTTTTCTAATGTGTCTTATTTTTGTCTTTATGAATTTTGCCATACAGTACTTTTTGTTGCAGTCTTAAAACAGCTGAACAAAAACACATTTTTATTGAGTTGATTGATGGACTTTATATGTGCAAATTTACCGTATTTTCCAGTGTATTAGGCGCACTGGAGTTTAAGGCACACCCCCAATGAATGGTGTATCTACAAACTTTTTCCATATTTAAGACACACCATAGTATAAGGCACACCTTCAGTGAATGAAAAAACTTTTCCAAATATAATATATAAATAGATCAAAGTTTTCCAAATATAAGGCACACCACATTATAAGGCACTACAGTAGAGGCTTGGGTGATGCACAACTTCTTCCACGGGGGAAATTGAGTCGCAGGGTCATCTTTTGAAGACAATGAAGGCTTTTGAGTGTGCCTTAGACTCCAGAAAATACGGTAGTTCATGGGGAAGTCAAGTCTCAACAACTCCCCTTTCAGAACTTAGTCACAGAGCAAATTGAACCCAAAACTTAGGTTAGCACTCTGCTCGCGTTAAGATTATTTGCATTCATTTTTGTCTTGTGTTTGATTGCGCTTTGGAAGCAAAACAGTCTGTGTGGAGACTCTTTGTGGAGAACTGTGAAAAGACAAACAGCACCAATACTCATGATCCTTTCTTGTTGTGCAGCCAGGCATTTCTGTAAAACCGTTTAAAGCTTCCCCTGCTGGTCACTGGACAACAGGAAACACACCTAGAGGATGGAGAGCATGGATCCTTCTTCTCTTACTTCCGATTGACTGCCGCTTTTTGCCTCAGTCCACCGCTTTCGCTCGCTACGTCCATCTTGCTCGGGAGGTGCACAGGGATCGTGTGATTATGTTTTTTTTATTCCTTCTGATTGGTGCACGTGTTCCCCACAGAGCAGCCTGAACAGTTAACGTGCTTTATAATAATAGCTGTTTGTGAGTTGGCAACTTTTTCTTCAACTGAATTTTAGGTTTTTCTATATATAAAATCAGTCCGAAAGGAGCTCAAGCAAGCTGATTATATCATTGCCCTTCCCTGTGTTAAAAATAAAACTTGAGTCGCCATGGATGAAGGGATTTCTTTCTGCCACAGTGAATCTGCAAACAGTGATAAAAAAATACAGCTGAAAAAGTAGACTCTTTCACTTTTTTTCCCCTATTAAGGGCCAGCACTGTGAAATCAAATCTTGACCTTGTCTTGCCTTTGTTCTGTCTCCCAGGAGATTCGAAACATGCACAACGAACAGCTGATGGGCATCCGGCGCGAGGAAGAGATGGAGATGTCCGACGACGACATGGAGGAATCAGCAGACAGCAAAGACTCTGAAGACTCTGGTATGCTTTTCGGGAATATTTTTCTGGATAAATGTGACATACAAAGCTGGAATGTGCCAATATTTTTTTCCATACTATGGAGTAGACTAAGGCATGCCGGCCTCACTTTGCAGAGGTCGTCAACACTAAATATAACATTACGAGAATATTTTATTTTCATATTTATACATATATTAGTATTATTTCTCAGTAAAATGAGGCTTCCTCTCTACATATGCCATCAAGTTAAGAAAAATCTCTCTTTTCACGTTGTGGAAATATAAAGCACATTTCCAATGCAGATTTTTAGACCAACAATGACTTGTTGTCTTTCGAAAATGGCATCAGTGACAGAATCAGAATCATCTTTATTGCCAAGTATGTAGAACACCCAAGGAATTTGTTTCCGGTAGAACACGCTGCACTAGTATCGTTGTCAAAAAACTGCTAAGTGGCACTATACAGTTCCATTTTGGCTACTGTTGAAAGAGTTCAAAGAGTTAATGGCTTGGGGGAAGAAGCTGTTTAAATGTCTGCTGGATTTGGTGCGCATGGATCGGTAGCGCCTGCCTGAGGGGAGTAGCTGGAAAAGGTGGTGGGCAGGGTGCGGAGGGTCCAGTAGGATTTTCCGCGCCCTAGTTTGGATTCTTGCAGTGTGCAAGTCCTCGAGAGTGGGTAGGGCGGTGCCAATGATTTTTTCCGCCGTCCTAACTGTCCGTTGAAGTCGGATTTTGTCCATTTTTGTGGCGGCCCCGAACCAAACGGTGATGGAAGAACACAGGATGGATTCGATGACAGCCGTGTAGAAATGTTGCAGCACCTCCTGTGGCAGGCCATGCTTCTTTAGCAGCCTCAGGAAGTACATTCTCTGTTGGGCCTTTTTCAGGATAGAGTTGGTGTTGACCTCCCACTTCATGTCCTGGGAGACTGTGATTCCCAGGAACTTGAAGGTCTAAACGGTTGACACCAGGCAGTTGGATAGTGTGAGGGGTAGCTGTGGTGATGGATGTTTCCTGAAGTCCACCATCATCTCAACTGTCTTGAGCGTGTTCAGCTCCAGGTTGTGACGGCTGCACCAGAGCTCCAGCTGCTCCACTTGTTGTCGGTACGCAGACTCGTCGCCGTCTTTGATGAGACCGATGACCGTGGTGTCGTCTGCGAACTTTATGAATTTGACAGCTGGGTGCGTTGAGGTGCAGTCGTTCGTGTAGAGAGAGAAGAGCAATGGAGAGAGGACGCATCCCTGCGGGGCTCCAGTGCTCGTGGTTCGTGTTGTGGATGATATATTTCCCAGTCTGACCTGTTGTGTCCGTCCTGTCAGGAAGCTGAGGGTCCACTGGCAGATCGTGGGGGACACACCAAGCTGGAGAAGTTTGGGGATGAGGAGTTCTGGGATGATGGTATTGAACGCAGAGCTGTAGTCCACAAACAGGATCCTTGCGTAGGTTCCTGTGTTGTCAAGGTGGTCGAGGATGTGATGCAGTCCAATGTTGACTGCATCCTCTACAGACCTGTTTGCCCGGTAGGCAAACTGAAGAGGATCTAGCAGAGGTCCGGTGATGTTCTTTAGGTGGTTCAGCACGAGGCGTTCAAAGGACTTCATGACCACAGACGTCAGAGCAACAGGTCTATAGTCGTTCAATCCCGAGGGTGCTGGTTTCTTTGGAACTGGGACGATAGTAGACTGTTTGAAGCAGGATGGGACTTCACACTGCTCCAGGGATCTGTTGAAGATTTGTGTGAAGACCGGAGCCAGCTGGTCAGCGCAGACTCTCAGGCAGGAGGGGTACACACTGTCAGGTCCTGCAGCTTTCTTGATCTTTTGCTGCTTGAAGAGCCGTCTAACGTCCAGTTCGTGGATCTGTAGGGCAGAGGGCGGAGATACGGTAGTTTCTGGTAATGGTGGGCAGACCGGGGAAATGGTGGTGTCCTTTTCAAATCGGCAAAAGTATGTATTTAACTCATCAGCCATACCATTGTTGTACACTGCTTGGGGGGAAGGTAAACGATAATTTGTTATTGCTTTCAGGCCATTCCACACCAATGCAGAGTCATTAGCGGAGAACTGTTTGTTAAGCCTCTCCGCATAACTTAACATAACAGGAACCCTTTCTGTCTGCCATTACCTTTCAGTCTTACAGATGCACATTCACACATGCACAGTGTGTGTAAATAGTGTGTGTGGAAGCAGGTGTTCAAAGCTGCCAGCAGCTGTCAGCCCAGGATAGAACAAGGCGGCTCTTTGCTGAAGTAACAAAAATGGAACATGGCGCTAAATCTGCCTTTCTAACTTTAACTTTCTCTTGGCCTCGTAATGGTGTTGATTTTCACCGTTTGCAAACAGGAAATCTTGGCCAATCAAGATGTTTGTTGCCATATTTTTGCGTCTATTTTTTTCAATTCTTTCACAAACATCCTGAATTAGTTGGGCCTTTTACTTACTTGCACATACTGTAGTTGAATCGCAGTTGTGTGATGTTATTACAGTGAGACCTCAACTTACGAACATAATTGGTTCCCAGACAGAGTGTGTAAGGCGAAAAGTGTGTATCTCAAAAAAAAAATTCCATAGGAAACCATTAAATTGGGAATAATCCGTTCCCGGGTTTCCATAAAATATACTTTTCAACTAAATAAGCCTTAAAACTACACACAACACACCTTATTCTATGTATAATAAATGTGCTATTGTATTGTAATGAAAGACATACACTGTATTGTATCATAAAGTCACTTTATTTACATTTGTGATGGTCATTGATGGCTTGATGGAATGGCGTTGGAGGTCGAAGGTCAAAGGGAATTGCTGTTTGGAAAGAGAGGCCTATTACATGAGGACTGTAATTAAAGAAATAAACTGTGCTGTGAAATAAAGTTTTATTTACCTTTTTGATGGTCGTAGATGGCTTAGGGAAGGAGAGTCACCTTCCATAAGGACTGTTGGTAACTTAACCTCTGGTGCTGTTCGGTCGTGTGCTTCCGCCGAAGATCACTCCGCCAGCCGTGGTGGGTGTGTATTATGAAAATAGTGCTTATTATAAGACGAAAAGTTTGTAAGTTAAGGTGTTTGTAAGTTGAGGTCTCACTGTATTTGAATCTTCCCGAAATATTTTTCCTGTTAACTCACATTGTCTTCAATGGCAGCCCGTCTCAACAAGTAACAATCGGTTGGTTTTGGCCACATGGAAAAAGAAAAAAAACGACAATACACAAGTTTTTTCCCCTCTTCATTCTGTCAAAACAGAAGACCACTTGAGCCTAAGTTAAATGCTTAAGTATATCCTCTGCTGTTTGTTGGTTCAATTTCTAATCAATGCAGATTTTGTTCACACCCACATACATGTAACTTGTAAAATTTCTGTGGCGGCTTGAAAATATTGCATGTTCCGAGACACTTGATTTATTTTCTACTCAGTAAAACTCCTTACTATTTACTCTCAATTCATTTTTAATGGCAGCCCCTCGAGGCATCAGACACTGTGCCCTCTGCTGGTTGCTGCCGTACTGTTAACTTATTCATTGCCATTCCCGAATTTATTCAGGAATCGAAAAGCATGACGTGGAGCGTCATTCCCGCATTTGTTCAGGTTTTCGAATTTCTTGTGGGGGTGCCGATAAAGCGCAAGTCAGACCTCTGGCAATGAGTTTCCCTTCCACGAGGGGGCAGCATTTGCCTTTTGTTAAAGCACTATATAAATCGATATGTATGTATTGCATTGTATTTTGTACAACCACCCCTATTTCAAGCTCATATAACTCCCGACCCATATAGCTTAGGAATTAACTATTTTTTTTCTGATGAAAGAAGAGAGTCTAAAGTTTCTTATGCTGAATTGAATGTTTTTGTAGTCCTAAAACTCAATATTCTGTGAGTCCTGCAACTTGAGTAAAAATGACAAAAACCCACTCGAGTAGACACATTTTTGCACATCGTTTGGCTGTGAATGATTTAACTTATGCCAGCCTTATGATGGTATTAATTTCAGCTGTTGGCTCATTCGACATCTGGGCTAATTGCGGTGGAAACTATTGTCTTCACTTATTACGACCCTTCTAGTCGGTTATCGTGGTAATGAGCACCTGTTCTCAAATATCTGCTGGTTGAGGCGGAGGTAAAATTTGCCCCGTTTATGTTGTCCTTTATACACATCACCCAGCTTTATAACGACCCCACCACTGCCTGAGGCGCCGATCGATAAACTACGTCAGATAACGGAGTAGAAAAGGCAGGATCCGGCCATGTGTGCATGTAGCGTGAACCCAATCATGGAAGCCTGCGGGTCTCCACCTGTTAAATTACAAATGTGCTGAATCTGGTCAAGTGTTTGACAGGTTTCAAATTAATACTTCTCAACTCCAACTCTGCCAGAATATGACCATTATGCTCAGAGAGTGTTTATTAACGGCCCTTGATGTAACACTCATAAATACACTCAACAACCGTAGCACTCTCACTCACGGAATAGCTCTTATCTCCTGTCAGTATGTTGCACTTTCCCGTAGAGCTTTTCCCTCCCCGATTTCCTCGTATGCAGATGTACAATAATCCATCCTTTGGCTCTCTTCAATAGGTCGGGTCATATGTCCGGTGGAGATCTGGCAGACAAAACGCTGTGGGATTATGCCATCTTTTCAGCAGTCGCTTATCTGTTGATCTCAGGTTGTGAAGAATATTGAACTGAAAATGTCTGGGATAGGCTCCAGCTCGCTATGAGCGCTTGTGCAAAGGAATGAATAGATGGATGAATTTTTCATCATTGTTGTCTGAAGCGTCTCGCAGGTGTTCTCTGCAGGCCTGGTCACTCCATCAGAAAAAAAATAACAAAACAATCTTTGTACACACATCATTTAGTCATGCAGTTTTTCCAAAACATCAGAAAAATTCAATAGCGGCTCTTTTGTACAAACCAAAATGTGGAATCGCCAAATTGAAATGTTTTGGTATCAGCTGACTGCCGGCCTGTTGCAGTATTGCTATTAATATTTATAACATCTCTTATAAGTGTCTTTCCTGTCCGATTTCTTCTCGCTTTTCTTTTCTTTGGCAGCAGGTACCAAACCATTTGGTATTGAATCTGTTGGCCACGTTGTGAGGTCAATACAAATGTTGTTCCTTGACTCTCTTAATACTTCTCTGGCACCCTTTCTTAGGCACAAATCAGTGCAGCTTGAATTAATTGCACTCTGATGATTGTTGCAACTTTGCTCCCTTTCTGCTCATTCTTGGTTTTAATTTCGATGGTAACCCGTCTAGGGGAGCAAACTATTTGGGCCTTGCGCCTTCTGGGAGTGACAGCCTCATTGTGAAATCAATGAAAATGTTCCTCTTTTCCTTTTTAACCCCCTGAACATTTCTGTGGCAGCCTGTCTAAGCGCCAAACAAACTGACCCTGAAAACGCTTGGATTGGATTGGATTGGATTTGCCTTTATTAGTCTCGCAGTGGAGAAATTTACATTTCACTCCCTTCTTTTTGTTGTTATATCTTGCGCTTAAAATATAATGTATTATTATTATTATTATTTTATGCCAGTCATTCCCCTACTTTTGCTCACTCTTGTGGTACTTGAAATTGGAAGTTGAAAAACGCACGTATCTACAGTTTAGGACATCTAACTTTTGTGTACCAATTTTCCCCTTTTCAGGCAATTAGTGATGTTTAATGTATTCACTACCAGACGATGTGCAAAAATGTATCCACTCCAGTGCCAGGGTTTTTGTCATTTTCATTCATTGTCAATTTGCATGACCCACAAAATATTGACTTTTAGGACTACCGATCAAATGCAGCGTAAGAAACCTCTCTTCTTTCATCCGAAAAAAGAGTTAATTCCGAAATTATATCCGTCTGGAGTTATCTGAGCTTGAAATGGGTGCGGCTGTTCAAAAGACAAAGGCATTGGCAGAAGTCTGGCCAGCGTTTTATCAGCACACAAGCAAGAAAAACTAAAACCCGAATACGTTCAGGAATGAGTTAACGTTCCAGTTCCTATATCGCCTTGCAATTAAATTCTTCCACCTCCATATTTTTTTTTTAGCTGGTACTTGGTTTAATATGTACTGTATATATTTTCTGCCGTTGCTTGTCCTAGTCTCTGGAATGACCTGCTACTGAACATTCGGCAAGCCCAAAGCTCACTTGTACTCTTTGGCATTCGACACAGCATGATTCCGACGTAATCGTGGTTTCACTCCCTGGTGCGTTCTACTATCTTTGTGACTGCTTTATTTCCTGTAAATAATAGCTGTCAATGTGAAGAGCTTTGTTACAACTTCTTCATCTGTTGTTAAAGCGCTATATAAATTAATATGTTATGTATGTACCAGTATTTGCATAGCACAACAATAACTGGAGTGCAATGATGCCGAGCTGATGAAAAATCAGTTCCTCACATTTGAGGACAATGTTGGTGAGCCATGTCCGCCCAGCCGTCACCCGAAAGCCCTTTGATGGAAATGTTTTTCCCCCTTGCCTGTGGTTTAATTTTGAACACTTTAATTACACCCCAGGAAGCGATGAAACCTCCCCAGTTATTTTTTTAAACACCAGACAGTGTTCAGGCAGTCTTCCTAGATAATAGCATGGTTCCCGCAGGTGCTTGACATTCTTGAAAATCTTGGAATTTTAGCATTTTCCTCGCAGCATTTCAAAATCACTTAAATGCGGCCACTTGTCATCGTAACGGCTGACTGTTGACATATGTTCAGGGGTGTTGCAAGCCGAGGCCTTGAAGGAAGAGAACGACTCGCTGCGCTGTCAGCTCGATGCCTACCGAAACGAGGTGGAGCTGCTCAAGCAGGAGCAGGGAAAGAACCAACCAATCAGGAGCGAGGAAGACAGAATGCACACTCAACAGCTCAGCTTTCTGCAGCAGGCGCTGCAAGGCATGCAGAAGGTAACATCCCGAATTCAAACCCAGAAACTGTTGATCGTAAAGCAAATATGTGAACCACTAGTCCACATTTTTGAAGGAATTAACTGCTGTGAACATGGAACGACTGTCATAAATTGTACACACTGTCACCTTTTAACATCTCAAACCATTTTTCCTCATTAGTTTGTACTCTGAAAAAGTGTTGCCATGTGTTTTTAAAAAAGAGAAAACAATGCAACTGAGTTGTGCTTTGCAGATGATAAATAATAGATGCCTGTGAGTATTGTTGTATAGTCTGTCTGCGCATAGTAGTTTTTTCAATGTTACTATCGGTGTGATTCATTGGTCAGTCTGTGTAAATGTGTTTCGATTTAAAAGACTCCCCCCAAATCCCAGACTTTGAATATAAATATAAAAGATATGTCATACAAAATAATAGATAATAATTACAGTTTTAAAAAACACATTATTTTTGATGGTATTAATATTTACAGAACATTTCCACAAATATTGTAAAAGCCGAAACTTAATTTTGAAAGTGTTTTTCATCTTTGGACTTGTATTGCGTGTCTCTTTTCTCGTTCATGGTATTTTTTTTCAAGAGCAGACACTCCATTCATATCCTGGTGTTCATGTCTACTCGCAGAGTCATTTCCTTTTCTATTGAGCAGGTGAATGGATTAAATGAATTGGAAGAATGTAAATTGGTCTCCCTCGCCAGGGCGTCCACGCGCCTTCTATTTATAACTCACAAATGTTCCGTTCTTCGAATTAGTGACAATGCAAAAAGCGCTCGCCGAGACCACCCACCAACTTTCTTATGTCGAGAGAAACCTCTCCTCGCCACTGGAGGCCCTCCTTTCTACTACGATCAGAATATTTGTTCGTGAAGTGGGCGAAATTATGTCGTTTTTATATTTGTTTTCAATTTGCTATTCTGCAATATAGACTCCTGTTGCTTTTCCATCCTCACAGTTTGCCTCAGTTGTGTTGGAAACCCTAAATATTGATCAAGGAAATGACCTGCCACAATAAGCCTCTTTTTTTCTTCTTGCCATCACAGCAATTACTGAAGATGCGCGAGGATCTCAAGCAGCGGGAGTGCGAGCTGGAGAAGACTCTGGAGGACAAACAGCAGCTCAAGCACCAAGTCCACACGTTGAAGGAAGGACTGCAAACCTTGCAGAAGTCTCAGGTATCAAACAACCCTGACACACACACACAAACAGTCCACTTTCAAAGTATTAAAAAAGGCCCTTTGTAGCTGTCACCTTTAATCTTTTATCAGTTCTATGCACAATGATTGACTCATTCACTGCTAGTGCCAGGGTTTTTGTCATTTTCACACAAATTGCAGGACCCACAAAATATTGAGTTTTAAGACTACATAAACATTCGATACAGACTTAGAAAACTTAGACTATCTTCTTTTAAAAGAGTTAATTCCAAAGTCTTATGGGTCTGGAGTTATCTGATCTTGAAATGAGGGCAGATGTACAAAATACAATACATACATACTGATCTATACAGAGCACTAACATGGACAAAAGGCAAATGATTCATCCTTGTGGAATGAAAAAAACATTGCCAGATGTCTGAAGAGCGCTTGAAAAAGAAAAACCGGACAGATTCGGGAATGGCGCTCCATGTCACACATTTCAAATTCCTTAATAAATTCGGGAATGGCAGCGAATGAGTTGAGAAATATTTTGACAAACACCAATTGGCCATTGGACATCATCAAATTCACGAAGCAACAAACAGGGACACCGACTTGCATGCCCCGACAAATGTTTGTATATCTCAGATCAATACTTGAAACCGTCAATGTTCCCCACACAAATATACCAAAACGCTCGAATCGCATTTTAAAATCATCAAAAGATGTCACCCTTAAATAAAATCCATCAACAGATACAGACGCTCCCCAATTTACGAACATTCGAGTTACGAAAAAACGATACAGATGAACATTTTGCGGGTACTGTGTGTCGAAAATGTTTGGACAGAGATACTGTAAATTAGATTTTGTATATCGCGTGCCTTTTTCTGGCCGAGCTCGTTTGTGATTGTTGGCGTTCGGTGCTTCACTCACATGCACGCACACAAACTATTGGAGGTTTCAAGGGCTGCAAATGTACGCGATGGACACCAAGGCTGACCAATCAGCGCCCGGCTATGTTGAAGTGTTCCCAACGCGTTTAAGCCCCGATCCGCTGAGCTCGTTTACGATTGGCTGCGGAGAGTATGTGGACGGGAAAGAAAATCCTTCTCACCAGTTGACGCTCTGAGGAGGAGGCATCGAGCTCGTTTACGATTGGCTGTGTAGAGTATGTGAGCGGGAAGCATATCCCCCTTCCCAGTTGACGCTCCAGGAGCATGCGATACTGAAACAAAAAGTAAAGGTGGCACGTAATTACTGAATTACGTGCAAGCAGCTTCAGTAATGGTTTACTGAAGACCCAAGGATATATGTCGACGTACTACAGTAGGTGTGAATTTGTTTTACAGCTGTTAGAGCTTCTGTATTTTATATTTCCCAGTTAAGTGTTTGACTTTTACATTCCATACAAAATATAGCACTTAAGTAATTTACGACAATATTCACCTGACGAACGCTCGCTCGGAACGTTAGGTGTAATTAGATTTAGAAACTAATATTGGAAGTGCAAGTGTCCATAAAACTACTGTGGAAAATATTGCTGGTCAGTAGTTTGATATTTAAATCTGATCTATTTGTCTTACTATTACTTCCGGGTTGAGTGAATGCTGGCGAGTGTGGCTGCCTCTGCTCACCCATAGAAAAACTTATTCTGTGACTGTAAAGTGACCTTGAGAGTTCTGAAAGGCGCTTAAAATATAACTGTATTATTATTATTACTTCTTGTCAACCAACATTCACACATTCTAACCCTGTTAGACCTGGTGGGTCATGTTATCACGTCACATGATGCATGAAAGTGTTAACTTCTGCTAACAACCGCATGCTAAATTTATCTCCTCTTCGGCATAGATAACGTTTAGTCTTTCAGTCGATAGCATTTCACCATAATGCTTTGACACCATTTACAATGTTCCCAGAAGACGGTGCTCTGGTAGTATTTTAGGGCGTTTGAGAAGGAGCATGTCACTATTTGTGTATCACAGATACGGATTAAAACTTGAATCTGTGAATTTGTGAATGGAAAACGGTAAATAAGCAGATATGCTGCTTATCTGAAGCTAACACTGTTAGCTCACACTAATCTATGCATCCAACAAAACTCAAAGCTTATCTTTTGGCTTTGGTGTGATGGCAACTTGAAATCACGCGCGGGGGCGATGTGTCGGTTTCTGTCGATAGGCTTCTCTCCTATTATACCGTTCCAGACACTGTAGCGCTCAAAATTCCCTTTAGATCAGGGGTCTCAAACTCAATTTACCCGGGGGCCGCTGGAGGCAGAGTCTGGGTGAGGCTGGGCCGCATCGGTTTTTCCACAAGAAAATCACAGATAAAACCAATGTTCTCAAAATCTTTATTTTTAACACACAAAAAAATGAATTAAACGAATACATGGAAAATGAATAAAAAAATAAATGAACCAGTAATAAATAAATAAAATAATTTAATGATCATAAGGCAGTTAAACGACTGAAAAAAACACAGGAAAACTAATTATTTTAATAAAGTTTCAAATGTCTGTATTCACAGTTCTTTAACCATTAACTTTCTTAACATAAAGAAAATATTGAACATTAACTGTCCTAAACATTGCTTATCTTGCCTACTTGTTCAGCTCCACACACAAGTTTCATTCATATCAATCATGCGGGCCGCACTAACATTAATCTTTCATATCAAGGTGGGCCGCAAAATATTCTTTCGGGGTCCGCATTTGGCCCGCAGGCCGCGAGTTTGAGACTCCTGCTTTAGATCTTTGTTAGGTCATCTGAGGTGGTTATTATATAAATTAGCCGCGCCGTTTTGTAACATTAAGCCACTTTGTGAAACATTGTCAAAAATAGACAGAGAACAAAACAGTGATCCCCTGACTTATCAGTGCCCCATTTTGTGTTCTGTATAAATGTCATTCTGGCACGATCAAACATCCCCAAAAATGCCTTTTTCTTTAGCTTCATTTCCAGTGCTGCGCAACTGAAGCCAGCGTAGCGAGCGTGCCGATTTGCCGGTTGTGTCTTCTAATGTTCTTGTTTCGCTCCCGACAAGCTCCACTTGTGCTTTTTTTTTTCAAGACGCTCCAAAATGGGGTGTCATTTTCCTGCACTTTGCTACCAAATGAGCCGATTCACTTGCCCACATCACTTCTTCTCACACGTATCTTTCGTAATCAAGTGAATAAAGGATTATGTGGGAGTATAGGAGTTTTTTGGGGGGGTACGAATTGCAAATGAATGAGATCATTATTTTGTTGTCGTTAATTCATTTACTGCCATTCCCAAATTTATTCGGGAATTGAAAATATGACGTGTAGCGCCATTCACAAATGTGTTTGGGTTTTGTTTTTTTTCTTGCGGATGTGCCAATAAAGCACTGGTCAGACCTCTGGCAATGTTTTTCCCTTCCACGAGGGGGCAGCATTTGCCTTTTGTACAGCTGTCCACATTTCAACATCAGATAACTCCCGAACCATCTAACTTAGGAATTAACTCTTTTTTCCTGATTAAATAATAGAATCTAAGGTTTCTTATGCCACAGTGAATCCTAAAGCTCAATATTCTATGGTTCCTGAAATTTAGTGAAAATCACAAAAACCCTGGCACTGGATTGAACACATTTTTGCACGTCTGGCAGTGAATGCGTTAAATACCAAATAAGAAACAAACTGCAATAAATATATCTATCCTAGTAAACGGTGCGTTGTTAGTTGGTTTATGGAAAAGGAAAACAGATGATTTGTTCATTTATTAAACACACGGCGGATTGTAAAACTCCATGAGCATTCTGTTACCGGTAATTCAAGAGCAGTTGTTAGCCCACAGCAAAGCACTCAACACGCAACCTGACTAAGACCAACCCATTAAAGGCACATGCAGAATGTGTTCAAAGACATTGGCAATGTGTTTAAAAAGTGTGGTTGATAGGTGTAAGAATAACAATTTACGTAACTGTGTTTACTCTGATTTATTACTGTATTGTTTAATCATACATTTGCTCATAGTTAATCATACATTTGATTGGATTGGATTTATCTTTATTCGTCTCACAGTGGAGAAATTTACATTTCACAGCAGCAAAGTGATGAAAGGAAGAGGAAAGCAAAGAAAGAAGTAGAAAAACAAACTACAGGAGCTGATGGAAAGGCAGCGACTCGCGCGGCGCCATCTTGAAGTCAAAAGAACAAAAATAAAACTAAATAACAATGAATATGACAACACAGACACATAGTCATTCATTCTTAAGCACTTTCTGCACCCTCTTTGTTACATGATGCAGTTCTTGATGAAAAAGGAGACAATCAAAGCATCCTTTTCACCAGTGGATCAGGGACGTCATGGTGGAATGTGCACATCTACTACAAGCAGAATGTTGAAAGCAAACACAAAGCTGTTAGCATCCATTGACGAAAAGATATTGTCTCACATCTTCTGTCCCACGTACATCCACTTCAATTCCAAGCCGCAACAGTTCCACATACTGATCGGCGCTCTGCGCTGATGCTCCTTTTTCTCATTGTGGGGTCCTCAATCCATGCATCAGCTGCAGACTGTCAGTAATCAGTGTTTTAAAGATAATGGTAACATGTATATTCCAAGCATGGGATAACATTTTTTTTAAATATGATCTCGACCGCATCTATCTATTTATTTATTTATTTATTTATTTGTTTGTTTGTTTGTTTGTTTATTTATGTATTTATTTGTGGGTGGTTGTATCCCCCCGCAAGAAATGAGAGTTCACTGGATGGGGTCAAAGGTCAGAGCTGTAAATCAGCTTTTAATTGTTGCACAAAGAAGATCATTATTTACCGTGTCAAGAGACTCGTGATGCTTCTTCATTGTCATCATTATTCCTCCATTCAACCCAGGATCACCTTTGTAACTCGAGCGTTTGCCTTTGGGACATGTTTCCCATCTAAAGGGCTTGATATCGATCAGCAACCGCCTGCATTGTTGCGTGAGGATGACACTCAATAGTTTGTCCATCGAGTTGAGTTTCAGGGTTTGCCAGCTCATATTCACATTGTGGCCCTGGCTAATGCACGTGACAGGAATGGCCGTGATTAAAAGCGAGCTGACATTGTCGCAGTCCATATTTGGAACCATACATCCACTTAAAGGACAACCGCCGCCTCCTGACAAGTTGTGTCCATAATTTGTAAAATCACTTCAAATGATTTCTACTGAGCGTATTTTACAACAATTCCACGGCATATAGCTATATTTTACGTTTTAAGAATCGCACTGAATATTCAGGAAGTCTTGTTTTTGAGTTGGTGACGATACCTACCATGTCGTCACGTCTGGAACGCCCCTGACCCAGAAAGCGCGTGACACCACGAACACGGCGGCGGGACCTTCTGAAACTGCGAAATTGGTGATTCGCATTTGACTAAAAATATCATCCTGCGTGTTTTGGGTATTTTAGATGCTATAAAAAATTTTCTGATGTCAGTTGGGAAACACAAAAGTGATGTCGGTTGTCCTTTAAAGGTAGATTTGAGTCTCCTCCTTCGGATCAAGCCCAGGGACAAATTTGTCAATACTGCATTAACGCCATTGGCATTCATAATAAATGCATACCTCCGTACTCGCAATACGCTGGGAAATATGCTAATTGATTCCTGCGTTGAGGCAAACATGAATTGCAAGAGGCACCCTCATTACTGGGAGACAGAAAAATCCATTTCTGGATGTGAATTTCCCTCAAGATCAGCCACACTTGTTGGGTGATTCGTCATGTGGATGACATTTTTTCCAAACCCATCCCAACTCCCTCACTATTCCCGCCAATAACCTTGGAGTTTATGTACATTAACCTTTCGGCAGCAGACCGCTAGCTCTCAGCTTACTTGTCCAACCAAATATACATATATTCATATCCATTAGTAAAAGGGTCGGGAACCTTTTTGACTCAGAGAGCCATAAAAGTAAAATATTTAGAAATGTTTTTCAGTGAGAGCCACACACGCAGCACGCACACACGTGATTTCAACAAAAATAACTTTGTGGTAATACCCACAATTAATATGAATAGTTTTCATATGCGAAGTTACTGCCAACTAGCCTGCACACTGCTCTTTAGCTTGCATGCTTGCTTTCTGCTGTCTCTCACAGAAGTACATAGATCAGGGGTGTCAAAATCCGGCCGCCATCCTACATTTTTTCCAAGTCTCCCTGTTGCATTGCACCTGATTCAAGGGAACAGGCTCAATGGGCACACCTGATTCTAATGATCAGATCATCAGCAAGCGCTATGGAAGTCTGACATGAGTCTGACATGTAGGACGGCGTCCCTTGAGGACCAGAGTTTGACACCCCTGATATTGATGCTAACGTTAGCATGGAGCTTGTCAAAGTTCTTCTGATATTAAACTGTTTCATTCATGGTTTATTGCAAGTTAGAATCACGGCAGAACCTTTTCTCTCGACAAAAGCGAATACTTCAGTTCATTCAACCTGAAGTGTACGATACTCTTCTTTATTTTATTTTATTTCTTTTTACTCATCAGGCTTATTTAAAAGGGGGCATTTACCTGTTTTGACATCAACGGCCACCTAGGTCAGTATCATCCAATCAAAATTGCTCTTTGAACATAAACAGCCACCTTCGGTCAGTATCATCCAATCAAAATTGCGCTTTCCGCCAACTGCCGCCCAAATAGGAAATGAACAGCGAAAAAGTGAGAATATGTATTTAGTTTTATCGGCGAGCCAGATGCCATCATCAAAACAGGCATATACGGCTCGCGAGCCATAGGAAATATTACACAGCAACTACCTGGCTGAAATATAATTTTTTTAGCATTGGAATCGTCAAGTTTGTCAATTAGTTAGCTATCTTGCTCGCTCACTTCCCTGTTCATTCACAATTTCATTTGTCAGCTAACAAGTTGGTGACTTTGATAGCCAATGTACTCATTTTGTCCCGCGTTCCCGCGAGATCGATGACGCAAGAGATTCTGACTCATTACAATGATGTCAATGCAGCAGTCTGTCCCAGCATTGAACAGAAGGATTAAAAAATGCACAAATTATTTGTTTAATTCCCCATCCAGCTATAATTAAAAACAATACATAAATAAAAAAACAACAACAAAGGAGCAACTTCATCTATTATTAGGACATCTGGGCAAAAGCTGAGTTTACGACTCTTCCCTCCAATAAAATGGAAATCTTCAGGGCTGTATTCAAAGTTGCATTAGTCAGATCATCACGTGTGTTTCTTATTGCGTTACAGCTGGAACGATCCAAACAAGACGACAGAGACGGCGACGAGGCTGCTAATCAACAAAATGTAAGTAGCTGCTGTCGTCTTCCTTTTGCTTCACTTGCGTGACACATCATTCCCATCCTCTCTGCGTTCGTCAGTCACACACGTATGTGTGAGCCGTTGTGTGAAGGATTATGGTTTGGGGGCTAAGCACATCAATCTGTAGTGTTTGTAAGGCACGGAAAATTAAGTAGGACACCAATCACAAACATTATTCCTTGTTTTTTGTTTTTTTATGCCTGTCACAGCTCCCATCCACACAGTTTGATCATGTTTCTACCGAGTTGACTTTCTGTATGTGTGTGTGTGTGTCACTCCAGTCAAAGCGCCTTGTTCGCCTCATTCCTCGCCATTCTTCCCTCCGCGTATGATGTGTTTACTCCACTTATACGCATGCTGATTTTCGCTGTCGTCTCCCACAATTTGTTTTGCAACATGCCTACTGGTTGTTTATTCACCTACCAAGCTAATATGATGTTGGTGAAGACAAACAATGTGTTTTTTTTCACAATTTAAAATGGTTGCTGGGAATCTCAATAAGACCTGTGACATGTTCAGGTCAAAGTTAGAGTCCTGCAAGAGTCCTGCATTCATTTTAAAATTATTTTTTCCCCCCTAAATTGTTACTTAAAATGTTAATTTTTTGCATTCCAAAATGGTTAATTATAATTGCGTCAGTTAGAAACATATTTTTTTAAATGAGTGTCTACCATTTTAATGAAATTAATTCGTTTTATTTTGGTTTTTTAATTCATTATTTTCCATTTGCAAATTTCCGCATTATGGGACGATTAAAGGCTTTCTGATTCTAATTTACATTTTTTATTCAATAAAATTATTTGTGAATTATAATTATACAAATTAACATTTGTACCGTAACTGTTAGAACTCTGCAGAGAAGATACCATTAATTCTTAAATAATGTATTTTCCGGTGTATTCAAACGATGACGCTGCGCCTTATACGCAGGTGCACCTTATATGTGAAGTAATCTTGAGCCACAACAGGTCCCGCAACTACTGTCAGCAGCCACCAACTTATTTTTTCTTAATAGAAGAAGTACTGTAGTTCGTAACCCCAGCCTTGACTGTAGCACCTTATAATGTGGTGTGCCTTATATTTGGAAACTTTTATCTATTTATATATTGTATTTGGAAAACATTTTTCATTCATTGAAGTTGCGCCTTATAGTCCAATGCGCATTATATATGGAAAGAGTTTGAAAATACACTATTCATTGGGGGTACACCTTATACACCGGTGCATCTTATGTAATGGAAAATACAGTAATTGAATATTATAATCACGCAAATAATTCCGAATTATCAAATATGTTACTTTTATTGCATTATAATCATGTATTTCAGTTTATAATAGGTTAATAGAAGTCCTGCAAATATGTAAATAAAACAATCAAATTAAAAATTTTGCAATTTTGTATTTATATTAAATAATTGGTTACCGAATTACAGACGCTCCCCAAACATTTGAGTTACGAACAACGGTACATACGAACATTTTTGTAGTAACTTGTGTAGTATTCTCCTCAGTTGTACATGTACATATCTTTATAGAACATATATTATATTAAATGTTTATTTTTCTGTACAAACCAATACAGGTTACTTATACAAGCCTTAAACATAGTTATATAAACTGTAAACATACTTATATAAACCTTAAACATACATTCCATACAAAATATAGCACTGACGACACTGACAATTCACCTTCCGAACAAATTCACCATTCGCAACGTTGCTCTTTCGTAAGTTGGGGAGCATCTGTATATCCACCCATCCATTTTTTAATTGTCTTAATGTGCTGCAGCCTTCCGACAGTAGGCGGGGTACACTCTGAACTAGATGGCCACCAATTGCAGGGCACACAGGGACTATTCTCGCTCACACATAGATACAGAATCACACCGGAACACGTCTTTTGGATAAAGTGAAAATTGACTAAATGCATCATTTGTGTTTTCATTCATGGATGCAGCACTTCGTGTATCCTTTTGAACAAAGAGCATGCACCCCCTGCACATGTAGCAGTGTGCAGGTAGTATTAATGTTGTCAATTAGTACCCCTGTCACATTGAGAATAAAAATCATAATTGCTCACTCCTTGGCACATTTCTTTTTAAATCGAGTTGGTTGTTGAATTTTAGTTAGTTAATAGTAAGTAAATTATGTAACTAATCCCTGTTAACGTGTGGATTTTTCTATGCTGTCTGTTTGTGTGGAAAGGAAAGTGCACCGTTATCTTGCAGTCAAGAAAGGGAAGGTCCTACAGAGAGGAGATCCCCAAGTCCCGTCCACTCAGAGAGAGAAGCCCTGCTCGTCGGTAAGACCCAAGAGAAATTTGTTTAACAAGTTCGTGACAAATCTACTTTAGAATTTGGCAACTCATCAACGAGCCGTCATGAAAACACTTTTTCAGTGGCAGTGTACAATGAAAAGTTAGTTCCATGTAGTCTAATATCTACTATCTATTTATTGTATTTAGTGATTTCATGCATTCATTTATAGTTCTGATTGCTTCATCCTCGTGAGGCTCGCACGAGGTACTGGAACCTATCCCAGCTGTATTCGGACACACCATGAACTATTCGCTCTCACACTTCGGGATAATTTTGAGTGCTCAATGGGCCTGCCATGCGTGTTTTGGCAATGTGGAAGGAAACCGGAGGACCCGAAGAACATTCACGTGGGCCCGGGGAGAACATGCTCGACTACCAGGCCGCCCTATTTATTGATTGATGTATTTATTTTAAAAAAATTACGAACACAAAACCTGTTTACGACCTCTTTCAGGGATCATCTCCACATTCCTGCACGTACATCCATTTGGAGCCAGCATCGAGTACATCTGCTCCTACCTGCAGCGCCTTGACACCAAGGTAACTCCACATCATCCAGATGCAATCCAGTTGGGATGCTGACATGTACAAAGGCAGCATAACATGAGTACAGAAAGTGCTGATGTTTTCCCACTCATTTGAAAATCAGTCAGATCTTCACATGTAGCTAATTAAAAAAGGTATGAAATGAATTGTAACAAAAAAATGTGTATCCAAGGCGTTATCAAATTGGTAATACAGGGTGATTTGTAATCAGTGTGGTAAATATGACAAATGGAAGAGAGAAAGCGAACGAGGGAGTCGTATCAAGTGATAAGAAAGAAGTTTTTCAACAAGCATGTTTAATATAAAGGCCATAAGACCATCTTCAAGCAGCATGTTGTTCCTGTGACTACAATTGCATATATTACCGTATTTCCCTATATACAAGGTGCACCCCAAAGCCTTGATTTTCTTCAAAAGATGACCCTGCACCTTATACTCAGGTGCGCCTTATATGTGAGTAATATTGAGCCACAAAAGGTCTCGCAACTACTGTCAGCAGCCACTGACTCAATTTCCTCAGTGTGTAGAAGAAATCATGCGTAATCCCAGCCTTTCCTGTAGCGCCTTATAATGTGGTGTGCCTTTTATTTGGAAAACTTTTATCTATTTATATATTATATTTGGAAAAGATCTTTCATTCCTTGAAGATGAGCCTTATATATGGAAAAAGTTTGAAAATACACCATTCATTGGGGATGCACCTTATACTCCGGTGCACCTTATACACCGGAA
Source organism: Hippocampus bargibanti (assembly GCF_051943395.1). NCBI lineage: Eukaryota > Metazoa > Chordata > Actinopteri > Syngnathiformes > Syngnathidae > Hippocampus > Hippocampus bargibanti. The sequence continues at coordinate 5,387,546 of NC_142735.1, forward strand.
AATAAAAAAAAATTGAAAATTAAATACACTTGTACCTTAGCTTACTTACTTAATTGGTTCCCAGACAGAGTGTGTAAGGCGAAAAGTGTATATCCCAAAAAATAATTTACCATAGGAAACCATTAAAATGAGAATAATCCGTTCCCAGGTCTCCATAAAATATAATTTCCAACTAAATAAGCCTTAAAACTACAAACAATATATGTTATTCTATGTATAATAAATGTGCTATTGTATTGTAATGAAAGAAATACACTGCAGTATATAATAAATATACTTTTTTTTACCTTTGTGATGGTCGGTGATGGCTTGATGGAACGGGGTGGCAAGGCGGAGAGCAATGCTGTTTGAGTCACATTCCCTAAGTACTGTAATTAAAGAAATTAACTGTACTGTATAATAAATTATTTTATTTACCTTTGTGATGGTCATTGATGGCTTGATGGAATGGGGTTCAGACTTCTCTTCCTGTGTTATGAAAGTCCGGTTAGGCATCTTTTTCCAAAAAAGGCCGGTCTCATCTGCATTAAATACTTGCTGAGGAACGTAGCCTTCTTCTTTCGCCCCATTTCGAGGAATGATCCCTTGTATCAATAAGCGACGAACTTCCAGGTTGCCGCATGACGATATCAGAGTGAATTTGCCGTGCTTTCTCACATATAATTGCTTTATTCACGCTGTTGCCGGCTAGCTGCTTTTCGTTAATCCAAATTAACTGAAGTTTTTCAACCTCTTCTATTGCCCGAGACCGTTGCTTTGACAGCACGGAAACACCTTTAGCAACACTAGCATCCTTAATGGGTTCTTTGTTGCGAAGGATGGTAGCAATGGTGGACTTAGCATATCGGTACTGGGCTGTTAAATCAGACAAACGCATACCTCGTTCGTGTTTTTCCATGATCTCCTTCTTCTCTTCGACTGTAATTTTGTTTTGTGTCTTCTTCGGCTGAACACGAGCCTGTGGTGGGGTCTTTTTCGGTCCCATAACAGCAAAAGTATCTGTAAAAAAATCTGTGAAAACGATCGACGTGTGCACTCAGAGAAAGGGGGTGTGGAAAGGTAGGCCGGCTGGGGCGCTGTTCGGTCGTGTGTTTTGGTGTTCTTCCGCCAAAGATTACTCCGACAGCCGTGGTGGGGCGGCGCTCCATGTGTATCCCGAAAAGTAGTGCGTATGCCAAGGCTTAATTTTCATAAATTTAACGTTCGTAAACCGAAAAATGTGTAAGGCAAGGTGTTCGTAAACCAAAGCTCTACTGTATTATTATGACTCAATAATCTGATATATTTTACTTTTATTGCTTTGTAATAATGTATTTTGTTTTATAATAAATTAATGGAAGTCCTGCAAATATCGAAATAATACAATCAAATAAAAAAGTGTGCAATTTTGTATTTGTATTAAATAATTGGTTACCGAATTGTGTCCAAACATCCATTTCCTAATTCTCTTATTGTGCTGCAAATATATTGTCATATATTTGGCAAACATTGTTCATTTAGTGAAGGTGCACCTTATAGTCCGGTGCGCCTTATATATGGAAAAACCTTGAAAATACACCATTCATTGGCGGTGCGCCTTATACTCCGGTGTGCCTTATACTCCGGAATATACGGTAGTCAGAAATTAACAATCCACAATAGCCAATGAAACAATGATAAATTGCATGTTAATGAGTTTTACCGCCACCTACAGGACTGGATGAAACCATTCTTGTCATGTTTTGGCTACAATGATATTGTCTCAAGGTGAAAATGACTTGCTCACAAAGCCAAAGGGATATTGATCCCTTTAAGAAAGCAAATGCCCAACACGGTTTCCCTATTCAGTGAGACGGTCATTAGGAAATGTCTTATAATTGTATCCAGGTTGTTTGTGTAAAATAGTCGATGGTTCAGCCCCCATTCGCCATCTGTGAATAGAGGTTGACAAAGCAAAACTTCAAGAGAAACTTCTTCAGACAGTTTGTCTCCACTTCCCAAACTGAAATGTCATTGGGACGTGCGTCTTGCTTGATCTAGGCGGCTGGCCCATTTCCCCTGATGCCGGAACACATTAAAAGCACGTCCATCGCTGGCCCAGGGGCCGCTAGCCAAATAGCAGCATCAATCCTACAGACGCTCCCCGTTCTTTTCATTCACGTTGCATCTGCCCGAGTGCTCTACTTGTGGCGTTTAAGACATGCTATTACTGCACGCTGCAGAATGGCCCATTCTTGATTTTCATTGTTTTACGGCCAGTTTCGTTCTACATTGATACCTCAGATCACAAACGGAATTGGTTCCCAGAAAGTGTGTGTAAGGCGAAAGGTTCGTCTGCCTAACATTTATTTCCCATAAGAAACCATTAAAATGAGAATAATACATTACCATGTCCCCATAAAACATAATTTTCTCCTAAATAAGCCTTAAAACTACACAAAATGTACCTTATTTTATGTATAATAAATGTGCAATTGTATTGTAATTAAAGAAAGAAACTGTATGGTATAATAAATTCATTTTATTTACCTTTGTGATGGTCGTTGATGTACTTGCCTTTTGATGATATCAGAGTAAAGTTGCCGTGCTTTCTCGGCGATAATAACCTCATTCATACTGTCCCGTGCTAGCGGCCTTACACAACACAGAAACACCCTTAGCCACACACACACGCACCCTTAATAGCTTCCTTGTTCTTACGGATGTTAGCAATGGTCGACTTAGCATACTGGTACTGAGACGCTAAGTCACACAAACGCACACCTTGCTTGTCTTTTTCGATGATCTCCTTCTTCTGCTCGATCGTAATTTTATTTTGTGTCTACTTCGGCTTAACACTAGCCTGTGGTGGGGTCTTTTTCGGTCCCATAATAGCAAAAGTACTCTACTTGATAACAAACCATGACTGCACTCAAAGAAAGGGGGTGGCGAAAACTAGTTCGCTAGCCACCGTGGCGCTGTGTGGTTTGGTTCATCCCCCGAAAACTAGTTCGTCAGCCAAGACTATATGCTCGCGAATTTAATGTTTGTGAGGCGAAACGTTTGTGAGCTGAAGCATTTGGATGCGGAAGTATCACTGTACTTTGACCCTCTGAAAACAAGACGCACGGTGGTGCTTTGACTTGCGAATTTGATTCATTCTTGGACGCTGCTAGTAATTTAAAGGGCAACCGACGTCACTTTTTTGTTTTTTAACTGACATCAGAAAAACGTTTTATAGCATCTAAAATACCCAAAACACACAGTACGATATTTTTATTCAAATGCAAAACACCAATAGAAATGACTTAAAGTGTCCAAAATCTGCAAAAAAATTGAGCTGCGAATTGCGCATTTTCAGAAAGTCCCGCCCCCAGTTCGTGACGTCACGCCAAGACGTCTTGCATTGCTGGAAAATCAAAACAATGGCTTCAGATTCAGAGAATATGCTTTCTTGTTACACATCCAGTTATGAATATGATTCAAATCGTTCTGAACAGGAAAGCATACATGTTTGCATTCGATTAAAGAATTTATTCCGTGCCATTTTGAGGCAACATTGGGGGGAAATGTCTCACCCAAAAAGAGGCAGAAAATGGCCACTGAGCTGTTGTGAGGAATGAATCAGCCCGTTTCCACAGGCTGATGAATTCCTTACATGGAGCTTGGACGCCCTCTTCTGGCTCTTTCTGGTGCAACACGAGGTTTTCAGACCAAACAAGCATTGACGTGATGGAAGGACTGCTTGCTACAATGTGTCCTTTTTTTTTTCGTTCAGGGGCGTTCCTTCAGTGACGTCACATCCGGACTCGTCACCAACTCAAAAACAAGATTTCCGGAATATTCAGCATGAGTCTTAAAACGTAAAATATAGCTACATGCGGTGGAATTTTTGTAAAATACGCTCAGTAGAAGTCATTTGAAGCCATTTTACAAATTATGGACACAACTTGTCCGGAGACGTCGGTTGTCCTTTAAAGGAAGTGTTCTGTTCGGTGTATTTTGGAGTGGGTTTGCAAAACAACATAGCATTGCTTAGCATGTATTCTGAAATGAAACCAAAAAAACACATTTTTTTTACTCACTTCTGATTTTGATTGCCTTCTTTTGACTTTGTAGATCAACCCAACCGAGGTGGAAGCACTCCTCTCCCGACTACCCTGCACCTTCAAGCAGGAGCTGACGGGCGTAGGCGCCAGTCTAGAGAAACGTTGGAACTTCTGCGGATTCCAAGGCATCAAGAGCACGTAAGGGTGCGCTCGTGGGGGGGAGTGCCGAAACCCTCCACAGCCGTTGATACGCCAGGAATGTTTACTTGACATTGGGAGTCACAACTGAGGAGTCACTGGATTCACACACAAGGGCGGCCCAAGTTGGTTGGGCGACAAAGCTTTCTGAGCCTTTTTGGCGGGTGCGAGCAAGACTACACAGGTATTACCTGCCATATCATCAGGGTCAAACTCTGCAAAACCTCCAAAACCCTCACGGCATCCACCCTGCCTTTTTTTATATTGTCCCTCATGGTTTGTAATATAGATTATGAAAAAAAAAAGAAGAACAACAAAAGCAATCATATATGTCTTCATCTTCTGTAAAGGCTGTGAAGAGTTGTGTTGAACTGTTGTTATATGCTGTACAGGCTTGGATTGTATTTTTGATGATAAAAAGGGAATTTTAATATGATCCTGTTTTGGTGTGTTTTTTGTTTCAATTTTCATGGTTTCGACTTTGTTTTTTGGGTTTTTTATTTTTTTAGGTTTTTGTTTTTCATTTTAATGGCAGATTTATGGCATGCAGTGGTCAGAATTAAAGGGGACGAATTTCACTTCAACACTCACATTAAAGGACAACCGACACCGTTTTTTTGTTTCCTAACTGAAATCAGAAAAACGTTTTATAGCATCTAAAATACCCAAAACCCGCTGGCTGATATTTTAGTTAAATGCAAAACAACAATAAAATGACTCAGTGTCCCAAAACTGCTTCAAAATGACCTCGGAAATGGCGAGTTTCAGAAGGTCCCGCCCCCTTGTTCGTGACGTCACGCCAGGATACTCCAGACACAAAACAATGGCTTCAGAGAGTTCACATTCAGACAAGACGCTTCCTTGTCACTCATCCAGTTATGAATATGATTCAAATAGTTCTGAAGAGGAAAGCATAAATGTTTGCAATCGATTAAAGAAGTCCTTGCGTATCAATTCGAGCTGTCTGCACTCCAATGTAGCGCCCAGAAAATGCAGAAGATGGCGCACAAGCTCCATGGGAAATGGGCTGATTTGTCTGCTGAGAATTCTGTCCACTTTTATGGTGTTACCGCAATGGGTAGTGTTGGTGCGATACAGCGATTCACCATTGCGTTATGTGTTTTTCCTTCTAATTTCGCCATCAACCCGATGTTTTCAGATCAAACAAAGTACCCAAAATGCATTGTGTCGCTTTCTCGGTCAGGGGCGTTCCTGATGTGACGTCACGTCAGGCATCGTCATCAACTCGAAAACAAGACTTGAATATTCATCGCCAGTCTTAAAGCGTAAAATATAGCTATATGCGGTGGAATCTTTGTAAAATGCACTCAGTAAAAGCCATTTGAAGTGATTTTACAAATTATGGACACAACTTTTCTGGAGGTGTCGGTTGTCCTTTAAATGCTAATAGCAATACCCTATTATGAGCACAATGCAGCAGAAAATCTAAATATGTGAAAAAAAATATGTTTAAAAAATATATATATATATTTTAATGCTAATAATTTTACACAAGAATAATATCTATTTTACATTAAATATCTTTTTTTTTTAGATGGTTACTGTGAATGAATGGGCGGCCCGGTAGTTGAATGCTGAGCACGCTGGCTTCACAGTGTAGAGATGGTGAGTTCAAGACCAGGTCCGGCCTCTCTGTGTGGGATTTGCATGTTCTCCCTGGGCCCACGTGGGTTTTCTGCGGGTCCTCCGGTTTCATCCCACATTCCAAAAACATGCATGGCAGGCTGATTGAACTCTCTAAATTATCCCTAGGCGTGATTGTGAGCACGGATGGTTGTTCGTTCGTCTCTGTATACCCACGATTGGCTGTTTCAGTGTTCCCCGCCTACTGCCCGAAGACGGCTGGGATGGGCCTCAGAACTCCCCACTGAAGATAAAACGGTCTGGAAGATGGAGGGATGAATGGATATTGTGAATGACTAAATGTCGTTTCTATCAGTTTATTAGCATTACATTATGATTTCACATGCAGTGTGGCAACGTCTAGACGAGAGACTCCACGCCTTTTTGTTACAGCTGCCGCCTCCTTATGATAAAAGCAGAACACTAATGATGTCTTCTGAATTGCAATGAAAGTCCACAAAGTTTTTTTTTTGTCAGGCTGTTGGTATGCACAAAAGCAATGCATCTGCCATCGCAGCAAATGGACTAATTAAAATTCCCCGGAACACCGCTCTCTCCGGCCATTGATGTTTATTCATTTAGAGGCATTTAAAGGCGTGAAGCTGTAAACAGTGCTCTCCAATGTCACAACGAAGGGCGCCCATGTGCTGTTTCTCCCATTTACAAACACCCCTATCTCCATGTTGAAGAAGACTAATTGGCTGCGTGGGGTTCCTTTGAGTGATTTTGTGATACGGGAGATAGCCTTAATTACCTTCTTGTCTCGTGCTGCTTCCTGACGGCCTCCTCATCTACTTCATTATGACCGTCTCCCTTCGGTGAGCACATAATAGGACGCCACCTATGCCTGGTGACATGACGCCAAAAATACCAACAATAAACACGACGGCGTGCAAATGACACTTGGGTTAGGTCGAGATCCTGTAAAGCTGCCTAAAAATGAATCCAACTGTGTCTCCAGTACAGAATCCAATGAATTGGACTGCAATTGTGTGCGCTTGGGCTCAGTGGCACAGCATCCTGCAACATCCAGTGTAACAAAAAAAAATCGATTTTCACCACGGCGAGGCAAGAAAATGATGGAACTGTGTTAGGGTTTTTAGTTTGTTGTAATTTTAATCTAAATTTATCCAGAAAAAAAATCTGAAAAATATGTTTAACTTGTATCGATGAAAAGGTCGCTGACGACGTCAGAGACCTTCAAAGAACCTTCACAGATGACGGCTGAAGAAACCTTTTGGACCACTCCTGTACGACTGAGAGCTTACATAGATGTTTAACTTGTATCTATTTTATCAACATTTCAAATGGAAATGTGTGAAAATGATACACGCTATCGACAGAAAAAGAAACTGGGGAGCTCCTCTATTTTGGATTTCAATCGTGAAGATGCAGCCCAGTGGAAACTATCGTATCAAGAGCAAAGGTGCACCAAACAGGTCAGCTAAAGCATGTGTGTTTATTTTTGTCATCATTTCCAAGTATCGATTCCGAGTAGTGTTTGTTTTGATCATTTCCAAGTAGAGATGTGTTGAGTGGGAGCTATAACACAATGTGAGAGGGTTGTATTCATCATTGTGGATTCGGTCCACAGAAAAAAAGCAAATGGTTCGTTGGTGGCTCGAGATCTCCTCCTATAGAATATAGTTTGAACTACACCGTTACAGCGTTTTCCGTTTTTCTTCCACCTCGCGCTGCACCCCGGGGTGTTGTACGCTGACTGGACAGTAAGGCCACATCTTTATCCAATCATCTTTGGTGGGGAAATATTTTAGAATAATCTCTTTTACACAACACAAAATAAATTCTTATGTAGTTCTTTGCCCATTTACTGACATGCACATTTCCATGCAAAATGGAAAATAGCACAATGTATTGTTTTCTCCTTTATGCAAAAGCATTCGGCAACCCGGTTTTCATATATTTGAGTGGTTTCAATTCACAGTTAGCACGAGAGTTAGCATGTGGAGGTTTAACAAAGTCTCCCTGCCTGTGCGTCATGTTAGATGACAACAAATGATTGGACAATCTATATTTTTATTTCAAGCTATTCTTATTATAGCTTATAGCTTATTTCCTAGCTATCTAGCTAGCTTGCTATCTATTAGCTATATAGCTAGGTACCTAATTATTTGTCAGGAAACACATTAGCTCACTAGCTAGCTATCTATTAGCTGTCTAGCTATCTATTGGCTAGCTAGCTAGCTAGCTAGCTTTCTACCTGTTTGAGTTATTCCGGGTTGAGTGAACGGCGGGTGTGGCTGCTGCTGCTCACCCACAGAAAAACTTATCCTGTGACTGTAAAATGACCTTGAGGGTTTTAAAAGGTGATTATAAATAACATGTATTATTATTATTATTATTATTGTTATTATTATTATTAATAATATTATTATCATAATTAGTTGTATCTTGTGCATTTTCTGGGACATTGCTAACAATGCAAATAAAATAGCTAGGATATCATTCTTGTAGCTGGATAGGCTACCTAGCTGACATCAGTGCAAATGTTAATGAATATCATACATATATTACATATTTTGTGTATTATTTACTTCAAATTTACACTTTTGTAACGCTCACATTATTTTACACGGACCACAGAGTCGCAAGAACAAAAATTTCCCGATTTAACATGAATACCAGGTTGAATGTGTCCAAACACCTGGATAATCTTGATTCAAGAGAGCTATTACTATTCCACATAGTGCCAAGGTTAACATGGATGCTCATACTGTCACGGTTTTGCGAGGTGGTGATGGCGGGTTCGGATCCCAAAAAAGCAGGCAGGAGGGAGCAGGAGGTTGTTTGACAAATTGTATTAAAATAAAGTCAGCAGGAACAAAATGTAAAACATCAAAATGATCTGAATGGAAAAAATACAAAGTAGCAAAAGAAAACCAAGTGTAAAAGTCCGCCAAGGTTAAACAAACACGTACACAATGCATGCAGCAACCAAGCAGCAAACAAACAATGAATCGGCACCGGATGATCGTGCCCGTTGTCCTTTTAAGTGTCATTGATTACAACGACCAGCAGCTGCGAGGCTGCCGGCAGGGCTGACGTCGCTACCCGCTGGTCGCCAATCTGATCGGGACGACCAGCATCTGTGCAGGTGCAGGCGGGGCCGACAGCGCCCCCCGTTGGTCGCCAACCAGATCATGACACATACATTCTTGGACTATACTGTGTATGTACTCGGCATGTTATGACTGAGTCGTTACTACCCTTTTTTATGCCATTTTTAAAGGACAACCGACGCCTCCGGACAAGTTGTGTCCATAATTTGTAAAATGACTTCTACTGAGCGTAGTTTACAAAGATTCCACGGCATATAGCTATATTTTACGTTTTAAGACTCGCGCTGATTATTCAGGAAGTCTTTTTTTCAAGTTGTTGACGATGCCTGACGTGATGTCACGTCTGGAACGCCCCTGACTGAAAAAGTGACACATAAAGCATTTTGCGGTACTTTGTTTGGTCTGAAAACTTCGTGTTGATCCGTGCTGATGGCGAAATTAGAAGGAAAACATAAATAACGCGATGGTGAATCGTTGTGTGTTGCACCAAGACTACTATTTGATACTAGTTGACACACATTCCCAGCAGACAAATCAGCCCATTTCCAACGGAGCTTGGGCGCCATCTTGTGCATTTTCTGGGACGGCTCGAATTGATTCAGAAGGACTTCTTTAATCGATTGCAAACATTTATGCTTTCCTCTTCAGAAATATTTGATTCATATTCATAACTGGATGAGTAACAAGAAAGCATATTCTCCGAATCTGAAGCCATTGTTTTAATTCTAGAGCAAGGCAAGATGTCCTGGTGTGACGTCACGAACAAGGGGGCGGTACCTTCTGAAACTCGACCTCTCTGAGGGCTGTTTAAAGTAGTTTTGGGACACTTTAACTCATTTTTATTGGTGTTTTGCATTTCACTAAAAATATCAGCCTGTGTGTTTTGGGTATTTTAGATGCTATAAAATGTTTTTCTGATGTCAGTTAGGAAACCAAAAAATGGTGTCGGTTTTTCATTTAAAGGACAACCGACGTCTCCGTACAAGTTTTGTCCATAATTTGTAAAATGGCTTCAAATGACTTCTACTGAGCGTATTTTAATAAGATTCCACCGCATAGAGCTATATTTTACGTTTTAAGACTCACGCTGAATATTCAGGAAGTCTTGTTTTTGAGTTGGTGACGACTCCGTACGTGACGTCACAAAAGGAACGCCCCTGACCGAAAAAGAAAGACGCATTGTAGCGGTCCTTCCATCACGTCAATGTATTTTGCTATACTTGTTTGGTCTGGGGACCTGGTGTTGCACCCAAAAGCCGCCAGAATAGGGCGTCCAAGCTCCATATAGGGAATTTATCAGCCTATGGAAACAGAGGTGGCCACAGGTCGCCATTTTGTGCCTCTTTTTCGTTAAGACATTTCCCCTCAATGTTGCCTCATAATGGCACGGAATAAATTCTTCAATCGATTGCAAACATGTATGCTTTCCTCTTCGGAACTATTTCAATCATATTCATAACTGGATGTGGAACAAGATTCTCCAGCAATGCAAGACGTCTTGGTGTGACGTCACAAACTGGAGGCGAGACTTTCTGAAAATGCCCAATTCTCAGCTCAATTTGTTGCAGATTTTGGACACTTTAAGTCATGTTTATTGTTTTGTTATGTTGTATAGTGTTTTGCATTTGAATAAATTATCATACTGCGTGTTTTGGGTATTTTAGATGCTGTAAAACGTTTTTCTGATGTCAGTTAAGAAACAAAAAAAGTGACGTTGGTTGTCCTCTAAGTGATCAGGTCTGTTTTGCACTCCACAGAAAAAAGATAGCATTACCTTGTTTTAAATGTATTCTTCATGTCTATTTACAGTGGAATTTCCTTTACCTGTCTCGTTTCCAATGTGATTTTCATGCAATCTTTCCATGCTTATTGCACGGCTGCTATGGTAATGTATCTATCTGGTATCTGATGTATCTGACTGGCTATCTAGCTATTTGCTCTCTATTTGCGAAGTGTTAGCTGTCTGGCTGGCTGGCTATCTAGCGAGCTATCCATTAGCTGTCTATTAGCGACATCACAAACATGTTAGCCAAGATGCTAATGGACTTGGCTAATGCGTTTTTTTGGGGGAGGGGGGTCGTCAACAGAAAATGAATGCCAAGGAGGTTGTCTAAAGGCAAAAATGAAGGCAGCCACAGCCAAATAGAGTTTATGGAGCTGTTATGCTGAGACAGGCTAGCTATTGGCTATCTATTCGCTAGCTAGCCAATAGCTAGCCTATATTGCTAGCTATTATCTATCTAATAGCTAGCCATTAGCTACCTATTAGCTACCTATTAGCTCGCTATTAGCTATCTTTTAGCTATCTATTCCCGAGCTATTAGCTATCTATTCGCTACTGTTAGCTATCTGTTCACAAGCTACCTAGCTTGCTATCTGTTTGGGTTATTCAGGGTTGGGTGGGCGCTGGCGCGTGTGGCTGCCTCTGCCCACAGAGGAACCTATCCTGTACTGTAAATTGACCTTGAGAGTTTTGAAAGGCACTTATAAATGAAATGTATTATTATTATTATTATTATTATTATTATTATTATTATTATTACTATTATTATTACTATTATTATTATTATTATTCAATATTGGATTGGATATGCCTTTATTAGTCTCACAGTGGAGAAATTTACATTTCACAGCAGCAAAGTGATGAAAGGAATGAAAGTAGAAAAACAAAATACATGAGCTGCTGGAAAGGCAGCCTCTCTCGCGGCGCCGTCTCGAAGTCAAAATAACAAAAAAAAACTAAATAACAAATAATATGACAGCATAGAGACAATATGACAAAACAAAGACACAGAGAGACATTCATTCTTCAGGACTTGCTGTACCCTCTTTGTGATGACATGAAGCAGTTCTAGATGAGGGAGGAGAGGATCAAAGCATCTTTCCACCAGTGGATCAGGGACATCATGGTGGAATGTGCACGTCGACTACAAGCTAAATGTATATATTTCTATATTGATTTATATAGCGCTTTAACAACCCTAAAGCTGTAACAAAATAATAGATTTAAAGATGAGGTTGCTGATTCCCCAATTGTGTAGAGGGCGAGACGGTGGCAAACCAATCAGATCTAGAGGAGGTGTCCTTCGTTACGATCCCCAAAATCATCCAAGCACTCGTGATTACGTAGCCCCCTTGGCGCGACTCCGCCCCCTTTGTCTCTCGCATACACTTCCTCATTGCTGTGACGTTAAAAGCCGTCACCAATTGGTTGACGCTCTGTGACGTTTCTGTGACGTTGGGAATTCCTCTCCCCACGGAGCTCGTGAGTCGATGAAGCGCAGCTTTGGAAGGAAGCGGCACGTACTGTATCCACGTGAGACGGGAGTACAAGTTGATCATGTTTTCCCGGCCGCACTTGCATCCTTCCGCATCCGACGCCGCAGTCTCACTCTCTACCAGCACCGACACCGAGCCGGAAGATGAGCTTCCGTGTGCTCCCTGCAAGTCTCTGAGCTAAAAGCGTGTAAACAAGCAAACATGGTCATCTTCATCTGCATTGGCTGCCCGTAAACAATCTGAGAAGTGTGATCCGAGCCAGCACAACATTCATCCACGTAAGTGTGTTGCCATGTTGACATGTTCACTCCATTTTACAGACTAATCGTAACAAAACAGTATTAGTGCGAACCTATTCGTAGTTGGGCAAGGTCAATGTGCTCTTGGGACAACACATTTGGGATAGTATTTCTACTCATTCGAAAATGACTTAGTCCGAACCAATGCCTCAAAAACAAACTACCTCAAACCCCATCTGTTTAAAATTGCATTCACAGTTTAGTTTAATCAGCTCTTTTATTATTTATCATTTTATTTATGGTTCTATTGTTCTGGTGTTTATTGGTCTTAATTGTAAAGTGTCCTTGGGTTCTTTGGAATGCACTTGTAAATTAAATGTATTAATGTTATTATAAATGCTCGCATCGTGTGTGTTTAAAACCCTTGTCTGCCTTTACCCAACTCTCTTCATGCATTTAATAATACTAATACATTTTATTGTCAAGCACCTTTCAAAGCTCACAAGGACACTTTACAGTCACAGACAAGCATAGAAAAAAAACCCAGATACAATAATAAATAAAATACAATTATTAATAGAAACAAGAGATAAATCTACACCGAAAAGGCAATTTTAAATAGGTGGGTTTTGAGATGGGATTTGAAAGTGGGAAAACAATCAATGCACTTCTAAATGACAATAATAATAATAATAATAATAATAACAATAATAATAATAATAATAATAATAATAATAATAATAATAATGCTCATTATTATTATATTTACTGACTTTGACAAAGACTCAATCAATTAATTGCAAGGTACATATTGGGGACATCCATTCACACTCACGTTTAGAATTTACAACATTCAATTCCTTTCATCACTTTGCTGCTGTGAAATGTAAATTTCTCCACTGTGAGACTAATAAAGGCATATCCAATCCAATCCAATCCAATATGTCATGGCACATATCGTGTATCGGAAAAATATCACTCCCCTCCAAAATGCCATTGAAATTAGATACACAGGTCAATTTTATGCTCTGTTCTATGCAATAAATCCGAGTATGTTAATTATTGTGCTTGGCAATTACGCCTCTGGCCTAAATAGATGAAAATGGACTTGTTGGTAAATACTCAAGGATCTCTCACTGCCACAGGAGCACAGTGGTTGGAAATCGCTGACTCTCACGAGAGACTAAGATTGGGGGGGTAGGAAAAAAAGATATTTGAGATTACCGTCGTACTCGAAGTCCTTTTTGTTTGGATATATTGTACTTTTTGTACAGTGTCAATGAATTGTTATTTTTCCTTGAACATTTCATTTACTGAGGTGAACATTTCTTGTTATCAGCGTGCAACATGAATGTATCTTTCTAAGACGGTCTTGACGTAGGCAAAATCCATCAGGCGAACAAGTTTTGCACTTTTGATCTTTCGGCTCCCTCCACTGCAGTGACTGGTTCTGAAATTTAAAATATAGAGAAAATTTACTATGTTTCTGGGTCACAAGGTATAACGAAACACAAGGCTTCAGTCACACATGATCTTAAGTGCGTGTTGTTTTATGAAGAAAACTTTCAGATTGCGGTGTGGCTGTCGTAGCCTTAAATTCAAAGGTGTTGATTTTTTTTTCCTCATAAAAATCTAATTGCTGGGTTTAATCAACTTTTGTCTTCATTTGTTAACTAACTAAAATATTGTTAAACGTTTTTTTTTCCCGTTCATGGATTTACTTTTTTTCCCAATTCCAAACAATATTTGCACATTGCTCAATTCTCAAATCGGTCATGATTTTCGTCATCATACCGAACTGTAGAATTTCATAGGTGAAGCAAGTTGACCGGAATGTTACATTTGCAGCTGATAAGCAGTGAAAAGTTTCCAATTTCTTACAACGCAGCTGCTTCTGTAACATGCGAATTGGAACCATGTTTTTTTTTGCAATGGTTTAAGCTTGGTGCAACCATCTTTTTCAGTTGAATGCTTTCAATAATTAAAAAACAGCTTTTTTAAACACTTTAGAGCACTGGTGTCAAGGTCAAGGCCTGGCCCGCCACATCATTTTATTCGTCCCGTGAAAGCAAAGCAAAGTTGTGAAATTCCATGAGGCTTGCTAAAGTCCGAACCAAAATGTCAAATTGTCCCATGTAAACCAAAATACAGTAAAGTCTCGTTATATCGATATTCAAGGGAGTCCGAAAAAATATCGATATAACGGGACTATCGATATATCCGACCCTGTTTGCATGTAATTTTCTCCGTGCGTGCATAGAAATAGTATCGATATAACCGGGACTATCGATATATCCGATATCGATATAACGAGACTTTACTGTAAATGTCTTTTTTTACTTTAAAATTGAAAAAGAAAGAAAGAAATTAAACAGATGAGAGTAAAAGAAAGAAAATAGGTGGTTTTAAAGGGGAGTAAAAGAAGCTATTTTCATAAAACAGCAAAATCCTTCACTAAACCACCATGGTGGGGTGCGGTTCAATTTGGATCGTTCGTGCAATAGACTGATTAGGCAACATAGTATTAGTTATGCTGATGAGGTGATACCAGAGCAAATGGGTCTATCAGGCCAGTCGTAGACCTTATACTCGGGCAGGACAATAGAAGTAATCAGTCAGGACAATAGACGTAATCAGTGGAGCCGCAGGCAGTAGTCCCCTGAGAGTCTTCCTGGAACCAAAGTGTTTTTATTACTTAAACCCAAAAATGAAAGATGAAATCTGAGTGGTTTGTAAGGTAGTGTGATATAGGTGAAAACATGGAATCGTGATTATAATTCAGTAAAATAGCAAAATAATCTCACACCGATCATACTTCTTGATGTCTGCTTTTCTAAATTGATAGAAAGTCTGAGAGTGACACAGAGTTAGAGCTCCTTCATTGTATTTATTGTCTCAGCCAGTCAACATTCACTTGAAATCCATGTGAATATCTGTTAAAAACTATATTGAATTGCCAAATAACCAGAAATGAATGAATCTGTAGCCCCACCCAATATAGCATAATGTTGTAAATATCTATTCAACTGTACTTTTTAAATGTGACCAAGAAGACCTCATCGTTTAAGGTAAAACGTTCCCCAACCCTTACGCAAGAAGCTCAGCTGTCCATTGCAGAACTCGAGACTTCCTGAAATAGCTAAGTGCTTAAGTTGTGCGCCAGTGAGCTGTTGTGACCCTCCAGGAAGGTGATTCCTCAATCCTGACTGCAGCACACCTCATGAGGCTACAAAAGAAAAAAAGCAGAACCAGTGAAAGACGTGTTTTCATTTCCTCCTGCAAACATGTCAATGTGAGCAAAAAAAAAAAAAGACTCCAGTCAACTGAAATAAACTATACTGCTGTTCTCAGTAGTGTTCAAAACACAAATACTAGCATTTGTAGCAAATTGTAGCACAAATACTAGCAATTGTAGCATTGCATATTTTGAGTAAACAATATAAACAGCAAATTACCCAAAGAAAGTAAATGCAATTATTTTCACTGTCTTCATAACGTTTCCCACCTTTCCACAGTGTCCGCCATGTTTCCCGACGCCTTGGAAGCAGCTGGGCGGCTAGAGGGCCTCCCCATGTCCTCCCTCCAGCCCGAGGAAGAAGAAGAAGAAGAAGCCGAGGTGTTTGTGGAGCGAGGGCCCAAGAAACGAGGGCGCTACCGGCAAAGCATACAACTGCTGAAGCCCTTCAGGATAACGCACAAGTAAGTGATGGCTTTCGCATCTGCGTCCAGTCATTTTCTTAAAAGAAACTTGTCTCATTCACTCCCATTCACAAATTTATTCAGGAATTGAACACATGACATCGAGCGCCATTCCCGAATTTGTTCGGGTTTTGCTTTTTCTTGTTTGGGTACCGATAAAGCCCTGGCCATGACATCTACCAATGGTTTTCCCTTCCACAAGGGGGCATCATTTCCCTTTTTTGCATGTGAGCGCTTTGTTCCAGCTTCAGCTGTTGTTGAAGCACTATATTATAAACCAATATGTAAATATAGCATTGTATTTTGGACAGCCGCTCTCATTTCGAGCTTATATAACTCCAGACCCATATAATTTAGGAATTAACTTTTTTTATGATGAAAAAATAGAATCAAAGGTTTCTTATGCTGCATTGAATGTTTATATACAGTAAAGTCTCGTTATATCGATATCGGATATATCGATAGTCCCGGTTATATCGATACTATTTCTATGCACGCACGGAGAAAATTACATGCAAACAGGGTCGGATATATCGATAGTCCCGGTTATATCGATATTTTTTCGGACTCCCTTGAATATCGATATAACGAGACTTTACTGTAGTCCTAAAACTCAATATTCTGTGGGTCCTGGAATTCAAGTGACAATGACACTGGAGTGGACACATTTTTGCACGTCTGGCAGTGAATGAGTTAAACATGAAAACACAATGGTGAATAGCATGTTGGTGTCTGCTTTAATTAAAATCAACGCTTTTTTTAGATCATTTTGGGAAAATGAGTGTAACACATCCACAAAAGGCCTCAACAAAACAACACGGCAAGAGTTAATATTATCATGCAAACTGTCATACAATGTCACGTAACATGGTCTTTCATGCATGACGGCAGCCCACCGTCTAGAAAACGTTCCCTGAGAAAACGAGCTGAAGATTGCTGTAAAAAAATGCTTGATGTCATACATTTTCTATCGTGAATCATTTTTAAATGCCCCAATTTTGGGTAATATTAAGTGCCATGTTAATGTCAAAAGAAAAGTTACATGTGTGGAATAATGAAACTTGGGTTAGAAGATTTCACAAAATAACAAAAACGCACATTGAAAAAACAATTTCAATGACATCAAAAGAAAATAAGAACACTTTCACAGAATTGCTAAGTAAATGAGACTCAGTTTTGTGTTAAAGAAAGTAATTAAAGTGAACAACTGCTTTTTGATTTTGTCATTTCATTCATGAGCTTTGTCTTTATTCTAAATCCTTTATTTCATTTTACACGGCCATGCTGAAAAAAGGTTGAGAGTCATTCGGGGAATTGTAGCCCTGTTTACTTTCTAATCAAGGCTTTTGGGTGCACCTATAGACCGGACACTTCTTTTTTGTTAATTAGTTTCATGAACGAGCTTTCCCTTTATTTTAAATGCTTTAATGTATTTTTCACAGCCATGCTGAATGAGTTTGAGAGTTGTTTGGGGAATTTTCGCCCCATTTACTTTATTTAACAATACAGTAGTTGATAAATTTGTTTTAATGTTAATTACCGTATTTTCCAGTGTATAAGGCGCACCAGAGTACAAGGTGCACTGGAGTATAAGGCGCACCCCCAATTAATGGTGTATGTTCAAACTTTTTCCATATATATATATATATATATATATATATATATATATATATATATATATATATATATATATATATATATATATATATAGTCTCGTTATATCGATATTCAAGGGAGTCCGAAAAACATCGATATAAACTATCGTTATATCGATATTCAAGGGAGTCCGAAAAACTATCGATATAACCGGGACTATCGATATATCCGATATCGATATAACGAGACTTTACTGTATATATATATATATATATATATATATATATATATATATATATATATATATATATATATATATATATATATATACAGTGAGACCTCAACTTACGAACCTAATTGGTTCCCAGACAGTGTGTAGGGCGAAAAGTGTGTATCTAAAAAAAAAATTCCCATAGAAAACCATTAAAAACGGAATAATCCGTTCCCGGGTTTCCATAAAATATACTTTTCAACTAAATAAGCCTTAAAAAAAAAGCCTTAAAACTACACCCACCATACCTTATTCTATGTATAATAAATGTGCTATTGTATAGTAATGAAATAAATACACTGAATTGTATCAAAGTCACTTTATTTACATTTGTGATGGTCATTTATGGCTTGATGGAATGGCGTTGGAGGTCGAAGGTCAAAGGGAATTGCTGCTTGGAAAGAGAGGCGCCTTACATGAGGACTGTAATTAAAGAAATAAACTGCTGTAAAATAAAGTTTTATTTACCTTTTTGATGGTCGTTGATGGCTTATGGAAGGAGAGTCACCTTCCATAAGGACTGTTGGTCACTTAACCTCTGGTGCTGTTCGGTCGTGTGCACACTCAAAGAATGAAAAAGTTTTTCCAAATATATAAATACATGTACAGTAAATTCTCATTATATCGATATTCTCGGGAGTCGGAAAAAATATCGATATAACCGGACTATCGATATATCCGATCCTGCGGCATGTAAATTTTCTCCTTGCGTTCATAGAAATAGTATCGTAATAAGCAGTACTATTGATATAACCAATATCGATATAATGAGACTTTACTGTATATGTAAAGGTTTTCCAAATTATAAGGTGCTACAGTAGAAGCTGGGGTTACATTTTATCTATCCCAACATGGACCACACACTACCTCTACTAGGGGGAAATGGAGTTGGTGGCCGCTGACAGTAGTTGCGAAACCTGTTGTGGCTCAATATTACTTCACATATGAGATAACCGGCATAAGGCACATGGTCATCTTTTGAAGAAAATCAAGGCTTTTGGGTGCGCCGGTAAATACCGGAAAATATGGTATCTATAAAATATAAAAATGTTTTTTTTTTGTAAGCCTGAATAAACATGACAGCGTCACAAACATGTCATGGAGCGCCTCCGTGTTGTTTTTCACCACAGAAAAAGCCAAATACACACATGGAGCCTTTTGAATCTTGAAATGTGTTGACGTCACACATTTGACTTTGGACATTTGGCTCTACACTCAATGTCGGTCAAATGCAAACAAACAGATGCTGCATTAATTGGTAAATATGTTAAAAACCATGTAACTTGATGGCACTGAGAACATCCAGATTCCCATTTAAGCACAGCAACTAGACACAAGCTCGCATTGAGTCCCCTTCTGGCTGTTGGCCTATCGCATGAAGCTGCGATAACAAGTGGAATCTTATCCCCGAGTAGCAGACAGCTGCGCGTTTGAACATAATGTATGCTCAGTGATAAACAAGCCCTGAGCTGCTCTTCTCAGAAGAGCGTGCAAATTACTGCTCAAACATTGCAAGCAGCATTCACCTCAACTCCCAAGACTCTCTTCAAATGCCAACGTAGGTCAAGCCCACCTCCCCCCAAACACACACACGAATGCAACCTCTTTTTCCAACATGGTGATTTTGTGTGATCCACATACCCCCTGTGGATATCTCACCCCCATCCCTTGCTTGGTTCTCTCTTCTAGACATCAGCACCCAGTCGACAACGCCGGCCTCTTTTCTTTCTTGACACTGCATTGGCTCTCGCCATTGGCCGTGAAAGCCTACAAGACGTCCAGCTTGTCCATAAATGACGTATGGGGGCTGTCCTGCCACGAAGCCTCCGAAGTCAACTGCCAAAGGTGAGAGCAGTTGTGTGAGGATGAAATTGGCGCCAAACAATATGCTGACACAAAAGTGTGATGGGAGAAATGGTCCGCAGGTAAACTCAAAGAGGACTAGGTGAAGTAAAGTCGCATGATTATATAATTCAACCATTACATAAGAAATTATATTCCAATGCAGCTGAGCACTTTTGCATCAAAAGTCGAGAGGTTCTGGGTTTGGATAACTGCCCATCCCTCATGACTCAAGTTCGGGTTAGTTCTGCTTGGTTAGTTTGTAGTTGTGAGCATGGGGAATTGTGTAATCTACATATGACGGTCAATGGCTTTAATTGCGTGTGGGGCTGGTGGGGGGGGGGGGGGGGGGTGAGATCGCCCTCACCTCATACTTTTGCAGCCAACTAAAGACAAACCAGCCTGTGTTCAGTGCAGGGTTTGCATATCTGCATGTACTGTACTGTATTGTCAATTTGAAGTAATGTCCTGTTTTTATAAAACAAATGTTTGGAAATGTATATAATTAAAAAATAATCAGATTCATCTCTTCACCCAAAATACTTCACAGATGGATCAATTATTCAAACAACCCTGCTAAACAGAATATGTTAATTCACCATGGTTTTATGCATCCTTAAACATATTTTTGACAATGATTTGAACATGTCTTTAGATTCACTTATTTAATTATTTTATTGTCCCTTTCACTTTTTGATTTAAAGTGATTCATAAAAGCTTGCATAATGGACACATTTCAGTACATTGTAATTTAAGATAATGGAATATAAGGTAAGAACACCTTTAATTGTCTTGGAATTGTCTCATTTTTTTTATAGCTGCTAGATTTAAGAAAAACATGTATACCCGATTTTAAATTTCACCCTTAATATTACTGCATTTATTACAATGGCAAATAGTATTGTTGTTATTATAAAGAAATACGACAAATTCAGAAATAGAGTTAAAAAATAAAGTTCATTTTGCATTTCTGATTTAAAAAAAAAAATGTCATCATTTCAGTAACTATTACAGAGGAACGTTAAAATTCGGTAGTTGATGCTTGTGATTGGTATCGGCCATGTCATTCTTGAATGATCCATAACTTAATGGGCAGCACATATCGGACCATTCTGAAGCCCTCAAAAACTGACCTGACAACTCGATTTGGCCATCTTTGTTGAGCTTCTACTTAAGTTATGGGACTTGCAATATTGCCGGTTCTGAAGTTATTGTTAATTTAGTTTAGCACGAAACATACTCAGACGGTCACTTTTGTAAGCCTGTAGATTTCAATCCATTCATTCCACAGCGGTGTTGGAGTTCAAAATGGAGTCTTCTATAAAGCTTTTTCTTGTCGCGTTTCTGCTCTGGTTTTCACGGTGAGCCCCTTTAGCAGGAGACTTGCTGGATATGAATAACTCTCATTGTTGTAGTAAGTTGTTGCTAAGTAGCTAAGTAGTAAGTTACAGTGCAATATGCTGTTTTTCCTTTTACATGTGGTTTCTCTTATTAATTGAAACAACAACAGTAGACATTTTGTCTTGACAGACTGCAGTGGCCACTTCTTTGGAATAGAAAGTTTTGTATGAGGAAGTCAAAAGTTGTTAGTCGGTATCTTGAGTCCACTGGTGCTGTTTTCAACTGCTGTGTCATCCTGACGTAGACCATGACCTCAGTCGGAATTGAAACTATTAGCCAATCCACAGGTTTCATTCTAAAACATGGAACTTCGAATCATTTCATTAAACTAGTGCTCACTCACGTACCGGCTTTTTTGAGAATCACTTCCCAACCCCAAAATTGTTATGGTGTAATCATTCGGCAAACAAAGGTTCTCCAAATCACAAGATTGCATTCCGCTGTAAAGGCAATTAGGATGACTGTTAAGCAAAGCTGCTTTAACAGAACCCAGAATAAAACCTAGATTGGCCTAGCGAGTTGTTATTTGCAAGGGGAATTTAAAGCTTTCAGGGACAAAGCTTACTGAAGTAGACTTATCATGTCATCAGGTGACAGATGGCATGAAAGGGTTGATTCTAAAGTGATACCGGAGCACTGAGGCGAAGATTTTGTTTTCTTTCCCAGTGTATAACTGCTGAGATGAAGCGTCCATCCATGCAACTCTTCTCGCGCTCTTAGCTCGGCGGGGTTGTTTGAATGTATTTATTTTAGCTTGTTTTTCCATTTTTGAAAAATATTGGAAGAAGCCTGACTGTGCTGTCCCTGCTTCACCTTGAAGGAGGCGATGCTTCCGCTGATCAAATATTGACAGTTATGAGAGAGGGACTGAGCTAGAACGAGGTCCAAGGCCACTGTGTGGAAATTTGCAGTAAACTGATTCCCACTGTCTGTGCACATGCCTCTGTTTGCACTCTGCGTGCTCCGTTTCACACCGGACCGTTTAATCGATGGATGTTCAGTCCTGTCATATTTTCAGCGCAGAGTTGTTGGCGGGCGACTAAGAATAACTACGATTACAGATTAGAGCCGGAGTTAGTGGGAAGACTTTGGCGGTTATGTCATTAACTGCTCAGCCTGTCATGCGGTTTCACCAACAGTCATTGTCATTAGCTGTCTTTGACTGCAGACTCCCACCACTACAGACCTGCAGATAAGATGCGTGATGAACCCGCTGACCCGCAGCCTAAATGAAACAAAAGATGAACAGTATATATCCCGATTGGATGGCTCAGTGGGGAAAACCACAGATAGTATATGCAAGACTGCTGTTTCATTGAAACACACACACACACACACACACACACACACACACACACACACACACACACACACACGAGTATTTTTCGGAACAACGAAAACAGGATCATTGTACCATCTGTTGTTTGAGGGAAGACGGTTGTACTGTCTGTCCCTTCGGTAGGTGAAAGTGCACAAGAAGTCTACCATTTTAAACTGTTCCTAACCAAATCTTCGGACACTTTGAAACTTAGCACTGAGACATATGGTATGCAGTACCGATCCCAAGATGATTAGCCTTTGGATGTTGTAAGAGCTATCGGGGCTCCAAGAAACAATAAAAAGTAAGGGTGTAATCAGACGAAGAGGAGAGATATTATATCATGTAGAGATGGCCTGCTATGCAATGCAATACAATACAATACAATACAATATATAGCGCTTTAACAACAGCTACAAGGCGCTTAACATAGACAGCTATCATATACAGGAAATCAGAATCAGAATCATCTTTATTGCCAAGTATGTAGAACACACAAGGAATTTGTTTCCGGTAGAACACGCTGCACTAGTATCGTCGTAAAAAAAAACTGCTAAGTGGCACTATACAGTTCCATTTTGGCTACTGTTGAAAGAGTTCAGAGTTAATGGCTTGGGGGAAGAAGCTGTTTAAATGTCTGCTCGATTTGGTGCGCATGGATCGGTGGCGCCTGCCTGAGGGGAGTAGCTGGAAAAGGTGGTGGGCAGGGTGCGGAGGGTCCAGTATGATTTTCCGCGCCCTAGTTTGGATTCTCACAAAGATAGTCGAAAGCACCAGGGAGAGAAACCGTGATCAAGTCGGAATCATGTGTCATGAGTCAAATGCCAAAAAACAAGTGAGGTTTGAGACGGGTTTTAAACATGGGCAGCTAGGGGGCTTGCTGAATGTTCAATGGCAGGTCATTCCAGAGAGTGGGGCCAGCAACGGAAAAGGTTCCATCCCCTGTGAGCCTCTGTTTAGTTTTTGGCACATCTAATAATGTCTGGTCAGCAGACCTGAGGGTTCGGGAAGGTGTGTAGAGGTGGATGAGCTCAGAGAGGTAAGGAGGAGCGAGGCCATTTAAAGATTTGAAGACAATAATAAGATTTTGAAAATACTCTAAAATGTATGAGGAGCCAGTGAAGGGATGCCAGAGTAGGAGTTATCTGCTCCCTCTTACGAGTACCAGTCAAGAGGCTTAGAGTTATATCAGACTCCTGCTACAAGTTAGTGACAACTATTCCAAAGTAAACATTGCCTGGAAGAGGTTCCAAAGCATCCACAACTTTCGTGAGGATGAGAGGGACGGAACTAGATTGATGGGTTTTTATTCCATGGAAGCTGAACTTTCACTTGACGTGAATTATAATACACTGGCAATGTGTTTTTTTATTATTCTCCAAACAAATTTCTACAGAAACATGGTCATAGTTTTAGATGTCAGCATTTTGTTAAATAAGATTACAGAGTAATAAAAATAGATTATTCCAAAGCCAAGTATGATAATCTCTGCAAAGGCAGAATGTGCGTACCTAATGTGGTGTCCAGTGAATTTAACACTATAAAGAGGCACAAAACTCTCGCATTGTCAGGGTTGGGTGATGATGGTATGCAGGAGCTAAGTAGCATGCAGGGATTTAGCGTGTGTTGCCATAGCAGGAACCGTTACACAACCCAGATGCACAGTAGAGACGATAGCGAAATGGGGGAGAAGAGAAGAAAAACACCCTGGGAGAGTTCACACTTGCTGGTGCTCAGCGAGGTGTGAATCTTCAATGCCAAAGCGCCTCTCAAAACATCAGCTCGGGTGCCGAGAACATTTCTGTCCAATTATCCCTGTGTGGTTACCAGCATGTTGTTGCCATGGTTCACTCTTCTGGATTTGGAGTGTTAGAATCTGGAGAGTTAATGTTTTAAATCGAAAGGGAAATAAGAGTTGAGTTGAGACAAATAACTGCAGTTGGGAAGTTGGGTTGAAATAGATGCCACCTACCTGAACTGAGGTTCTAGAACTTTTAGCGCTATAAATTCTACTGTCTGGGCAGTGTTTTATGACACCCTATGACATTTCTAACAGTTAAATGAACTATAAAATCCTGTTTCTGTTCTACGTTTATACCAATTGTTCCTCTTTGACATGACTCCCAAAATGCTGCATGAACTCGCTCACACGCTAATTCCATTGGGGTAAAATCATTTTTCAGGATGAGCTATGAAGTTTGTCAATATGCATTTTGAAGGTTGTAAATCTACATGTTAGTCCAATAAGTGGTTTCTGTTTCTCTGTTATTTATTTATTTATTTATGTTAAACTGCTTCCTCTTGCTGAAATCAATACATTGGGTAACACACAGCTTCCGAGACTACGTCTTTCGGTCATTTCAAGTCATTTGACGTCAGGTAGTAATTATCAAGCTGCGCAAGTTCAATGTTCTCTGCCTATGTTTTTTTTTTTTTTTTTTTTAATATAAAGTCATTCGGACATAAATGACCCAGCTGCCGCCTCTTGAGAGATCCATTAGTAACCTGGGCAACATGATAGTCCACAGTTTTCCAGTGCATTACACAGCAGTAAAAATACATTCGACACGTTTTAAATACGTCAATGTGTAAACGTTCAACGTTTGATTACATGTTACATCATGCATGGTATGTGATTTAAAAGTGATGTTAATTTCAGCCTTATTGCTGGCTTTTTTCTCCTCTGACTTTTAGTCTTTGTGACTGCCACTCAATCAAAGTATGGTTCAAATTGTACTAGCTGGAAAGAAAGCTGACATTTTTAAAGCACAGCTCTACTTTCTGAACATTAGAAAGGGAAAACAGAAACATCAGGACTGAGTGAATATATTTAATCTGCCCCTGCCCTGCCACAATGTTTGTAAAAATAACAAAATAAATGAATGAATCAGTTTTAGACAAAATTATGCTTCTGCCTGTGCCATTTCTGTCACCACTAAACATTCATTCATTCATTTTGCGATCCGCTTAATCCTCACATGGATCCAGGTGATGCTGGTGCCTATGCCAGATGTCTTTGGGCAGTAGGTGGCGTACACCCTGAACCAGTTGCCAGCCAGTCGCAGACCACTCAATATATCACCGTTAACCCATTCACTGCCATTCCTGAATTTATTCGGGAATTGAAAAGCACAACATTGAGCGCCATCCCAGAATTTGTTCGGATTTTGTTTTTTCTTGCGGTGGGGTGGGGCTGCCAATAAAGCGCTGATCAGACCTCCGGCAATGTTTTTCTTTCCCATGAGGAGGCAGCATTTGCCCTTGTACAGCCGCCCCCGTTTCAAGCGCAGATAACTCCAGACCCATGTAACTTAGGAATTAACTTTTTTTCTGAATAAATAAAGTTTCTTACGCTGCATTGCATGTTTATGTAGTCCTAAAACTCTATATTTAGACTTTTAAATTTGACTTGAAAGACAAGTATATCTTTGAAGGACTACCACAATAAAGCCTAAAAGGGGTGCTTAACACTCATTAGTCTGTGGGTCCTGCAATTTGAGTAAAAATGACAAAAGCCTCGGCAATGTAGTGGACACGTATTTGCACATCGTCTGGCAGTGAATGAGTTAATTGTTTTGTTATGTGTGAATATATTCCTGTATGGTGACAGATAATTGACAGAAATTTACAAATACGGTCAATTCTCATCATTCAAGTAAGTTCGAAACAACAACCTTATGACTTCACTCTGAACATGGAATAGATGTGTCTTTGATCATTTATTAGTTGAAATACAGTAGATGTCATGAATGCTTGTGGTGTGTGTTCCAGGCTGGAATCTCTGTGGCACGACGAGCTAAAAAGACAAGGGCGTGAGGGGGCGTCCCTGACAAGAGTCTTTATGAGATTCTGCCAAACCCGAATGTTGGTGGCCATCTTTGCCCTCCTCCTCACAATGGTGGCAGGCTTTGTTGGGCCCGTGAGTACCTCACAAATCCTCCTCTTCCTCGATCTGACGAGGCTGCCTCCCAGCTTTTATATGCTTCTTGTGGTGTTCCAAGTCAGTGTTTTTTATTATTTCCCTTCCAGAATTAGCCTATTTTAGGCAATTCCGCAATTTGAAGTGACAACATATTGACTGACTACCAGGCCTTTAGAAATCAAGACCTGTATTAACACCAAAGATTCCCAAAGTCAAGCTAGCCATTCGTTTGCCTTGCACATGCATGATGATATGCTATGTCCCAAGCATCTCATTAAATCACACAAGTATACAATAAAAAAATGACCATATGTGTATATTGCATGTTTAAGGCAGCCGAGTGGTTCAGTGATTAGCATATCAGCCTCACAGTATAGAGGTACCCATTTCAATTCCCCCCCCCCCCGTATGGCGTTTCCCTGTTCTCCCCTGCTCTGTGTGGGTTTTCTCCGGGTATTTCAATTTCCTCCTACATTCCCCAAACACGCGTAGAAGGCTAATTGGATATTCCAAATTGTCCCAATGTATGGATGGTCGTTTGTCTCTGTGTGCCCTGCGATTGGCTGCCAACCTGTTCAGGGTGTCCCCCGCCTAATGCCTGAAGACGGCTGGGATAGGTTCCAGCACCCGCCGTGACTCTTGTGATGATAAGCAATTCAGAAAATGAATGGATGTGTTTGTTGAAATTCTCTGAAGTCTTCTCATGTTCTTTCACCACACCTCCGCACCGCCCCCACTCCCCAAACAACACAAACAAACCCACAAAAAGCCAAAGAAAGGCAGAATATACCTGTGAAAGTATTCCTCTTTTTATAATCATATAAGCATATATTATAAAGGAGGGGCTTTTTTTTTTTTGCAATGTTCCACCGGTATCACCTCATCAGTATTCCTAATCCTATTTTGCCTAAGTAAACTGGTTTAGGTTTAGGTTCAATTTGGATCGTTCGTACAACAGTTTACTTAGGCAAAATAGGATTAGGAATACTGATGAGGTGATACCGGTGAAAGGTGGAGTAGTCCTCTGCTCCCCCCACCCTGAGAGCAGGGACCTATCATAGCAGAGTCCGGCACCGCCATACCTGGACAGTAGGGATATATATAGGGCCTAAACTACCAGTAAGACTTTAGTTTGCTGACGAAGTTTCTTGGATAAGAAGCGAAACGTCCGACACCTTCAAAGAAGTCCAGATGATGGCTGAAGAAACCTTTTCATCGATGGACCACTTCTGTACGACTTAGAGCTTACACAGACTTACAATGAAAAGTTTTTAGCTCCAAGACAATGACTCATTTGTCTAACTGGCAGCACACAAGCTGGCACAAAATTGCTCTGAGTGGATTCACTGTCGTTTATCACTTAATACATTTTGCTGACACGATAATTGAACAATAGCACTGTCATAAAAGTTGGTAATACTCTCTACCATATGTCATCCCTATTATTTGCTCAGGGACTATTATTTTGCCTGATCCCTTCTTGTTTCCCAGGCACTCCTGATCCGAGCCCTGCTGGAATATACTCAGACTTCTGAACGCTGCGTGAAATACGGACTCTGCTTGGTTGCCGGGATCTTCGCCATGGAACTGATGCGCTCTTGGTCTCTTGCGCTCATGTGGGCCGTCAACTATCGCACAGCGACTCGTCTCCGCGGTGCGGCTCTCACGTTTGCCTTCAACAGGATCCTCCGCCTGCGCAGCACCAAAGACATCAGTCCTGGCGAGGTAGGTTGTCGTCACTGAATTATACTTCTCAGCAGAAACACCACAGGAAGATGAGTGAGGCAGATTTGATTTCTTGTCTTATTTGGTTTCATAGCAAACAGGCTGTCTTGAGGAATATGGTGTAAAACAATATGACTTTGCACTTTTGCGAGGATTGTGCGGGTCTTCTCCATATACGTGACGGATACACGGAGGCCCAGCTAAAAACTATTAATCCATTCACTGCCAGATGTGCAAAAATGTGTCCACTCCTGTGCTAAGGTTTTTGTCATTGTCACTTACATTACAGCACCCATCAAATATTGAGTTTTGGGACTACATAAACATCGAATACAGCGTTAGAAACTTTTTTTTTTCATCAGAAAAAAAGCAAATTCCTAAATTATATGGGCCTGGAGTTATATGAGCTTGAAATGAGGGTGGCTGTCCAAATTACAATGCAATACATACATCTTGATTCATAAAGTGGTTTAACAACAGCTGAAACTGGAACAAAGCGCTAACATGGAAAAAAGGGAAATGTAATTGTAGAGGCCATGGCCAGCGCTTTATCGGCACCCAAGCATGAAGAAACAAAATCCAAACAAATGAGTTAATGAAACGGCCAATATTTGAAGTTGCAACATGTCTTATTTCTGTGTAAGCTCTCAGTCGTACAGGAGTGGTCCATCGATGAGAAGGTTTCTTCAGCCGTCATCTGTACAAAAGTGAAGGTTTCGGACGTTTCGCCTCCTATCCAAGAGGCTTCGTCAGCGAACTAAAGTCTGACTGGTCGTATCGGCCCCATTTAAAAGAGGCGATTCTTATAAAACAACAAAATCCTTCATTAAACCGGTCTGGTGGTGTGAGGTTCAATTTGGATCGTTCATACAATAGCTTGCTCAGGCAAAACAGGTTAGGCAACTTTCGCAATGCTGATGAGGGTCGTTATGCTGATGAGGTGATACCGGGGGGAGTGGGGGTAATAGGCCAATCGTTAGTCAGGAATGTAGGAACAATCAATGGGGCCACAGGGGGGTCCCCCCCCCCCCCCCCCCCCAACCTGAGAGTAGGGACCTATCATAGCTGTGTCCGGCGCCACCAGGTCTGGACATTAGGGATATATAAATGGGGCCGATACGACCAGTCAGACTTTAGTTCGCTGTCGAAGCCTCTTGGATAGGAGGCGAAACGTCCGAAACCTTCACTTTTGTACAGATGACGGCTGAAGAAACCTTCTCATCAACATGTCTTATTGTCACAGAAGAATTGATAATACGTGTGTTACCTCATAAAAGTGTTTAACACAACATTTTTGGGGGTTTTTGATTCTTTAGTTTTTTAAGAAATACATCAGGGGAAAAAAGATTTCAATTCACTATGTAAATCAATATGTATTGTATTGTATTTACAACTCTGGTGAGCAATTGGGAAGAAAAAACAAACAAACGATCTGTATCTGAAATAAAATGACAAAAAATAATTAAGGTCAGAAATAATATGCCAATCATTGGTATTACATTATATGTAGCTAATGTAACTCATGAATCAAATGCTGAGTATAGTTTTTGCTTTAAGGAATGTTGCTGTGCCAATGACCATTTTGTGTTTCGGAGCCTTTTACTGAGCGAGTTGCTTGTTCTGTAGCCACAAAGGGACATAAAGTCTTCCTTGTGCCGGTCCCAAGCCCGGATCAATAGAGAGGGTTGTGTCAGGAAGGGCATCCGACATAAAAGCTTGGCCAAAACAAACATGCGGATCAAACCTCTAAAGATAGAGGACACTGATTTGCTGTGGCAACCCCTTGAAGGGAAAAGCCGAAAGGAAAAGAAGAAGAAGAATCAAAATTGTCATACAAATATCATGTACAATCAGGCACTATTGTAAGATAAAACCTTGAAACAAAGCCTTTATATTTGACACTGGACTATTTGATGACAAACTAGCTTGTTTGGCAGGACATTGACCCTTGAAGACCAATCAATGAAATCCTGTGCATAACAAGTTGGCTAATACTAGTTAAGACTGAAAGACCTCTCAATCTAATGGGAATGGGAACAAAAACGATTGTTCTGTTTGTCATTTACAAAGCGACTCAACATATTCACAGACAATCACGACCCTGACACTATCTGGATAAAAATAATTTGACAGGAACAGTGTACATTTCCAGTACGTATTGCGTTGGTCCTGTGTCTTGGATTATGATTGATTTTTTTTAACCACCTTCCTTTGGTGTTGGTTCAAAACAGTGATTATAGGTGCATTGACGACTCAACCATGTCACGCATTGACAGTTCACTGTCCAAAATGTGACATTTGAAGTGCTTGTTCTATTATGTTCCTTCCCCAGCTGATCAACATCTGCTCCTCTGATGGTCAGCGTCTCTATGATGCCGTATCTGTGGGTTGTCTGCTGGCTGGGGGGCCCCTGGTGGGCATCCTTGGTCTGACCTACACTACTTACTTCCTTGGTTCCACTGCTTTAATTGGATCAGCCATTTTCATCATCTTCTATCCTGCCATGGTTAGTTCAAGTTCAATCATGTCATTTTAAATAAACGGTTTGTAAATACATCCAACTGAAAAAAATAGGGTTTTGATATTTTGCCATCAATCTTCTAACTGCTCTGTCGCTACTTTCCTTATTGCACTCAGACTAACCTACCACTGGTATTGATGTGAAAGCCATTTATCCATTGGCCTTGTAGCCGGCCTGCAATACGGCTTAATGTGATTTGGTCTACTTTCATTTCCTCTCTCGTACTTATTTTTCGCATCATCATCCCCCAACCTTCTCCCTTCCTGTCTGGACAGATGCTCGCGTCGAGGCTGACTGCATACTTCCGCAAGAAGTGCGTGGTGGTGACTGACCAGCGCGTGAGGCTAATGAATGAGATCCTTGGTTGCATAAAGTTCATCAAGATGTATTGCTGGGAAGAAGCCTTTGCACAGAACATTCACAGTGAGTTCCCTGTCATCTTATGCCAATGATTTCCTGCTTGTGGCCGGGAATGTAAAGTCATGAGGTCGCATGCTTATTCACTGCCAGATGATGTGTAAATATCCGTCCACTCCAGTGCCAGGGTTTTTGTCATTATCACTCAAATTCCAGGAGCCACAAAATATTGAGTTTTAGGATTATATACATTTTCAATGCAGCGTAAGAAACCTTTGACTTTCTTCTTTTATCAGAAAATAAGAAATCAGAATCAGAATACCTTTATTCGTCCCACAATGGGGAAATTTGCAGTCCACAGCAGCAATTGAAAAGGGATGGGGTATGGGTGGGGGTGAAAGGATAGAAAACAAGATATTTTAAGCATAACAAAATAAAGTGTCAACTGTATACTGTGCAGATGTAAATATGCAAAACCGTTCCATAAGAAAAACTGTACATAGTGCAGAATCAAGATATGCATTAATTCATAAATTATATGGGTCTGGAGTTATATGAGCTTGAAATGAGGGCGGCTGTCCAAAATTATAATGCAATAGATGCATATTGGTTTATATAGGACTTTAACATCAACTGAAGCTGGAACAAAGCGCTAACATAGAAAAAAGGGAAATGCCATGGGAGAGGCCATGGTAGAGGCCATGACCAGCGCTTTATCCCACCCCAAGCATGAAAAAACAAAACCTGAACAAATCTGGGAATGGCGCTCTACGTCATAATTTCAATTCCCGAATAAATTTGTGAATGTGCTTGGAATGCACACCCCCGCAAGAAAAAACAAAACCCAAACAAAGTTGGGAATAGTGCTCCATGTCATGCTTTTCAATTCCAGAATAAATTCGGGAAACACGGTGAAAGAGTTAAGTTTTCCATCTATTTATTTCAGCAGCTGTCCCTGAAGGTCCCCCGTTATGTAAATTTATCGCCAGGAAAAAGTGGACCGGCAAGACAATCATAACCATAAATCCATTTTCATTGGCTCATTTAAGTCATCTTGTGACACCCGCTATCGGAAAGGCCATTTTGGATCCCTTGGCCCCAAAGTTATTTGGAGCCTTACAATATACCCAATGAGTGTTGCCGCCGCTCTACTTGCGTAATAATTAGTGACGGCCTTTTCTCACAAGGGCCTATGCTGTAGGTCATTGATAAGAATCATTTTCCTCCTGCTATTCTTTTCTATTTGAGAATAAATGCTATTCTCAATTAGTCTGTTGGGGCTTGTTTTAGCGTTGTCCTTCGATTACTAGTTAGAATGATAATTTATCGCTAGTGAGGCAAATAGCCACCTGAGTTCACGGGGTAACAATGTCGTGAAGAGAAAATGATCGCTTTGTGCTTTCTGATGCAAGAAAGGAAAAGTTAAAGACATCGGCAAGTGTGATGTTGAGAGATACATACAGTACCTGGAAAAAAATAGGACAGGGATAAATCTGGTTTTGACTTGACTGTGTTTTCTAATGGCCTTTTAAAAGCATGTGAGTGTCGATTTTGGTTCAATATGGTGTTCTAGCGGGGTGTCAACAAATACATAAAAAGTCAACTCTCATTTCTTGCTAAATAAAATAGGTTATAGAGTGATACCTCAGTTTACAACCTTAATTGGTTCCCAGAAAGTGTAAGGCGAAAAGTGTGTCTTCCAAACATTAATTTCCCATAGGAAATGTTTTAAAATGAGAATAATCCGTTCCCAGGTCCCAATAAAACATAATTTTCTACTAAATAAGATTTAAAACTACACAAAATATACATTACTTTACATATAATAAATGTGCTATTGTATTGTAATTAAAGAAATAAACTACTGTATAACAAAATCGCTTTATTTACCATTGATGTAGTCGCCTCTTGGTGATATCCAAGTGAATTTGCCGTGCTTTCTCGGAGATAATACCCTCACACATTGTCCCCTACTAGCTGCTTTTCATTAATCCAAATCAACAGAAGTTTTCCAACCTCTTCTATTGCCTGAGACCGTTGATTAGACAACACAGAAACACCCTTAGCTACACGTAGCAATGGTCGACATACATAAAAAGTCTAATCTCATTTTTTGCTCCATAAAATAGGTTATACTCAAGCCAAAAAACTGGTGTTTGAATGGGTACTGTGTCAAAGGAAAAAGAAGAGGAACTAGTTTGTTGCAGATTTGCAATACCTAACAGTGTTGGCTTTTGGTAAACAGCATACTTAGCTCAGTGAAATTGTCAACACAAGGGTGGCTGAGGGGGGTATTTGTCTTTGGAAAAGAAAGTGTCCATTGCATCAGCCACATACTGTACAAATATAAAATATAATCGATGCTGTCTTTGTGAGTGATCACATGGCACCCCCTAGTCATCCTGGTAACTTGTACTCATTGGTATTGTCAACAGCAGTGAATTATGAGTCTGAGCCCTGAGACCGTGCTTTGTGACCGACCAGCTGCATGTGCGTAAGAGGCAACCTGCGCAGGAATGATAGCAGACGGCCTTGATCATCAATTCAATATTAAATTTACATTTTAAACTAGAGGTCAATTGTGTGAGGTGGCTCGTCTACAAAAATAAATACATAAAGATGTGTGAAAAAGGTGATAATTAACTTTTGGGATATTGCTGAATGTTAAGAAAGCTGTGAAACTGGGGGGAAAATGTGTAGATTTTCAATTTTAAGCTGCCTTCGGACAGTGGTTCATTCATGTGACTTGTGTGCTGGAAGCTTCAATTTTCAGTTATTCATGAGTCTTTCTATCAAGCCTGCGTCGCCAGCCTTGAGCTTAAAGCCAGCTGAAACAGCCTCCAGTTCCCCATGATCCTGAATAGAATGAAAAGTATAGGCAATAGATGCATTGATAACCTAAATGTTCCCTTTCTGTCTCGTCAATAGAGGTAAGGTTAGAGGAGAGGGGACTTCTAGAACGAGCTGGTCTCATCCAGAGCCTCACAGTTGGCGTGGCGCCTATCGTTGTGGTGATGGCAAGCGTGTGCACATTCACCCTGCACATGGCCCTGGGCTATGACCTTACTGCAGCAGAGGTATTTGCACAAAAAGACCTTTCATTTTCCTTTTCAACTACATTTTAATGATGCCCATACATACAATCACGAGTGGGGACTCTCATTAGCCATATGCACAATAGAACGAGAGCAAATGCCAAACCCATAGTTGACTTGCCCTTGGATCAGCACAGGATTAATAGAATAAATGATTATTTTCCCCACACATAGGCATTCACAGTGGTTGCCGTTTTCAACTCCATGACCTTCGCCCTGAAAGTTACACCTCTGGCTGTCAGGTCTCTCTCAGAGGGTGCTGTGGCAGTGAAGAGATTCCAGGTGAAATAATTCAGCAGTGCTTCTCAGTTTGTGTTCAAACCATGCCCATGATATCCCCTGTTGATGCCAATAGCACTTAAAATCAATCCACACCCGCGCCAGTGTTACAAATATTTCGGGAAAGTGACATGTTAGTGACGCATATTTTCACACGGCCAGCAAGAGCAAAGTAAGCAAAAGTCCCAAAAGGGTATTTCTGTTTGTGCAGTTGCATGTGAAAGGACAACCGACGTCTCCGGACGAGTTGTGTCCATAATTTGTAAAATGGCTTCAAATGACTTCTACTGAGCGTATTTTACAAAGATTCCACCGCATATAGCTATGTTTTATGTTGAGTAGGTGACAAGTCCGTACGTGACGTCACTAAAGGACTGCCCCTGACCGTAAAAAAGACGCATTTTAGTGGTCCTTCCATCACGTCAATGTATTTTGCTGTACTTGTTTGGTCTGGGGACCTCGTGTTGCACCCAAAAGCCGCCAGAAGGCCATAAGAGGGCGTCCAAGTGCCATATAAGGAATTTATCAGCCTGTGGAAACGGAGGTGGCCACAGGAGGTCGCCATGTTGTGCCTCTTTTCTGGTGATCCATTGTTGCCCCAATGTTGCCTCAAAATGGCATGGAATAAATTCTTTAATCGATTGCAAACATGTATGCTTTTCTCTTCAGAACTATTTGAATCATATTCATAACTGGATGTGTAACAAGAAAGCATATTCTCCGAATCTGAATCTACAAGACGTTTTGGGGTGACGTCACAAACTGGGGGCGGGACTTTCTGAAAATGGCCAATTCGCAGCTCATTTTTTTGCAGATTTTGGACACTTTAAGTCATTTTTATTGGTGTTTTGCATTTGAATAAAAATATTATACTGCGTGTTTTGGGTATTTTAGATGCTATAAAACGTTTTTCTGATGTCAGTTAATCAGAATCAGAATCAGAATCAGAATACCTTTAGCAATGAAATTTGCAGTCCACAGCAGCGGTTGATAGAAAACAAGATATTCTAAGCATAACAAAATAGAAATGTCAACTGTATACTGTGCAAATGTAGATGTGCAAAAACCGTTCTATAAACAAGACTGTACATAGTGCAGAATCAAGAAATGCATTTAGATAGAAGAAACAAAAAAGTGACGTCGGTTGTCCTTTAAAGTTACAGTGTGCCTGTTCCGTTGAAAATACAGTGGAAAGTAAGTAGGGGGACTGCAGATGATGAAATGTAATCCTTCAATCCACGATAGTGATTAGCACATCAGCCTCACAGCTTTGGGATTCAAGGTTTGATTCTCCTCTTCCTTTGTAGCGTCTCTCTCAATTTTTCCTCTCACATTCCCAAATTCTGCAAGTTAGGTTTAATGTTCCATTTTTTTTAACCTATCGGTTCTTCTGTTCGGCTGCCAACCAGTTCTTAGTGTACTTCTCACCCCAAAGGATAGGTTCCAGTTCACTGTTGACTTTAGTGTAGGCGAACAAAAATGGGTCTAATTCATAAGGACTCACAGTAAAATGTTGTATAGAGTAGTTTCATAAGTAGCTGGTGAACTGCGTTGCTCACCAAAACCTTACCTTATGAGGCAATGTGAGAAAACATCCCGAGAAATGATTGAAAGCCTGGGGACCTATCTTATGTAATCGTATGTAGGCATGTTTTAAAGTGATGAACGCACGTAACACACTTGATATGCAAAGCTGTCCTTTGTGGTACAGAAAATAATCTCAAATTATTCAAACTGGATAATGCATGTTTGTGAAGCACAATTCAGTTGTATTGAATTAACATTTAAGTATAAAATATATTCAATTAAGCATTTAGAATTGTTTATTATTTAGTTCACATCTTTACGAAACTAATGTGCAGTCTTTTGATTGAATCATGACGGAAATTGCTTTCCCCCTATATTTCAGTAGTGTTAATTTATTCAACGCCAGACGTGCAAAAACATGTCCACTCTAGTGCCAGGGTTTTTGTCATTTTCATTCAAATTGCAGGACCCACAGAATAGTGAGTTTTAGGACTACATAAAAAGTCCATGCAGCGTAATAAACCTTTGACTCTGTTTTGTCAGAAAAAATAGTTAATTCCTCAATGATATGGGTCTGGATTTTTATGAGCTTGAAATGAGGGTGGCTGTCCAAAATACAATGCAATACATACATATTGGTTTATATAGTGCTTTAACAACAGCTGAAACTGCAAAAAAGCGCTAACATGGAAAAAAGGAAATGCTGCCCCCTTGTGGAAGGGAAAAACATTGCCAGAGGCCATGGCCAGCACTTTATCGGCACCCAAACAAGAAAAAACAAAACACGAACTAATTCGGCAATGACGCTCCACGTCATATTTTCAATACCCGAATAAATTCGGGAATGGCAGTGAATGAGTTAAAGTGCAAACTGTACAATCTTAGAGTGATGAACAAAAATATTTAAAATACATTTTTGGGAATAAAACATGAAAAAGCTTTTTTTAGATGGCACTTGCTTGAAAAAAAAACTATTAAGGGGTTGTGTTCAAGTGAATGCACTATTTAAGTCATGCAACTTTGGATCTTAGTAAATCAGTCCCCTGGTGATTATGCCACAACATATTCCGAATCATTTTTAATTGTCAGACAAGGGATTAATGAGGGAAATTTCCCTACATGTGGATCTTTAGTCAACTAAACTCTGTCATCTCCACAGAGGCTTTTCACGATGGACTCCCGACAAGCCGTGTTGATCAAATTGCAAGACCCTTGCAACGCTGTGGAATTCCAAGACGCCACACTGGCCTGGGAGAAGGCTCGAACCCCGGCCACCAAGCCTAACCCGCCCCCCAAGAAGCAGCATGGGGGAATGAAACTTTTGCTGCGCCGGGAGAGGCTTAGCCTGTATATCTCCACTGAGGACAGCAAAGACCACAAGGAGAACCCCAACGCCCAGAGTCTCCTCACCAACATGGAGCAGGAGAGTCCACAGAGTACAATCTCCTCCACAAAAAGTATCCGGCCACCACTGCACAAGACACTGCACCGTATTGACCTACGTGTTAAGAGGGTATGAGAACCACACCCCACGAGATGCCTTAATTAAGTCTCAAACCTGTTTTTACCATGGGCCAATTATAATGTTGAAAGCACACTATCTCGAGGTGTGTAGCAGATTGCTGAATGTCACTTTATTTATTTTTATTTCACATTTTGTAGGGGAAGGGAAAGCTTTTCTTCAATTATTTTCTTCTCAAGAAAGCGCAACATCAATAGTCGTTCTCTTTATAGTAAACTGCATAGACCAGGTGTGTGGCAGTTGCACTTCTTCTCCCTTACCGTATAAATTTCCGTGGATACCCCCCAATAACCACCGTATCATATTACTGTAGTTTTCACACTATAATGTCCACCAAAAAGCATAAAATGTTCTCAAAAGCCGACAATGGGTTATAATACGTTGTGCCTTACATATGGATCAATATTTTGATTTGTTGGCAGTAATATTTTAAATGTTCTGCTAAGCACTTTGTTACAGCAGATATATGGAGCTGTATTCCCTTATACTGTATATTGTTTTCCTGTTAGCATAGCTCCGCCACTAATGTTACTTGGGGTCTTATCCGCCTTGCAACGTGCTTATCCTATCAATAAAAACTGTTTTAAAATGGGCCATTCATTGAACCTTATACTATCAAATATCTTATATACGGAAAATGCGGTACATAATCACCTCTATGTTAGACAAATATCATTTTTATAATAAATCGCGTATTCTTGGGCCACGTAAAATGACATGGAGAGCTTGATTTGGCCCATGGCCGTATGTTTGAGCTGTGATATAAAAGGTTTTAGTCACCAATGTTATTCTTTGTTGGATGTCTAGGGTTCACTGGTTGGGATCTGCGGTGGTGTTGGAAGCGGGAAGAGTTCTCTTCTCACAGCCCTACTTGGACAAGTAAGAGCCCGAATGCAGGAGTTGTTTCGGTTGTATCAAGTGGTCCTTCAACCTTTTCACGTAATGACCTGCATGCATCACAGATGACCCTTTTGGAAGGCAACGTCGCAGCCAGTGGAGGCTTTGCTTTTGTGTCCCAGCAAGCTTGGATCTTTAATGACTCCTTGAAAGAGAATGTCCTTTTTGGGAAGGAGTTTGAGGAAAACAAGTAAGTTATTGTGATGTAAGTATCAGTGGCAGTCAGTCATAACAAATTGAACACTGTTGATTCTTCTTTAGATATAATGCTGTTCTAGAGGCCTGCTGTCTTCTCCCAGATATCGCAGAGCTGCCTTATGGAGACATGACAGAGGTATTAAGGTGTTAGTTTTTTTCTGTTTGAAAGTGAGTTAACTGCATCAAAGGACTGCCTTTTCTTTGCAGATTGGAGAGAGAGGAGCGAACCTGAGCGGGGGCCAGCGTCAGAGAGTAAGCTTGGCCCGGGCGCTTTACAGTGAGCGTCCTATACTCCTCCTAGATGACCCTCTCAGTGCAGTAGACGCGTGCGTGGGCTCTCACATCTTCAAAAAGGCAATACAGGCAGCGGCTAAAGGAAGGACGGTGCTCTTTGTGACCCACCAGCTGCAGGTGAACAAGAGGCAACCGCCATTGGAATGATTCCAAACCAAATTTAATTAACAGAGAGTGGTGGCATATGGTACTTTGTTACAGTATTACCTCAGGGATGACTTTAATCATCCAAATCAATGCAACATTTCCAATTTGCCCTTTTTTCAGTACCTGCCAGAATGTGATGATATTATCCTCATGAAAGATGGGCAGATAGCTGAGCACGGCACTCACACTCAGCTAATGGCAAAAGAGCGTGACTATGCTGCTCTGTTCAGCAGTATGCAACAGGAGGTAAGGCCAGGAGCATCAAAAAGATCCGGTTCAAACAGACACCTTCACTCCTGCTACAAAATCACACAACGAGCTGGATAATTCACCATCCCCAAAAGCTTGGAAATTTATACAAACAATGTCTTCCCTTCTATGCGGTTCCATTGATTTACTGGTGGGCTCGGAAAGGTCCTGTCACTGATTAAACCAGCCCACTGGTGTTTTTGTCACGCCTGCCATGTACAGTTGTCGCTTGCCTGATGTCTTTCTCTGTTCTTATTTACATAGACTCTGGTCAGAGAGAATTTCAAAAACAAGCAAATTGCAACTACCGTAAACGTTTGCCACGATGACGAAATAACAACCGTCTGCCAAAAGCCACCAAGCAAAAAAGGTGAAAGACTTGGGATACAGTGATACCTCAGCTTACAAACGTAATTGGTTCCCAGAAAGTGTGTGTGTAAGGCGAAAAGTGTGTCGTCCAAACATTCATTTCCCAGAGAAAATCATTAAAAATTAGAATAATCTGTTTCCAGGGCCCCACAAAACATAATTTTCTACTAAATACGCCTTAAACCTACACACAATATACATTATTTAATGTATAATAAATGTGCTATTGTATTGTAATTAAAGAAATAAACTACTGTAGAATAAAGTTGTTTTATTTACCTTTGTGATGGTCATTGATTTAGTTGCCTCTTGATGATATCCGAGTGAAGTTGCCGTGCTTTCTCGGCGATAATACCCTCACACGCTGTGTCCAGCTAGCTGCTTTTTGTTAATCCAAATCAACAGAAGTTTTTCAACCTCTTCTATTGCCTGAGACCGTTGCTTAGACAACACAGAAACACCCTTAGCCACACAGCAATGGTCGACTTAGCATATTCGTACTGGGACGCTAAGTCACACAAACTGCACACGTCGTTCGTGTTTTTCAATGATCTTCTTCTGCTCGACCGTAATTTTCTTTTGTGTCCTCTTCGACTTAACACTAGCCTGTGGTGGGGTCTTTTTCGGTCCCAAAAAAAGCAAAAGTATCCACTCGCCAACAAACCACGTATGCACTCGGAGAAAGGGGGTGTGGAATAGTCCGGCACCCACAGTGGCGCTGTTAGGCCGTGTGGTTTGTTGTTCTTCCGCCGAAACACACGGAGCGTCTTTCCCGGAAAAACTAGTTCGTATGCCAAGATTGCTCGCGAGTTTAATGTTCGTAATGCGAAAGGTCCGTTAGCTAAAGCGTTCGTAAGCCGAGCTATCACTGTATTTGAATGTTCACAATCTTCTCTGTGATGAGTCAGTTATCAGCTTTTAAAAAAATAAATACTTTTCAGAACAAATGATGAAAGCCGAAGAGAAGGGTGCCGGCGCTGTTGCTTGGGCTGTGTACGGCGCCTACATCAGAGCAGCAGGAGGTTCATTGATTTTCATTCTCAACATCCTCTTCTTCCTGAGCACCACGGGCAGCATTGCCTTCAGCAACTGGTGGCTGAGTCACTGGATTAGGCAGGGCAGCGGGGTGAGCTTCAATCTTTGATCTTGTGTCTTTTTTTTTTAATTTATTGCACCATAAGTAACAGCACAACTGTCAAGCGTCGCTACTGTGACTAATTTATTGCAATGCAAAGAAAGGAAAGGCTAAAAAAATAAGTGTGAAGTAAGCTTTGCCAAAATTATTTTGAGTAATACTAACCCCAAAAACTTTTATTTATTATATTTATTATTTACTCGAGTAGGATGAGTGTGGTGATCAACTGGTTAGCGCGGCGACCTCCCAATGGAGAGGTACCAGGTTCGATTCTAGCTCTGGCCTTCCTGTGTCAAGTTTGCATGGTCTCCCCGTTCTACTGGTACCTATCACATTCCAAAAACAGGCAGTCTGATTGAACCTTCCAAATTGTCTCGAGGTGTAAAGTGAGCGGATGATTATTCGTCTGTGTGTAAGGGTGTTCACCCGAAGGTGGCTGAAATAGGCTGAGATAGGCTCCAGTAGCCCCCATGACCCTTGTGAGGATAATGGCTGGATAGACTTTTGTTCGTTTTTTAATGCAACACATAATTAGACCCTTAGGAACATGCTGAAAAAAAAAACCTTTGTTCAGCAATCCCCGGCGTGTGACGTCACTTAAACAATGTAGACTCCCCAGTTAGCCATTGTAATGCATTGTTACTTGTTCCGTTAACTGCTCTTTGCCGTAGCTAAGTTTTTCTGCAAAATGTTCTGCCGCTGTATGGCAATGCACGGTTCCCTTTGAGTAGCTCAAAGAAAATAGGGCATGTAAATAGAACAGTTTCATTTTCGCAAAGCGTTCTTTGTTACAATAAGCCCTTCACAGACCTCTGTTTTCTCAACACACAAACACACACGCGCACACAGAAACGTACACCAGAATGAGAAGGAAAATATGCAATTTTTCCGATTAAAACTACATTACAAAATGTTTGTCATAATTTTGACTGGTATTTAAATTGTTAAACACAATGTTACAAGGATAAGAACTAATAAAAATGAGTATCTCAAAGCACTGCTGTATATTATCAGTGTCTGAAACTCATGACAAGAAGTTAGTGGACACCCGGGCAGACAACTCTGAAAAGTTTCCGGCCCGGCCGTAAAGTTGCCTGCCCGATTTTTCACAACTTAAAACACTAAGACGTCTAATCGCCCAAAAAATAATAATAAAAAAATAAATAAAATAAATAAATAATAGTAAAACAAACGTTTGATTTGAAAAAAATATCGCTTTTTTTCTCGAAGTTGTCGGCCATCCGGGCCGAGACGTTATGAAAGTTGCACGCACGACGTAAAGGTTGTACGCCCCGGGCCACCGGGCAGACGCTATTTCAAACACTGATATTATGGACATAATAGTATGGCGATAATCAGTGTTTGAAATAGCGTCTGCCCGGTGGCCTGGGGGTGTATAACCCTCATAACGTCTCGGCCCGGATGGCTGACAACTTCGTCAAAAAAAAGTGATATTTTTTCAAATCAAACGTTTGTTTTATTCAATAAACCAAAAGCCGCAAACAGAATGCTACGAGCCATGTGGACTTCAGCAAAGTATATTTACCATAAATTAGGCAAGGGAGCATTTGTGGTTGGTACTTCGTTAATTTTAAAAAACTCTTTGAACTTTGCAACATTTTTATTAATTTTTTGTCGATTAGACGTCTCTGTGTTTTAAATTGTGAAAAATCGGGCAGGCAACTTTATGGCGGGCCGGAAACTTTTCAGAGTTGTCTGCCCGGGTGTCCACTAACTTTTTGTCATGAGTTTCAGACACTGCGATAATTGATCTGACATCTCTGGAGCGAGCTGGATGTTCTGGAATTTTGTTTTTTCCTGTAATAAGTGTTACGATGAGTCATTTTTTGATTGCTCGTTTCATCACAAACAGTGCAATGGCAATCACCTGCCATTCAAATTGGAAATTGTCACAACACTTGCAGCAGATGGTCAGCCACTCATGAAAACTAGCTGCAGAACCGGTTAACTCCTCCAGGTTCTCGTCCCCCCTCAAGCAACTGCCTTCTGAACCAGTTGGAGAGGCCTCAAACTTAAATTTGTTTCAGCAGTCTGATTATCGGAAGTGATAATTCATCCTTGAAGTCACAAATGTGTGTTAAAAGTTTGTAATAAGCAGGAAATTTTCCATTTTTTTGATAGTGAAAAGGGTGTCCTTTAGTCCTTCAAAATGCAATATCCGTTTGCAAACAAGATTAAAAACATGGGTCACTAAGACGAGATATAGCCCCCTTGAGTGCTATTATTCTGAACGTGGGTGATTTTGAAAACTAAAATGACTCCATAACACTAAGCATAATTAAAACTAAGCGCAAGCAGCAAACAAGCAGATGTGCTGCGAAGCAGATGGCGGCTTTTGAAGAATGTGCCCACAATGAAAGCAATGCAGCAAAGAGTGATTGTGGTGATTTCTTTTGTCTTGTTTTTTTGGATGTTTTTCCCCAATGTGTTTTTCTTCAGTAGGGTGGGGGCACAACAAGAGACCCTAAAAATTGTTTTTTCCTTTCTTTTTTAATATATTAAACCATATTAATTTCTTACTCCATATGCTTCCCCCCAGAACACTTCATTAATCTCAGCAAATGAGACTGTGGTGAAGGATAGCATGAGGTTGAACCCTCACATTCAGTTCTATTCCACCATTTACATCATCTCCATGGGCGCCGCTTTATTCCTCAAGACAATACGAGGCCTGGTGTTTGTAAAGGTAAGAGAGCTCACAGGATTCACACTCTGATCCCAAACTACGGCCAACAAGCCATAGCCCGTTAAAGAGGCAAGAAGCCAAATTGGGTGTTCCCATTAGAGCTCGAGTGCCTTGGTTGATATCAGACCACAGCACGACTTCACCAGGCAGTCAAATAAAGACAAATGATAACACTGATAAATGTATACCACGAATGGGGAAGCTAAAAAAAATCCCAATAAAAAATGACACCCAGGGTGACTTAATTTGTTCTGTGATCCCAGGCACCGTGTCAATGTATGCCACTTCAAATTTCTCATTTGTCTAAGTGTTCAGTTTTGATTTTTTGTACTTTCATCACCGAGCTGCGATCACAACCTTGCTTATTTTGAGTATGCTATTCATATAATTAATCTGTTCTTCACTGCCACGTGTAATTTCTACTCAAATGGCGAAATACTACTGATTAAAGAGTCAAACCCTTTATGTAAACGTCATAGTAAGTCACTGCAGATGATTTGACAGACCCCACTTTACGAACGAGATACGGTCCGAGCTGTCGTTCGTAAGGTGAATTTGTAAGTTGATTCAGTGCTAAATTTTGTATGGAATGTATGTTTAAGTCAAACACTGAACGGGGAAGTATAAAACACAGACGCTCTATCAGTCGTAGAATAAATTCACAGCTACAGTAGTACGACGAAGTATAAAACACAGACGCTCTAACAGTCGTAAAATAAATTCACAGCTACAGTAGTACGACGACACATATCCTTGGGTCTTCAGTAAACCGTTACTGCATAAAATTACTTTTTGTT
The DNA here is from genome assembly GCF_051943395.1 of Hippocampus bargibanti. Taxonomy (NCBI): domain Eukaryota; kingdom Metazoa; phylum Chordata; class Actinopteri; order Syngnathiformes; family Syngnathidae; genus Hippocampus; species Hippocampus bargibanti. Next base: position 5,431,861 of record NC_142735.1, read on the forward strand.
TTGAATCGCATGCTCCTGGTGCGTCAACTGAGAAGAGGGATTTCCTCCCCGCCTACATACTCTGCCCAGCCAATCGTAAGCGAGCTCGTCGCCTCCTCTTCAGACCGTCAACCCGGAGGAGGGATTTCCTCCCCGCCCACATACTCTAACCAGCCAATAGTAAGCGAGCTAGGCGGGTCGGGACCTGAAGTCGTTGGCAAACTTCTGCATAGCCGGGCGCTGATTGGTCAGCCTGGGTGTCCGTCGCGTAAACATCCAGCCCTTGAAACCACCAAAGTGTCTGTACATGCGTCTGCGGATAGCACAGTACGCAGCCAGTCGCCACCCAGCTCGGCCAGTAAACGGCGCGCAATACAAAATTAACTTACAGCATCTCTGTCCAAAAATGTTTCGACATACAGTACCCGTAGCAAAAAAAAAAACAAAAAAAAAAATCGTATGTACCGTAACGTCGTAACTCGAATGTACACACACACAGTTGCGACCACTAGAAGCAGAAATCTTGATGTAGCCATGGCGTGTGTGTCAAATCTGACAAACCGAGTGTGAACCCAAGCCGCGACTATATCCATATGTTTCTTTAAGGTGTCTGCTTCCACGTATCGCCTCTCATGGCTGTCTGCTTCCACGTATCGCCTCTCATGGTTTTCTAACGCCTGTGTTAATATTGACAGTGCACTGTGAAGGCGGCCTCCGTGCTCCACGACAAGCTGTTCCACCGACTCCTCCGTAGCCCAATGCGATTTTTTGACACGACACCTCTCGGCCGGATCTTGACCAGATTCTCCAGGGACATGGATGAGGGTGAGTTTGGATATGTCTTATCGTGTTCCATAAATCAAACCTCTGAAGATGGAGGATACTGATTCGCTGTGGCGACCCCCTGAAGGGAAATGCAGAAAGGAAAAGAATACAATACAATACATATTGATTTACATAGCGCTTTGAAAACAGCTAAAGCTGTTACAAAGAGCTTAACATGGACAACCATCATATACAAGAAAAACATGCTAACTACAGTATACAGTGATACCTCAGCTTACAAACTTAATTGGTTGCCAGAAAGTGGGTGTACGGCGAAAAGTTTGTCTGCCGAACATTTATTTCCCATTAGAACTACTGTAATTAAAAATAATACTCTGTTTCCAGGTCCCCATAAAACGTAATTTTCTACTAAATAAGCCTTAAAACTACACAAAATATACCTTATTTTATGTATAATAAAGTCGTTTTATTTACCTTTGTGATGGTCCTTGACATAGTTGCCTCTTGATATCAGAGTGAAGTTGCCCTGCTTTCTCTGTGATAATACCCTCACACACTGTCCCCTGCCAGCTGATTTTTTTTTTTTTTTTTTTTTGCCTGAGACCGTTGCTTAGACAACACAGAAACACACTTAGCCACAAGTAGGAATGGTCGACTTAGCATACTGGTACTGGGATGCTAAGTAACAAACGCACACCCCGTTCGTGTTTTTCGATGATCTTCTTCTGCTCGACTGTAATTTTTATGTGTCTTCTTTGGCTTAACACTAGCCTATGGTGGGGGCTTTTTTGGTCCCATACTAGCAAAAGTACCCTCGATAACAAACCACGTCTGCACTCAAAGAGGGTGACGAAAACTTGTCCGCCAGCCACAGTGTCGTTGTTCAACCGTGTGGTTTGGTGTTCTTCCGCCGAAAACAAGTTCGCCAGCCAACGTGGCGCTGTGTGGTTTGGTTTGTCTACTAGTTTGTCTGCCGAGATTATATGCTCACGAATTTAATGTTCGTAAGGTGAAAAGTTCGTGAGCTAAAGCGTTCGTAAGCTGAGGTATCACTGTATATCTTTGCATACCCAAATGGGAAGAGCAAATAGTCATCCATATATTTGCAAATGGCTTGTCACAAATGTTTGTTTGTGTTTTTTTTTTATCAACTACTGTATGTCTTTTTTTCTTGAGCTGTGTTTAAATACTCTGGTTTCATCTTGTGGTATTTGGAGAAAAGTGCCCATGAAGTCATGAAAGGAGCTTTATTTTTGCATGGCTTTGCCTTATTAAAGAAAGTCACGTTTTGACGGCATCTTATCAAATCTATAGGTAATTGTCAATATTTTATAAGGCAGGTATCAATTGAGGCCTTTGGCAGTTTGGATGACCTAAATTTGGTTTGATGAAGCAAAGGACTCATCTTTTCTCTGTCCATGCAATATGTAATGGATTACAATTTGTTCTAATGAGCAGTAAGTTATATTCAAATAACTGACAATGTTCACATTTACAGTGACAGGCAGTTAGTTAATTTACTACTACAATTTAAAAACAACCAACAATAAAATAGATGAAGTCGCAATATGTCAGTTGTGATCCTGTGAACAATGATTTTACATTATGTGATATGCCCCTATCACAAAAAGTCAAGGACAGTGGTTTTTATACTGGGTTCGATTTTTGCTTTTGTTTTTTTTTGACATGTTGAATTTATTTTAGAAAAAAAATCATATTTTTATTTTTCACAAATGAAGAGTTTGCTGAATGTGCAGATGAACTGGTTAGGTTCAGTACCTCTAATAAGGTTAAGAACCACTGCTCAAGGACCAAATCTGTTTAATTAATTAAAAAAATAAGCAAACTGTTCAATTAAGGCTTTTTCCCCTTAAAAATATTATGCATTTTATGAGCTTCAAGGCAATCGGATTTGTAACTTTGGCTGTTTGTCTTAAGCTCTTTGTTTTCTCTTCAAAGTGGATGTGCGTCTGACCATGCAAGCTGAAATGCTGCTACAGAACCTCACTCTGGTGCTCCTTTGCCTGGCAATGGTTGGCATTGTCTTTCCCTGGTTTCTCATCTCCATCCTTCCCCTGGGAGTGTTCCTCTGTCTGGTCAACCGGGTCTCCAGGTCAGTTATACTCTCATTCTCATTTCTCTTGCACCAATGTTTTAGTTTGACACTGTTAAGGGCTTGTAACATTGGCCAGTCTCGAGTTTTATCTCATAATTATGGATTAGATAGTGCAACTAGCTTCCATGCACGAGTTTACTCAGAGTGAGTAAATGCGCAGTAAGTCCATTATCTGCCAACTGCGATCAGTAACTGTTTTCCTTTTACACTGCGTCATGTCTGTTGTAATTTATTTAAGCAGGACAGGCAGTTCTCTTTTTCTGCAGCTGTGTATAAATTGTGCAGTAGAGGTTGATCAAAAGCTCACCGATATCTTGCGAAAGATTCAAGTTTTTTTTGTTATTATCAAACAGATTCCTCCCACGTTCCAAAGACATGCATGGCAGGCTGAGTAAACACTCTAAATTGTCCCTCAGTGCATGTGAATGCAAATAGTTGTTAGTTTCTATGTGCCCTGCGAGTGGTAGGCAACAGGGTGTCTATACTGCCCAAAGACAGGCGTGCTCGGCTTTAGCACACCCGTTGTGAGGACAAAGCGGTTAAGAAAATGGATGCATGGATGGATGGATTAATTCCCAGTCCTTGTTTCAGCGCAAAGAAAGAAAAAACACTAAAATGGAGTTGTTGGAGTCATCAATGTCCCGTAATAGAAAGTGGTTAATCATGAATTACTGCTGTCACTAACCGTAAGCACTGCTAACAGTTAGCACATAACAAATTAATAACATTTATGGCTGAAGGGAAATAAAAACAAAAGTTAATAATGCTGCTAACATTACAGTTGGGTCAACTTTACAACCTCACACATTTATTTTGTCCCCTAAAGGCCACAATAAGCCAAGGTTTCACTTGAAAGTGAGACTGACTAGTTTATCAATAATGTAGGTGTGTGTGTGTGTGTGTGTGTGTGTGTGTGTGTGTGTGTGTGTGTGTGTGTGTGTGTGTGTGTGTGTGTGTGTGTGTGTGTGTGTGTGTGTGTGTGTGTGTGTGTGTGTGTGTGTGTGTGTGTGTGTGTGTGTGTGTGTGTGTTTAAAACTCAAATAATGATACCTGGTAAAATGATCCACTCCTCTGAAAATAGCCTTAGTAATTTATATTGACTAATCATGACTATCCTTTGCCATGTATGAATCATAACATACTACCATCTCAGCCCATTCTTGGTCTTTTCCATATTGAATGCTTGACATTCAGTCATATGATCAATTTTGCATATTTCTTCAGGCAATGGCAGAACCTGGTAGATGCATATTGCCTAAAATGCCCATTCATAGATTATACCCAGCACACACTGTGATTGTAAAAATGCCTCTGAGTCTACAAATGAGCATGCATACAGCCGTGAAAATTTCTGAGAATCTCTTTTATGGCACTTTGTTTTGCGTCAGCAGATAAGCATCAGGCGCCGTCAACTATAAATGATATTATACGTGTGTGTGTGTGTGTGTGTGTGTGTGTGTGTGTGTGTGTGTGTGTGTGTGTGTGCGCGCGCGCGCATTCGTGTGCGTCCATGTGTTTTCCTAACGTCAATTTTTAAGAAAATGACACAATAGCATGGATTTTATTTCAAGTACGGTGCACTCCAGAGGGATCTTATTGTGCGAATAAGTAATAATCCCCCTTAGCAATTTTAAAAACGAGATGTGTGGCTATGTTACAGCAAACTCCTCTCGAAATTACCCACTTCCAAAGCAGCATTCCTTTATTATTATTACATTTTGAAGTGAGTGCCCAGAGCATCAACATGTTTCTCAGGATCAACGCTTCTGAGTGGAAAAGTGTCAAATTGGTTGCCTCTCCTTTCTCAGCTTTTATGAGAGAAGCAATCGTTTCGTATGAGACCTTCTAGTTTTGCCTCAAAAAGAAGACAAGTGACAATAAACTTCACTCACACTGCATTGTGGTGTCTGGTGTCCCTCTGGAAGTCCATTGCTCATCTCGAGTTAATGATAGTACTTTGAATATTACATAGGTTAAAGGTCAAAGTCAGCTTTATTGTCAAATATGCTAATATGCATGACATACAGCACAGATAAAATTACTGTCCTCTCAGACCCAGCGTGCAAGTCACTTATAATGACTTTGACAAACATAATAAACACGTAAACGCCAATTTGCCGGGAGAGAAAGGAGCCGCTGCGTGTTCACGCGCCACCATCCTGGGAAAAAAACAAAATAACAGGATAGTGGAAAAGATCCAGCACTGCTCCAGGGAAAGGATAGAAAATCTCCACTCTCACGTCTCATCACTGCTAATTTTGTCTTTTCTCAAGATCGTTTTTAGCACTGATGATGTGTCAGCAAGATTAGATTTTACTCGGATCTTATGAGGCAAATCAGATATTGTGTGTAAAAGTTGACACTTTTCCACAACATGGACATGTGAAGTCAGTTTTGCTCTGCGTTTCGTTTTATTTGGTGCCACAAGCCAAATTTTTTGTTCAGCCGCCCCCATTTCAAGCTCAGGTAACTCCAGACCGATATAACTTAGGAATTAACTCTTTTTTTTCTGATGAAAGAAGAGTATGTTTTTTTTTTATTTTAATTGAATGTTTATGTCGTCCTAAAACTCAATATTCTATGGGTCTTTCAATTTGAGTAAAAATGACAAAAACCCTGGTACTTGGAGTGCACACATTTTTGCACATCGTCTGGCAGTGAATGAGTTAAACAAAACAATATCGACATTTCAGCACCCCATAAAAAGAACAGGACACCAATTTAAAAAAGATGTGTATTTTGTGTGGTTGAATTGATGAATAGTGAATACTTGATCTTTGCCATCTTTCTGGCAGCCTCTAAAATGGATCTACAAAAAGGCACATATTTTGCATGAGAAAAGAGAGTAAATCGGCAAAACAAAAAGTGACAACATGGATAGATACCAAACATGATGAGCTTATGACAATTTTCTGACAAATAACACTTCGTCAATGTGAAATCAGGGCCAGTTTAGTTGAAATCTGTACTGTAATTTGTTGGATGGAATTCAACAGGTGGTTACACAATTGGAATTGGAATTTCAGCCATCTAATAGAACAGCATTTACTTGTGTTTGCGTGTCACTGACATGGCTGTATGAACAAAGGTATAGTGTACAATTAATCATTTTTGAAGTCGTTCAAAATATTTTCCTGGTGTATGCATGGTGGACAACTACTCCGGTTTTGCGTATTCTTGTGTAATGGCAGCTGACGGACAAAACTCAACAAAAAGTGTGAATTTTTGTGATTTGTGAGGAATACTCCCAAGCATTTTCCAGGAGTTAGACTTTGTTCAAAAAAAGGTGAAAATGATGCGAGTTTGAGTTTCATACCTGTCAACCTTGGCTCATATATGCTCGTATAAACGATTAAAATTCCCAAATAAAAGTTGTAGTACGGCGTACATTATTTGAAATCAACGCTAACAAGCGGCATGCGCAGTAACCTGGACCCCTGCGTGTTACTGTACTCGGCTTTTCTGGTTTCAGAAGTTGGCAGGTATGCATTAGTGTGGATCTAACCAATGAATGAATTGTCCTCTATGTGCATCGAGACACTAATCTGGCTTCTGCCAAACAATTCTAGGTAAATGAGATTTACAGTACATATATTTTTTATTTATTTTTTCATTTCATTTGTCAGGGTTTTGATTCGTGAGCTGAAACGGCTGGAGAACATCAGCCAGTCGCCATTCACCTCTCACATCACCTGCAGCCTCCAGGGCCTCTCCACCATCCACGCCTATGGAAGAAAGCGTGACTTCCTCCAAAGGTGAACTTCTTAAATTGTGTCTGCTAGGCAGGCTCTCTTACTTCTTTTATCCCCTCCTTCCCCCAGCAAAGATCCTAAAAGTTCCTTTTATCTCTGCTGCCTGTCTTCCTCCAATGTTTGTGTCGAGGCCAAATGAAAGGAGGAAGCAGACAGAATGTCTTGACCAAAGAAGATTTGCCCATGGCGAGCAAGTTTTTAAAAGACGTTCTTGCTTCTTCTGTTTGGTAGATATCAAGAGTTGCTGGACAATAACCAGGCCTCCAACTACCTCTTCAGCTGTGCTATGCGTTGGCTGGCCGTGCGCCTGGACCTCATCAGCATCTCGCTCATCACCGCTGTCGCTCTCCTTGTTGTCTTCATGCACCAGATACCTCCTGCCTATGCGGGCTTGGCCTTATCCTACGCGGTCCAGGTTCGTCAGCCCTTACCTCACACTGCAATCAAACAATACTCTGCAGTCTGTCCAGGGTTGTTTTCCTCCTCACCGTGTTACAACTTTCTGAAAACCACCCCGCTACCCTTGCCTTATATTGTACATTCACATACGACTCAGCTACTGTATTGTAGATCTTGATTAATTGATGTGTAGCTGGAGTGTGTTTAATTACAATTAAAGCAGCAGTGTGTCAGTCATTAACCTCTCTCTCTCCCTCTCTTTCTCCCTCTCCTTTCATTCTACTCACTGCTTCATCTCGCTGACAGTTAACAGGCTTGTTTCAGTTCACTGTGAGGCTCCTCACTGAGACAGAAGCTCGCTTCACATCAGTAGAACGGATTAATCATTATATAAAGGTAAGTGGCAAGTATGCTGATGTACCCTCGGAGATGTCAAATTCCTGGCATATCTTGACATATCCGGAACAATGTTTTCAAGGTCATGTTTATTTATTTTGTGTTGGCAGAAGTACACATTCAACACTCAGTACCTTATCTGTTATTGAACATGTCTATTTGGCGTGACTCAATTAGCCCCGTTCACTGTCAGACATGTGCAAAAAATGTGTCCACTCCGGTGCCAGGGTTTTTGTCATTGTCACTCAAATTCCAGGACCCACAGAATTGGGTTTTAGGACAACGTAAACATTCAATTCAGCGTAAGAAACCTTAGACTCTCTCTGTTTTCATCAGGAAAAAAGTTAATTCCTAAATTATATGGGTCTGGAGTTATATGAGCTTGAAATGAGGGCGGCTGTCCAACATACAATGCTATACATACATATTGGTTTATATCGTGCTTTAACAACAGCTGAAGCTTGAACAAAGCACTAACATGGAAAAAGGGGAAATGTTACCCCCTTGTGGAGGGGAAAAAATATTGCAGGGGTCTGGCTAGCGCTTTATCGGCAACCCAGCAAGAAAAACCAAAACCCGAACAAATTCAGGAATGCCGTTCTATGTCATATTCCCAAATAAATTTGGGAATGGCAGTGAATGAGTGAGTAAAAATTGTCAAAGTTAATTAATAAGTGGCCATATGCATCAACTATTGTAAAACAAGGGTCACCAGTGCGTTGCCCGTGGGGACCTGGTGTGCCTCCAGGACTGCATGAGTAGCATGTGGGCCAATTCCAAAAATAGCTCAACAGTGATGAGATACTGTGACACGACGAAAACAGTGAAATTATACAAATTGCCTTAAATTATTTTGTTAATTTATCTTATTCATCATAATTGAACATGGTTGGAATAAAAAACAGCATGACTTCTTTTTTTTTTTCATTTCTCTCAGTCTCTAAAAAGTGAAGCACCATGCAAAAGCCTGCCAAACGCTCTCACCCTATCCTGGCCTGAGCAAGGGAAGATCACCTTTCACAACGTGGACATGCGCTATTGTGATGGCTTGCCGTTAATCCTGAAGGATCTTTCATTCACCATCCAACCACAAGAGACCATCGGCATCGTGGGCCGAACCGGATCAGGTTGTTACCCCGCAGCCTTCATTTTTAAAAGAAATCTCTGCCATCTCATTGACACCACCGCCTCCACAGGGAAGTCCTCTCTGGGTCTGGCTTTATTTAGACTAGTGGAGCTGGCGAGAGGCTCCATCACCATTGACGGAGTCAATATTGCTCGAATCGGCTTGGATGACCTGCGGAGCAAACTAGCCATCATCCCTCAAGAGCCTGTGCTCTTTATTGGCACTGTCAGGTGATTCACTCTGAAATATTTGCTCGAGCAAAGTTCAAGCTTTGCTATCTGATAAAAATTGATTTTCGTCCTTGGTTAACAATTGTCCTTTTCATTTCAACATTTCAAACGGCATACAGTACAAAGAACTACTTTGTGCAGCAGTCAGTGTAAGAACATGTGCCATTTGCCATTTTTGTTCTCCCAAAACCAATAAAAGTAGTGCTTTATCGCCATCTGGTGGGCACTATCAGGTATTGTAAACTTATTTGGGCTTGTCAATTCATGGAATCTCACTGTACAGGGCATGTCTCGCTCCGATCTATATTCTATACAGCCAATTGCAGACCAGTTGCCAAACAGTCATTTATAAGCCTATTTTTGGAACACTTCAGAATTCTCATAACATTGTACCATCTTGTATTCATGATGTGACTGGAAAGGCTTTTCAACCCTGAGTGAGTTTTAAATGGCCGTTTATTTGTGCGACAGGACCAACTTAGACCCATGGGATCAGTACTCTGACTCGCAGATATGGGAAGCCCTGGAGAAGAGCCATATCAAAGAGATGGTAGGTGATGACACACCATGCAACATGTGGAAATCAAGCAAATAAGCCCCCGTTTACACTCGTGATTATGACCCTCCTCAGGTGAGTCAGTTGCCTCACTCCCTCCACTCCGAGGTGATGGAGAATGGCGAGAACTTCTCGGTGGGCGAGCGCCAACTCCTCTGTGTGGCCAGAGCGTTGCTGCGCAACAGCAAGGTGCCGATTGTGATCTTCACATTTACCACTGGACCATTGCTTGGAACAGATACCTCAAGGGGCCAGTTTATATTAGAAATTCATAATTTAAAACAACACATTTTTATTTGCTGCGGATCGTTGTGAGGGATCAGCTGGCATGGGACAACATTGTCCCCTAGTGGCGTGCATTATAACTGCAGTTATAGTGAGAGAAGTGCAACATTTTTCCCGTATTGAAAACAGTTCACAGGTGTCCCCATAAAAAAAGCTCATTGGTCAAAAAATAAAAAGGACAAAAAGATATAGCATATCAGTCACACTAGTTTAAACAATGCCCTTTTCAGGGGGTGTTTTTTTTTTAATGCAAATGTGAGGTATTGATTGCGCGTGATAAGCTAGTCACAGCTATTGCACCAACAATACTAGACAGGGTCTAGTATGTATACACTTCAGATATCATTACTTTATGACTTATATTTATTTATTTATTTGTTTATTTATTTATTTTGACATCGTGCTTTCCTTTCTCCCTTCAATTTGTACCCGCACCCCTCCCAGGCTGCTTTTTGTTAATGCTTAGACCTTTCCTTTGCTTAAACCTACCCACCGGTACTGTTGTGCTTACCTGCATTTTTTTTTACCCATTTCAACCCCTTCTAAGCACCCTTACATCTTCCTTTTTATCATGCATCCTTCAAATCTACTTTTGTTTTATATACAATATATAACCAAGCAAATAAAATATTTGAACATTTCTTTACAACCAATAAAAATATCCCCTTTATCCACAACCACTATAGACCACTAACATGTACCTCATTGTCTCAGATCCTCGTGCTCGATGAGGCAACAGCGGCCATCGACACCGAGACCGACAGCCTCATCCAGGAGACCATTCGCTGTGAATTTGCCAGCTGCACGCGCCTCATCATCGCCCATCGTCTCAACACCGTGATGAACTGTAACAAGGTCATGGTCATGGATAACGGCCAGGTGCGACTCCATTTACATAGTCATTAGCAGGTTGAAATTGACCTGATGCCATTGCTTCCATCCATGATCATGTTTTCAAGCAGACTGTATGCTACTCATGGCGCGAATTAGACTTTTCAAGGAGATGAAAAGATCATTATTGGACAGTGGAACGGACGAAAAATGCTGCAATTGGAAATGCAACCAAAAGGTTCCCACCAAAATATTCTTCAAGAGTCAAACAAATTTTTTGTATGATTTGTAATGGATGAGATTTAGCTCAGTTGGTATCTACAACATATTTTTTTTTCCACTAAGGCTGAGAAGAAAAAGTGTTGCAATAACTGCCGAACTGAAATCTTATCCGTTCCTTTTGCCCACATGTACTATCAATGAAAAAAATATATATTCCCATTTGGACAGTACAATGTTTCTGCCCAAAATGAAATGGTATCTCACACCTTACCACAACAGCTAATAAAGTAGAGGGTTTTGTGTTAGCTAAATCTGAACTTCGAACATCTCAGAAGTCGAACAGCTTCAGGAAACCAATTTGGACGATTTTGCTTTGCAATTAATTATTGATAAGGAAACCAAAACTCCAAATTAAGGGCCATGACCTGACGAATGGAGTTCCAAATCTGCTCCCAGTGTTGCTTTTTGTCTCAGCTCTTGCTGAATCCCAACAGATGTTATTTGGTTTTGTTGTTGCTTTAGTTGCCTTTCCTGGACAAAGCCGCCTCCGGCTTTGCATGACCGATGAGTAAGAGCGTATCGAATAAAAAAAAAAAAAGTTGCAGGTCATAAAACAAAACAGCAATCTTTGTGGACCCTGTGAAGAGTTACATGCAGGCATTAAAGGACAACCGACGTCTCCGGACAAGTTCTGTCCATAATTTGTAAAATGGCTACAAATGACTTCTACTGAGCGTATTTTAATAAAATTCCACCACATATAGCTATATTTTACGTTTTAAGACTTGCGCTGAATATTCAGGAAGTCTTGTTTTTGAGTTGGTGACGAGTCCGTACGTGACGTCACGAAAGGAACGCCCCTGACCGAAAAAAAAAGACACATTGTAGCAGTCATTCCATCACGTCAATGTATTTTGCTGTACTTGTTTGGTCTGAAAACCTCGTGTTGCACCCAAAAGCCGCCAGAAGAGGGCGTCCAAGCTCCATGGAAGGAATTTATCAGCCTGTGGAAACGGGCTGATTCATTCCTCACAGGAGCTAGTCGCCATTTTTTCTGCCTCTTTTCTGGGACGCTACATTGCAGTCCAGATGCCTCAAAATGACACGGAATAAATTCTTTGATCGATTGCAAACATGTATGCTTTCCTCTTCAGAACTATTTGAATCATATTCATAAGTGGATGTGTAACAAGAAAGCATATCATCCGAATCTGAAGCCATTGTTTTGATTCTCCAGCAATGCAAGACGTCTTGGCGTGACGTCACGAACTAGGGAGCGGGACTTTCTGAAAATGCGCAATTCGCAGCACAATTTTTTGCAGATTTTGGACACTTTAAGTCATTTGTATTGGTGTTTTTAATTTGAATAAAAATATCATACTGTGTGTTTTGGGTATTTTAGATGCTATAAAACGTTTTTCTGATGTCAGTTAAGAAACAAAAAAGTGACCTCGGTTGTCCTTTAAGTGGATTTGTGATAATAACTCATGTATGTTAGCATCTGCTTGGTCCAATTAATATATCACTGAGAGATGCTAACATACATGAGTTATGCTTTTACAGCCCTATTTTCCTACCCAATGCACGGCTATGATAAAGTACGATCTTGCTTGTTTTCGACGACTGATTTAAAATTGCTTTATATACATTGTTTGTCTTTACATTTTGCTTCTAATTTAATTTTTATTTTTATCTTGTTTTTTTTTTAGGTTTTGGAGTTTGACCATCCCCTTGCCTTGCTTTCAAATGAAAACTCCAGATTCAGAGCCATGATCGAGGTGTCCAAAAACCAAAGCAAATGAACGCTTGGAAAATATGCATGCTATGCACAAAAGAACTGCAACAAATTAACCCTCATGCGGGGTTTAAAATCAATGCAGACAGTAGGTTGTAGTAGCAAAGACAATTGGACTAATGGTAAAAACCAAAGATCCTGGGACCAAGGTTCTTTGAACACCACCACACTATACAAAGGACTGCTTTACTTCCACAATACCTGCCAGCCAAATGATACGCTGCAAATGAAACAGGGAGAACTCTGTTAACGGCACTTTATTGAATTTATGTTGACATGCTTGTTTTTGGACCGGCACCGAGTTCTTTTCGCAGTGTAAGAACTTACCTTCAGAGTTAATGATGTCAGTAATTATTTTTTTCCCAGTTTTGCGAGTGAAATTCTATATTCAGGAACCGTGTTTATGATGCACTTAAGTCACGTACAAGGTTTTACTTAGTTGTTTTAATATGTGCCTAGAGCTGTGCAAATGTATATGTTGCAATTAGCCATGTTGAACACTGCATATCAGTACTGTTATGCTGAAACTTCCTTTTATGTAATCTAAATGCTGGAATTTGAATTATGCACCTCTTGTTTGTGAAGCGACGATTGGTACAGTGTGTTCATCTGGAGCTATGTCAATGTCTTCACACAAGGTGAGGATTATTGTTGTCTGCCTTATACTGTCGAATCACATGAAACAATCACAATAAGTGCAATATGTTTTTGATTATATTGCTGCATTTTCCAGATTGCCTTTTGTACAGTTTAATTTACAATGTGTACTTTTTTAATGATCAAGTCTATTTAGAGGAATTGTTTTGTTTTTCAATAAAAGTTTTATTGTATTGTCACAATTTTTTGTGTGTATTACTTTAATTGCTTCTTGCGTACAGAGACCTGAGATGTATTTTTGCAAAAGTCTCTAAAATACCCAAAATATGTCTTGTTAATTGGGTATACCGAGTAAAATAGTGTTTCTATATAATATGGCTGAATTTTCATGATTTAAAAAAACAAAACCATTGTCTCGCCTGGATCGTTGTGAAACACAATTTGCCCCACTTCTACTATCACCTGGAAAATGCTATTCTACTTTGACTTGCGTTTTTTGTACCCACATAAACCTTAACTATATTTTTGAACATTTTAATTGTATTCTCTTATCGCTTCTGGTGGCTGGAAAATAACGCAGCCCAATGCACTCATCATGCTAACTGTCAACTGTATTGTATTCGCTATTCCTCCTTTCCCTGTGTAAAATGTGCAGGCTCACAGCGGGCAACGAGGCACTCAAATGTCGAAGCCACAATCCATGTATTGTACAGTAACTCACGTTAGACACACACACACACACACACACGCACACACACACACTTTTCTGCCTTTGCTGTGTGCACATTCACTTTCTGCCCAACATCCGTAATTCTCTTCCCACCTTCAAATCCCATCTCAAAATCCACCTATATAAAATCACAATCTCCGTGTAGTTTTATATTTTCTTTGTATTTCTAATTGTATTTGTGGTTTTATTCATGTGCTTGTTTTGTGTTTGTTAAGTGTCCTTGAGAGCTTTGAAAGGCGCTTATAAATAAAATAATATTGTAGCAGTAGTGGAAGGAGCACACATGACTGACTGGAGCACGTTTTTATTCCAACTGCGAACAAGTGGCTCTGACTAAAAACACGGAAAATGCAGTAAACAGTCTTAATATAAACACGCCCCCTGCTGTATATCTGCTGGGTGAGATGCATAGTCCTCGTGCCCACCTACCCCAAAACACCCAGAAGTAAAATCAAGGTGAAAATTTTGCAGGGGGCTTGACCAGCCTGCCACATTATTATTATTATTATTATTATTATTATTATTATTATTATTATTATTATTATTACTACAACAGCTCCCTCCCCCATGTCACTCTGGAGATATCACCAGGAGAGGAGCTTCTCTTATCAAAATAACCATCTTTAGAAGTTATGGCTGCAAACTACATGCATATGCACACCATTTTGAATTAAGAGAGATTTTTACTTGAAACACTCAGAATTTGTGGCACGCGTCAACATATGACTATTTTTCAAATGTCCGTTCTCATTTGAAACGTGTATTTCTAAACTGTGTGGTGAATGTGGTCGCCAGTAAATCACGGGGCACACACACCACAATCACACTTCGGGACAAATTGGAGGGCCCAATCAACGTGCCATGCGTGTTTTTGGAATGTGGGAAGATGACCAGCAACAGCAATGTCAGACCAAACACTCACTTTGGGGCCAATATAAATAATTCAAATACTTTGATACACCTCTTGAAAAGGGTACGGGCAGAATACTGTCTTCGATGTGGAAATGTATCTATTTTTGGGTGGTCTTAGGAAACTCTCTTATTTGGAAACGGCCGACGCTCACCGGAAGTGTTTGTGTTCCTCTGAGCTAGGTTCAGATGAGCCGGAGGAGGAAAGCGAAGCACTGGCTGTGATGCCGCTGGATGATGGCTGCCTTCGGAATCCTCAGCTACGAACACCGGCCGTTAAAGCGGCCAAGGCTCGGTCCCCCGGACGTTTATCCTCAAGATCCCAAGCAAAAGGAGGTCAGATAATTCATCGTCCTTTGCATTGAAGTGGACACGGGATGTTTGAACTGTAAGCGGTTGTGACTAGCTGCGAGGCTAAATCTAGTTAGCGGCGGCTAGCCTGCTCGAGCTAGCCCCTCCAGAGACGACTCGGGCCTGGGCAATAACAATGAACAACGCCGCAAGAGACTTGTCACTTCCCCGGTTTTCGCGACAGCTCCAACAACGGGCTTGTTTAAACAGCGCACTTGTCCCGGTTTAGCACCAAATACACGATTTCAATTTAAATACGGGATGAAATGCGTTGCCTTTTTGGAAAGGAGTTTAAAAGTTAAACATCGGCTTGTTAGTTGGCTAACTAAGCGGAGCCAAGCGTGCGTTTTAACTCATTTACTTTGAACGTCTGGTCGGCCGTGACGTGGGACCTGGGTAAATGCTCTTGATCTATTATTAACCTCAGGTTATCCGTTGATGCGAATGACAAATGGATCGGATGTTAATCTGAGGGAAGTCCTGCAACATGTTCATTATAAATGATTAGTATGGAGTGCCAACATATGTTAAAGGACACATCCACCGGCCGTCCTCGTTAAATGAATGAAATAGTAGATATGTACAAAGCACAGAGTTTCTCAGCCAATGACCTGGCAGCTAGGCTAGCTGAACTTTCAGAGCTAATAAGCCACTTTTAAGCAAGATCACGGGAAGCCAGATGCACCCATCCATGTATCCATCCATACGCACATCTGTTTTCTCTCCCGTTTATCTCATCCCAGATGACCCGAACTGCATCTACATGTTCTATTTGCTTCTACTAGGAGAAGCAGAGTCCACAAGGCAAAAAAGCTGCATTTTCATGTATGTGCATAGCCAGAATGCAGAAAAGCTGCACTACAGTGGATGTGGATCGCCACATCGCCGAAAATAAGCATCCAGTCCTGCAAGTGCCGAGACTTGGGGTGTCATAATTTTTTTGGGGGGCGCGGGCCACAACGATGGGGTGCAGAGCTTTCAACCGCTCCGCTCCCAAACTCTGGAACTCACTTCCACCCAACATCCGTAACATTGACTCCCTTCCTACTTTCAAATCTCACCTGAAAACCCAACTGTTTAAACTTGCCTTCATGGTCTAGTTTAATCTGCTGTTTTACTATTTATTGTTTTATTCGTGATTTTACTGTTTTGTGTATTGTCTTTGTTGTAAAGTGTCCTTGGGTGTTCAGAAAAGCGCTTGTAAATTAAATTCATTATTATTATTATTATTATTATTGTTATTATTATAGTTATGGTTTCCCAAGGAGGGCAATTGTGCATTTTGGGAAATCATATTAATGTTTAATTATCTCCAACCATAACATACACTGTGACAACAAATTGGTGGATCACTAATTTCAAAATCAGAACTCAAGAGTAATTAATCACTGTTATTATGAATTGCATATAACAATTTGAATTTTTGCTTCAGACTCGAGCGAGCATCATGGAACTTGACATGCTTGATTTTTGCTTTCGCGGCCACATAAAATGGTGTGCCGGGCCATATCTGCCCCCCCCCCCCTCCCCTTTAGTTTGAGACCTATGGCTTTGAGAACAGTGGGAAAGCAAAAAGCATCCAATAATACTGCCTATGCAGTATTATTGGGTGCATATCTCTATGCCATTCTCACGAACTTTCCAGTGGTGCAGTGGGCCACATCCCATAGCCAAACACATAGTCCCTTACTTCCATCTTTAAAACTTTCCCAAATGTTATCAAAACTTAATTTTCAGAATTTAGTGTGGGTAACACTGGAATTTTGTTTGTCATTTGGCTTTGACATGATTCAATTTTAATATTTTTTTTATCAATAAGCCACCCCGCTTGTTGATTGACTTACTATTAGTTGTAGCCATTGTTTTCTTGCCTTTTATTTAACAAACCTATTGAAATGCTGTTGGCGATCATAAATATGATTGTGGTTCACATTGCAAATTATCACTCTGGTTTAGTTTGATGGGATCCCAAAATTTGGACATGTTTTTATTTATTTAATCATTTATTATAATTCTTTTGCTCTTTTCTTTCATCTTGATTCGCCTCCCGTGCTCCAACGTATTTCTACTCGGAGAGTGACATACCACTGCAGTAAATGTAGTCCTGGTCAAAATAAATGATCCCTGCACTTCAACCTTTTTTGTCATCAAATGATTTGAGTTATGAGAAACACGACTCCAGTCAAAGAATTTGTATATCAACAATTTAAAGAACTATTTTATATCCTCAATAAATAATATACACTAAAACGTTGACAGAATATGCAGAAATGGAACATGTTTCTTTTCATTTTCAGAAACATAAGCGTGAACAAAAATGTAGTGCACTTAATGCATGTTGCAGATACACATTTACTATTTGTATACAGCAATAGACTATCATTTTTCTGTAATATTTTTCTGTTCCTCCAGGATGAGCTAACTGCATTGAATGTGAAACAAGGATTCAATAACCAGCCAGCTGTGTCTGGTGATGAACACGGTAGTGCCAAAAATGTCAACTTCAATCCCTCCAAGGTGATTTTATTTTGGAGGCTATCTTTTAAACTCCCCACATTTAATTAGCATTCCACTTGACATTTTGTCTTATTTTACAGATCAGTTCCAACTTCAGCAGTATTATTGCAGAAAAACTGCGCTACAACACCTTTCCCGACACGGGCAAGCGCAAGCCGCAGGTCAACCAGAAAGATAATTTCTGGCTGGTCACGGCCAGGTCACAGAGCTCCGTCAATAACTGGTTCACGGATTTAGCTGGCACAAAACCGCTAACGCAGCTTGCCAAAAAGGTAAGAAAACCCCCAATGGAGATTTTATGATTTGTTATGAAGTGATTGATTAATATCGATTTAATCAGAATCGGAATCATCTTTATTACCAAGTATGTAGAACACACAAGGAATTTGTTTCTGGTAGAACACGATGCACTAGTATCATCATCAAAAAATTGCAAAGAGACACTATACAGTTCTATTTGGTTACTGTTTAAAGAGTTAATGGCAGTATCATCTGAATGAATGTATTTGCCGCTTCATCTGTTGCCTCTGATGCTCTGCAAGTTTTCCTTGATTGTTCCTGAATGGGCAGGAATAACATCCGGGCCAAGTCATTAAATGCTCCGAGAGATAAAATCCTATTTTGACATATAGTGACATTGCTTTTTTTAATCAATGGCAGATGAAAAGTTAATACTTTTTTTGCAAAAATCATATTCACTCTGTCAAGACAACAGTCTTGTACGGTCATCTTTGATAATGCAAAGGAAACTCTTACTTTTTGCAAAAATACACCACACTTTGTGCCTTTGTTATTGCTGCTATTTGGGGAACACTTAGTTCAAATTGGCCATGTTTGTGATCCGCTCAGGGTGGTCCTGCAGGATTTCCCTGTCTTAAATTGAGGCAGAAGTGATACTATGTGCCACGACGTATATGCACTTAGGAAATTCAACTGACTCTCTTTTAGTTGTGAGTGTTGCCAATAAGAACACGAGTGGTATCCTTTTGTTTGAGACAATCATGTCCACTGGTGCTGCAATAGCATACTTCAATGATGTCCTTTTAAAAAAATAACTCTTCCACTACCCCTCGAAGCTATATTAGTTATTGTCAATGTAGTTAAGTGCTTTTAGGTACCACCGTCTTGGATAAATATACTGCACTTTCTCTTCTGCTTCTTTGTGAATGGCCATCACCTGATGTCTTTTTCATGTGTCCAGCCTGTACTTGGTTGATGGCTGACCTACAAAGGAGACGGCACAATACTTTTGGCATAAATAATATGGAGAGTATTATGTTCACCAACACTTAAACTTACAACGCTATTACATTTTATTTAGTTTTATTGTGGTACTTGGGCACTCATTGTTATTGTTGTTTATTATTTTTTTTTATAAAAGTTTGAGAAAGCCTGGGAATTTTTCTATCTCTTTAGTCAACCTTTTACATGTTTGAATGATAGCATCTGTGACATGAGATAATTGCTGTACGGTTATTGACCTTTTTTTCTATCGTGAAGGGCAAATGGCGGCATCTATTTGAGAGAAGTGTTTATTTTTCTGGAGTAAATGAGCGTAAACATTTGTTTCCTCGATGATTTACCCAGTAATTATGTTTTCACTATTGCATAATTGCATTGCATATTTTTCTCTGCTCATTTTTTAAACGTGTTCGTGAATGTCATCTTTAAGCATATAATTTCTGCTCTGCAGTTTGTGTGTGTTGTGGTCGAGACATCAGCTGTAAGAAACTGTAGTATCAGTCATGGTAAATTAGCCAGGTTTTTTATCTTTTGCTTGATTTCAAAAAGGAGGTTCCTGTTTCGAGTACTGTTTATTTAATCACGTGGATGGTGCATCCGGTGATTAATTGGGGTACTGCATCTGTCAGAAAATGTGACAGGTGCCCCAGTTCAGTTAATAGACACATCAACATATTATTATATCATTTTTTTCTTTTCCCCATGTTCCAGTTTCCTTTTAACTCAAATTATTTTCGCAGGTGCCGATTTTCAGCAAGAAGGAGGAGGTCTTTGGGTACTTGGCAAAGTACTTGGTCCCCGTCATGCGCTCAGCGTGGATGATCAAAATGACATGCGCGTATCATGCGGCCATCACAGAAACTAAAGTCAAGAAGAGGCACGTGATTGATCCTTGTATAGGTAAGAAAGGTCAATTTTTCTCACCATTTGGTCTCCGCGCAATATGACTGTTTCGTTCACGTTGAAATATGTGTTAATAGAATGGACCCAGATCATCACAAAGTACTTGTGGGAGCAGCTCCAAAAGGTGGCTGAGTTCTATAGACAGTGCCCCAGTCAAGGCTGCAGCTCGCCGCTCCCCGCCACTCCCACTGATGTGGAAATGGCCACCAAGCAGTGGGAGTACAACGAGAAGCTGGCCATGTTCATGTTTCAGGTCAGCGCTTCGGATTTCAACAGTGTTTACAGCTCTGGCTTTATGTTTGATGTGCTATTGTATTATTGGAGTAATAACTTGTAATGGGTTTAATGGTATTATGGAGTTATAAGTTGATAGTGGGTAGCAGGAGAACGCCAAGCAAAATGGATTCAGTCAGTTTGTTTTCAGTGAATGTTTTTATATATTCAGGATGGAATGCTGGACAGACATGAGTTCCTGACGTGGGTGCTGGAGTGTTTTGAGAAGGTCCGACCTGGCGAGGATGAACTCCTGAGACTCCTCCTACCACTTCTACTGCAGGTAGACCTTTCTCACCTTCCATTGGCAGTCCAATTTTACTCTGTGACTTTAGCGCACGCACACACACTCAGATCAGTGTGACGTGACAGACTGTCAAGAGGTTTTCACGGAGCATCTGTGTACCTTCATCCATCATCAAGTCTTTCATTTTGTTTCTTTCAAACATCGTGACATAAGCCACTGTGTGTGTGTGTGTGTGTGTGTGTGTGTGTGTGTGTGTGTGTGTGTGTGTGTGTGTGTGTGTGTGTGTGTGTGTGTGCGTGCGCGTGCGTGTGCGTGCGTGCGCGTGCGTGCGTGCGCGTGTGTGCGTGTGTGTGTGTGTGTGTGTGTGTGTGTGTGTGTGTGTGTGTGTGTGTGTGTGTGTGTGCGCGCGTGTGTGTCTGTGTGTGTACTAGAGTCACAGAGTGAATTTTTGCTGCTAATTGTAAAATGGTAAAATGGTGTGCATTTCTTCCACTCCCCACAGTACTCGGGGGAATTCGTACAGTCAGCCTACTTGTCGCGCAGGCTGGCTTACTTCTGCACGCGTCGCCTCAACCTGTTGCTAAGCGACGGAAGCCTGGGCCCCGGCCCGGGTGGCAATCATCCGGCGCACGGCATTTTAACGCCGCAGGGAAACACCCTTCCCCCAACACCGACCTCCCAGCCGGCTGGAGGGAACCAGCCCCAGACGCCGTTCACAGATTTCTATATCTGCCCCCAGCACCGACCTTTGGTGTTTGGTCTCAGCTGCATGTTGCAGGTACGGCGCTCGGATGCCATCAAATAATTTATTGTCACATTTCATTTTATTTGTAGTCAAAATTGGCCAAAAAATTGATTGCACGTTTTAAGATGTTGAATTAAACAAACATTGTTTTGGCATAATAATATCAGTATGAGCAAAGTCATTTGCTAGTCACTCTTCCCAGTAGAGCTGCATCACTTAATAATTGTTGTGTTGTTGTCCTCCTTCAGAGCATCGTGTTGTGTTGCCCCAGTGCTCTGGTGTGGCATTACTCTCTAACAGACAGTAGAAACAAGACTGGATCCCCTCTGGACCTGCTCCCCATTGCCCCCTCCAGCTTACCAATGCCAGGGGGAAACACTGCCTTCACACAACAGGTACCTTTTATCTTGCTGTAGAAAAAAATATATCATGACTTCAAAACAAACCAGGCAATTTTATTTTCCACCATCCACTGCAGGTCCGTCTAAAACTGAGAGAGATTGAGGAGCAGGTTAAGGAGCGAGGCCAGGCTGTGGAGTTTCGCTGGTCGTTTGACAAGTGCCAGGAGACCACAGCAGGTCAAGAAAACTGTCTCTTTTGCTTCCTCTGACATTTGTTCATAGCGTGGTGTTTGGGAACATTGGACCGTTGTTTGACAATGTCTTCATTCCGTATTCAGGGTTCACCATCGGCAGGGTACTGCACACTCTGGAGGTTTTGGACAACCACAGCTTTGAAAAGTCAGATTTTAATAACTCGCTGGACTCCTTGTACAACCGAATATTTGGTTCTGGGCAGAGCAAGGATGGCCATGAGGTACTTGCCATGTTTGACATCTTAAATGTAAAAAAATAATAAAATAAATCACAGTGCTTGTTCAAGTAAACAATAATGCTTACAAAATGTGCTTTCACGCAGATGTCGCCGGACGACGATGCGGTGGTGACACTACTTTGTGAATGGGCCGTCTGCTGTAAGCGGTCAGGTCGACACAGAGCTATGGTCGTGGCTAAACTGCTGGAGAAACGACAGGCCGAAATAGAAGCAGAGGTGAGTCACTCATCCCCTATTTGCAGTATTAGCCCATTTTCGACCACATTTGTGGAAGCCTACATATGAGGGTTTACTAATAACTTTCACTGAAGAATGGCAAGATATCAGTCAAAGAGTAGTAGAAACAATTAATACATTACCGGCATGTGTATATATAATGTATATTTAGGAGAATCTTGCAATGTTAAAAACATAGTTTAAATAAAACTTGATTTATTTATATATTTTTTGCATTGGACAAATGTTGCAGTTTTACAAAAAAATACATTCTTCTGATGTAAACTGAGTTGTGTGTTAGTGGCACGTTGTCGACTAATGCGCAGATCTGCCTCACAGTGCAGAGGTCATGGGTTCCATTCTGGGCTCCGGCTTTCCTATGTGGATTTGCATGTTCTTCCTATGCCTGCATGGGTTGTTTCCATGTACACGTGTTTCGTTCCACATTGTACAAACTTGGCATGGCAGGTTAATGGAACACTCCATATTGCGTGATTGATTGTGCGCATGAATGATTGTTTGTCTGTGTGCCTTGTGATTGCCTGCTAACCAGTACATGGGGAGGCCCTTCTGCCCGACAAAAGCTGGGATTCGCCCACAACCCTTGTAAGGATAAACAGCTTGGATAATTTTGGATAGTTTTTCTGTAATTTTAATATGGAATACAGATTTTTTTTGCGGGGAAATATATTTTGCTCGAATTAAAGTTGTAATTTTACAGCAAAAAGTGACAATTTGTGAGAAATGAGAATACTTGTAATATGTACCAAAGTATACATTTGTCAAGCATAAATTCGGAATATTTAAAACATCAAAACACATTATTTTTGCATAATTAATGCCATTATTTGTTGAGAATAGAATTGTGAGAAAAGTCAATAGTTTTCTAAGAATATATTCACCTTTTGCAAGCAATCAACATTTTACGTGAATGCTCAAAATAATGAGACTGTACATGCGAGATAATGTGGACTTTCAGATAGACATAATTGGAATTTGAAATTTCTTGGAAGACCATATATGTATCCATTTTCGACCACTTCACCGATTCAGGGTCACTGTTGAGCTGAGGCATATCCCAGCTGATTTAGAGCGAGACACGTGCTACTCACAGGACAGGCCGATACTCGGTCGCACACTCTTCCTTGACAAGGCAATTATAGTGCAGTCTACCTTTTTGTGCTCAGTCAAATGAGATTTGGAGACAATGGATTAACCCGGTTTCAATCATCCAGAACTAGTATGTTTGGCAATTTTATAACAGGCGTTCAAAGATTGTCTTTCTGTATGTGTGTGAGTTAGCGATGTGGCGAGTCTGAAGTGGTGGATGAGAAGGGCTCAGTGTCGTCAGGTTCCCTTTCCGCTGCCACGCTTCCAGTCTTTCAAGATGTTCTGCTCCAGTTCCTGGATACTCAGGCTCCTACACTAAGTGAGTCTCTAATCATATCATCTGAGATTACAGCTATGAGAGAGGATTTGAAACAGGGAAGAGACTGGAATTAAATTATTTATAACCAATTTTTGTCCTCTTTTAGCCGAGCCTGGAAACGAGAACGAGCGAGTAGAATTCTCCAACCTGGTGTTGCTCTTCTGCGAGCTCATCCGCCACGACGTCTTCTCCCACAACATCTACATGTGCACACTCATCTCCCGCGGCGACTTGTCCTCTGAAGGCCACCTGCCGCGCCCGCGCTCACCCAATGACGAGCCTTCAGACGACTCTGATCGCAAGGAGCAGGATACAGGCAGTAGCATTAAGACTGAGGACACTGGCTTGTCAGAGTCGATGGAAATCGACCACAACTCGAGTGCCAATTTTGACGAGGTATGCCGTAATATTGAGGGTAGAGCTGGGAAAGAATTTTCATTTGACAGCATGTATACTTTAAACCACAACCCCACACTATGGGTGCAAATCATGAGAGCTAGTTTTTAGAAGTACAGTCAACGTAGCCAAATTAATTAGCTGTGATTTAGCCATGTTGCCTGTCAATACAGACTTGTGGACCAGTTGAGTTTGACGGGCATCCCATTTTGATATTTAATAGCTCAAATTGTAATTAATTGATTAATTTGATTAATTAAACAATTAATTCATTCACATTTGTGTTTATGTGAATATTTTGACAAAACGGGACATTTTTGACACAGAGAGGAAATACTCATTTGTACCTAATCTCTAAAGACATATTTGTTTATCTAGAGGGGTGCTGAGGGCGGTTGCTGGAACAGTCAAACTTTAAAAGGTCGCTTGGTAGGAAAAAAATAGTGAAACTTTGTTCTATGCTCTAATTAATGTTGTCTTTAAAGAGGATTTTTTTTAAATGAGGGGTATATGTTAAGACCATATAGCCTGACCCAAATCAACGGATATCTTGTGTGTACTGTCAGCACATATTTAATCACAATCTTACTTGCAGATGTTTTCTCCTCCGATGCACTGTGAGTCTAAGGGCAGTCCTTCTCCAGAAAAATCAGCACCTGAACTTGAGAGCAAAAACACTTGCAAGGACAAGTGCATGGACCCCGCTTTCCCCCAACTATATGAGCAGCCACGGCACATTCAGTACGCCACACACTTCCCTATTCCTCAGGTGAGAAGAAAATGTCTCAGATTACACTTGGAATAATAATCCTATTTATTTTGAGGGTTTAAATTTTATATTCCTGGCTGTTTTTTCCAACATTATTGTCAGTGATTGGCGAATATTGTCTCTGACAGTGTTCTAGCTACATATCCTTTTTGTGTTTTACCCTGGAATTACCTTTATTTATTCAGTTTGTGTTTTTACTTCCAAAATATCAAATCTAATCGTATTTGAAAAAATATGATTTCATGTAACCTCTGTTTGCTCTGACTGAAGTTATCCGGGTCACTTCAAGCCCGGTGGTTTATTTGCTCCTATCTCACACCTTACCATCTCTGCCCCACTTCAGGAGGAAAACGCCAGCCACGAGTGTAACCAGCGGCTCGTCGTCCTCTACGGCGTGGGCAAACTGCGCGACGAGGCCCGGCACACCATCAAGAAGATTACCAAAGATATCTTGAAGGTGCTGAACCGTAAAAGCACTGCAGAAACAGGTATTTTTGACTCCAGTTCAGTGATGAGTCATTTGTTTTTCACTGTATTCTGCACTGAGGGATGTAACAGCCTTTATGTCTCCAGCCAATCTCTTCCTCTACACAAAGATTTTCTCTGAGTATATTTCTATAAACGATTGAAGATATTTCTATAAATGACCAATCACTTTTGAAGATTATTTGATTTCTGTGAATTTCACCCCTTCAGGCATCATGTTGTTTCACCAACCTTGTGTATTGTAAAGGTGGCGAAGAGGGCCAAAAGAGGAAAAGGAGTAAGCCAGAAGCCTTCCCCACCGCAGAAGATATCTTCTCCAAGTTTCAACACCTTTCCCACTTTGACCAACACCAGGTCACCTCACAGGTTAGGCAGCTTCCGTTGATTTTTACAAATTAGCTATAGTGTGACATTTCAGCGTAGCTCATACAAGCGGAATGAAACAATCGTATTGGGTGACGCTTTTGAATGCAACAGGCATACTTGAATGCAGCTTGAATGTATAATGAGTATTTTGTCTTTCAGAGCCAAGGTAACCACTGTTTTTATTTATTTATCTGTCGATTGATTGATGGATGGATGGATGTGTGTGCACAGGTGTCCCGAAATGTGCTGGAACAGATCACCAGTTTTGCCTTAGGGATGTCTTATCACTTGCCTCTTGTGCAGCACATTCAATTTATCTTCGACCTCATGGAATACTCCCTCAACATTAGTGGCCTCATCGACTTTGCTATTCAGGTAACTCCACTCGTTCAATTTTTAAGTGGTTGCAATGGTGACTTTGTCAATCAACTGTTTGTTTTTGTAGCTTCTGAACGAGCTGAGCCTGGTGGAAGCCGAGCTGCTGCTCAAGTCCTCCAGCCTGGTGGGTAGCTATACCACCAGCCTGTGTCTGTGTATCGTCGCTGTACTGAGGAGGTACCATTCCTGCCTCATCCTCAACCCCGAGCAGACGGCACAGGTTTTTGACGGGTACGTTGCTCACGAACCTTTTGATCATCATCAGCAAGTGTGACAAGCAACATACATGTGTTAAAGTTGAAAGTCTATCACAGTTATTCCAAGACAAGGTGATACAACAAAATTAAATGTTCCTATACCATTACTATAAAGTGTCCTTGAGAGTTTTGAAAGGCGCTGAGAAATAAAATGTATTATTATTATTATTATTATTTGTGTTGTGAATGATTCAATTTGTCGCAGCAAAGGAACCAGAAAATTATTCATGCCGAAACAGATTTATTTATGCTATCTATGCGTTCACCTGTTGCCAATCAAACAGCAGAATAATACCTTGGCGTTTAACCAAACAGAACCAAATTTCACACTAAGTGCCTTTTTTCCCCAAGTATTTTGCTTTTGGTTTTGTTTTCGCAGATTTATACAATTGTCACTGAAATTGCTGACTGTCAAAACATTTTTGTGAAGCCTTAGCAATTTCTTCCCCAGTAGCTGATTACATATACAGTAAAGTCTCGTTATATCGATATTCTCGGGAGTCCGAAAAATATCGATATAACCGGGACTATCGATATATCCGACCCTGCGCGCATGTAATTTTCTCCTTGCGTGCATAGAAATAGTATTGTAATAAGCGGGACTATCGATATAACCGATATCGATATAACAAGACTTTACTGTAATTAATACTAACATGAATGTAAAATGTGCTTGATTGACATTGACTCTGTCAAATGGTATTCTAGGCTACGAATTGTGGTGAAATCGGGTGTGAACCCAGCAGACTGTTGTTCGGCTGAGCGCTGCATCTTGGCCTACTTGTATGACCTTTACACCTCCTGCAGTCACCTCAAGAATAAGTTTGGCGAGATATTCAGGTATTGAATACATTTCCGACTCATAATATACATTAGTTTGATCTATTAAAATGCATATTGAGGACAAAGATGTGTGTAGAAATGGTAATGCAAAAAATAAAATAAACACATTTGATTTTTTTCTCTCTTTTTTTAGTGAATTCTGCTCCAAAGTCAAGAACTCCATTTATTGCAACATCGATCCCTCGGACTCTAACATGCTCTGGGACCCCGTGTTTATGATGGAGGCTATCGCCAACCCCTCGGCACACAACTTCAACCATTCCATGGTAGGCAAGATCCTCAACGACAGCCCAGCCAATCGCTACAGCTTCGTGTGCAATGTGCTCATGGACGTGTGTGTGGATCACCGAGACCCTGAGAGGTACTATATTGGAAATTGGAACTGGTGAGGTGCAATTGGCAGTAAAAGCAGTTGATGATGGAGTTGGAATTGGGATTTTCCTTTCAAAGGGTGAATGATATCGGGATCCTGTGTGCCGAGCTGACGGCGTATTGTCGTTCCCTGAGTGCCGAGTGGCTCGGCATCCTCAAAGCGCTCTGCTGCTCCTCCAACAACGGCAACTGCGGCTTCAACGACCTGCTGTGTAATGTCGACGTATGTTCATTCATTTCATTGTCACTGTACAGGTAAACACGGAGCCTCTGAAGTCAAACATAGTGCGCTCCCTGTTACCGGTTAATTTCCAAGTGTTCAACTCTAAATTGTACCCGTTTTCAGCATTTGACTTTGTGTTCACTGTATTGACAGCACAGTGGAATAGTTCTCTGCACATCTGCCTCATAGTTTTGATGTTTGCGCCTTCCTATAAAAGACCACTGTAAAGACAAATGATTGTGCTCCTTTTCTGTTTTATATAGTTAATCTTGTCTTTGTTAGATCTTAATTGCTGATTCTTAGTTTTTCTAAATGTTGCACCTCTGTCCCTCAGGTTAGCGATTTGTCCTTTCACGATTCCCTGGCGACCTTTGTGGCCATTCTAATCGCAAGACAGTGTCTTCTCCTGGAAGACCTTGTTCGCTGTGTGGCCATCCCATCCCTACTCAATGCAGGTAACTAACGCAAAAAGCATATTTCCTCAAATAGTGTCTGTCCAACTAATAACTGTATTTTTTGAACTACAAATGACACTTGATTAGCTAAATTTCGCCATAAAAACAAATGTGTACATGCTTTAGTCATTTTTGTCTAATAACCGCTGGCTCCACGGTATTAACAGGTGTATTACCTATATTTTAAACCCACGTAACACAATGTCCCAAAGACAATAATGCCAGATGCAGATATAGTTACAGTATCTCAGACTTTTGTCAGACTTTTGTTGCCACATGCGGTCTCAAATTCATCCTGGATTGCACAACAGATGCATCTTCAATTGCCTGCATATTCATGGTGATAGCAGATTCCGACACTTTCATTAGGCCATTGTGAAATGCTTAGGACCATGTACTAAGAATGGCTAAATCTATTGACGGCTTGATGCTCATCAGTAAAAATCCCCAAATAAACAGTATCACATTAAAAGCTGCAGGACTCAAAGTTTGGGAAAAACATGATACAGTGGTCCATTCAGCCATGCTGTGGTGTTAGCTGCTTTTACAATGCCAAATGAAAAAATTCAACTCATGACATGTGAACTTCCCTTTTTTTTTAGCCTGCAGCGAGCAAGACTCTGAACCAGGAGCGAGACTCACCTGCAGGATTTTGTTGCACCTTTTCAAGACTCCGCAGCGTAACCCTGTGCCCCAGGATGGCATTAAGTCAGGTTATAAAAGATACAATAATCCGAATCTAAAAATATGTTCATTTTGTATTGCAATTTACCAACCAACTAACAAAACAACAATACTCATAACTTACAGATAAATCTTCCGTTGGTATCCGGTCATCATGTGACCGCCATCTTTTGGCGGCATCACAGAACAGTATCGTCGTGGGGGCAGTTTTTGCTGTCCTCAAAGCCGTCTTCATGTTAGGTAAGGGAGCATTAAGAGGGTGGCCTTCAAGCACCGGCAATCAAGAATGTAGATTTTACATCAGTCTCGATGTTGCAGGTGATGCTGAGCTAAGGGGTTCCGGAATATCTCACTCAGCTGGCCTCGATGACCTATCAGAGGGCCGCAATGTCTCCATAGAAACTGCTAGCTTGGATGTATATGCAAAGTATGTCCTGAAGACCATCTGCCAGCAGGTCAGTGCATATGCCAGAAAAAAGTTCATCAGTCGAGAAATGTACAAATGTACAAACATTTCACTTACAAATAAGTGTGCAGTCTGAAGAAGAAATAAATGATTTTTAAAAAAAATGTCTTTGAAAACATTCAATCAGCAAATGAAAAATATTTTCTCCGGTTCATGATCTACCATGCCCTGCAGCCGTTTACGGTCAACTTTTCAATGAATTGACCTCAAACTCTGCTTTGGTAGAAAGAAATGATGATGACAGCATATTCATACTGTACTCATATTAATGAAGTAGAAACAAACAAAAAAGTAATACAAGAGCGTCATTGTGAAGGAATTACAACAAAATTCAAATTTACATGAAATTAAAACAGATCATTGCCTTTGGTGTGAAAGTTTAAAACCAACGTGACGAAATGACTCTGCCAATGTATTTTTCTGTGCTGACCTTTCGGCTCCCTCTCTACAGGAGTGGGTGGGGGAGCGTTGTCTCAAGTCTTTGTCTGAGGACAGCAGTGCCCTTCAGGACCCGGTTCTGGTCAACATTCAAGCCCAGCGGCTGCTGCAGCTCATTTGCTACCCTCACCGGCAGCTGGACAGTGACGACGGCGACAATCCTCAGAGGCAGCGCATCAAACGCATCCTACAGGTTCGCCTTCTTATGTAGTTGTGTTGAAAGATTACTGACTGATGTTCTTATATTATAAACTAGTTGCTCTGACTATGCAGCCATTTTTGTAAAATGAAGCAATTTTAAGTGTTCGCACAGCCATTTTTGTAAAATGAAGCAATTTTAAGTGTTCGCATTTACTACTCTTCTCGTGGTAGTGCCATGTCTTAATCTCCACAAATGAAGCAGAATCAATATGAAATAACAATCTTCTTGTAGAATATGGACCAATGGACAATGAGACAGTCATCTCTGGAACTTCAGCTGATGATCAAACAGAGCACAAACAATGCAAGTTGACTTAATTGGATAATGGACCGTTTCAACTTCGTCACGCCCTTCACCGCCATTTCTACAAATGTAATATTATATCCCTATTACAGGAGCTCTATTCTCTTTTGGAGAACATAGCCAAGGCTACAATTGAGGTGTTTCAGAAATCAGCTGAACTGAACTCCAGTAACCCCTCAGGGAATGGCGCAGTGCTTCAAAGCAGCTCTGCGCCGAACAGCAGCAGCACTACCGGCAAGATGACACCTATTTTAAGGTAAGTGTGTTGCTCAGTTTTGTGCAGACAGAATCTCTGACTAGGCAATATGGCCGTAAAATAAAAAGCACCAAAAATATATTTATACAATTTAAGATTCAATATTTGTTTTCTCTTTGTCAATAGACAAAGCAAATGACATATTTAATTCACTTTTTTTTAATTTTCTGTGATTTGCCTTTCTTCCTCCTGATATCAAAACAGCTTTTTATGTTTATGTTGACTAGCAATTTTGTGAAAAATAATTGTAAGAGAGGTGGTAAGATTAGCTAAATAGCATGCCAAAGTTGCTCATTTTGCAACACTGGCTGTACTTTTATAAGGTACATCTGCACTGGTTGCATCCAATTTAGCACGTCAGCAGGGGGACATGCTGAACGACCAAAAATGCTAAAAAAATAATGTTGACAGATGAGCTTGTCAGTGGATAACATTGATTCATTGAAGAGTCTTAATAGACACCAAGACACTGTATATATGTATATAATAATGTGGTGGGCTTAACATTATTTTGTGCCATCTGCTTCAGTTCATCAGAGCGATCGGGTGTTTGGCTTGTGGCTCCGTTGATAGCCAAGCTGCCTACCTCAGTCCAGGGTCATGTTCTGAAGGCAGCTGGAGAGGAGCTGGAGAAAGGACAACACCTTGGTTCGTCCTCACGAAAAGAGAGGGATCGCCAGAAGCAGAAAAGGTAATAGACAATTATTTTTCATCATTGAATGCTTGAGCGAACATTGATATTTTTCCCCTTCTATTTTTCCAGTATGTCACTGCTGAGCCAGCAACCATTCCTGTCTTTGGTGTTGACCTGCCTGAAGGGTCAGGATGAACAGCGGGAAGGTCTTCTGGCCTCTCTCCACAGCCAAGTTCATCAGATAGTCACCAATTGGAGAGAGGATCAGTATCAAGACGACTGCAAGGCCAAACAAATGATGCATGAGGCACTGAAACTGCGACTCAATCTTGTAAGGATGCATTCATAAAAATGAAATCAATCTGGATCAGAAACCAAATGCTATGGATACTACTTATTAATGGATTTTAAACTTAGGACTATTATGTTATTATGATGAATGTTAAAACATGTCAGCATACGTTTAATCGTTTGTCCATTACGTGTTGCAATGAAAGGATATTCATGCTGTAGGTGGAAAACATAGCTAAGGTAGTTGCCGCTTCCATTTTGTCAATGATACATGAACGTTAACTGTATTCTCCCCCTGCACTAACAAGGTGGGCGGCATGTTCGACACGGTGCAGCGCAGCACCCAGCAGACCACCGAGTGGGCCGTCCTTTTACTCGACATCATCAGTAGCGGAACGGTGGATATGCAGTCCAATAAGTGAGCCAAGCTACTTAATTACCACTGTCATTAATGTGTGCATATGTTACATGCTGCCAACGTTTCTTTTTCCTCTCCCAAATAGCGAGCTCTTCACAACTGTACTGGACATGCTGAGTGTTCTGATTAATGGCACCTTGGCCGCTGACATGTCCAGCATCTCTCAGGGCAGCATGGAGGAGAATAAGAGGGCCTACATGAATCTAGTTAAGAA
Organism: Hippocampus bargibanti; assembly: GCF_051943395.1. Lineage (NCBI taxonomy): Eukaryota > Metazoa > Chordata > Actinopteri > Syngnathiformes > Syngnathidae > Hippocampus > Hippocampus bargibanti. Next base: position 5,463,778 of record NC_142735.1, read on the forward strand.
GCTCAGGGTAAGAACAACACCTCTTCCTTCTCCTAGCTAGAAATATCATCACATGTTACTTCCTGGGTTCATTTATCCAAAAGAAGACCCTAATTGGGAGCATATTTTTAAGTGGTGTCTATAGTTGTAAATATCCATTAACTAACTTGAATTATGAAGCACTTCAGTATTTTAAATTGGAGGCAAGAAATGAAAATTGAACATTTTCAAGTCAGTCCTCTTGCATTCGTTATGAAATGGCAGCAACTATGCATCTGGTTAAGGACTACCGCAGTAACTTCTACCGGACTACATACGCTATCGTGCATGTATGTATATAATGCTTGAACTTGCATCCATTCATTCAATTTTGTAATTTGTTTTCATAATGTGACCTGCATCCTTGAAAACGGGCCGGTTTCTTATTAAGACATGAAAGAATCACTTCAAAATTGGTGACTGTATGGATGTTTTTTTTTTTGGTATAGCATTTGGCCTGGTGTGATACATCGGACTTCTTCTTTTCCTTTTATGGTGCTTTTATTCCCTTAAATTGTGCAATATTTGGCATTAAATCTGCAAAAGTTCCGTTTATCTTCTTTCTCAAATGTTTAAACGTTTCCTCACCACACATAATCAGCATATTTATAAAATATTTATATTGGCATCCGCAGAAAGAGCTTGGGGATCGGCAGTCGGAGAGCTTGGAGAAAGTTCGCCAGCTGCTGCCATTACCCAAGCAAACACGTGATGTCATCACATGTGAACCTCAAGGCTCTCTGATTGACACCAAGGGGAACAAAATAGCTGGTTTTGAGAAAGAGGTAAGCTACAGGAGAATAACTATTATCACTGAGCTGTTGTTCTCAAACTGATGGTCAGCATCATGTGGCTAGCGGTTTGATGCTGTATGCCCACAAAATATTAATGCCCTCAAGAATCCTATTATAATTGTAGCATCAATTCAGCTTTTTTTCCCCATTAATTGGTTATATATTCAGCTTTTTTTCTAATCAATCTCATTCAATTATTGGTTAATTGATTTATTGTAAATATTAAAATAAAAATGATGATATTTTTACCTAACAAGTTTAATTTAGCATTTCTGTGTTGCTTTTTTACGAAGTCATTGATCAGTAATAATGAAATTAATGCCAGTCATATTTTAAAATGAGAATGAATAAAATAATTTAAAAATGTAATTGTATTTTACATCCACAATTTTAAATAACATTTTAAATGTCATTAAATAATTTTTCAACGATTATTGGATGACCATAGGTTTACCGTAGGTCGGACCACCCTGGACCACCATTAAATTAAATTGCAGTAAAAAAACTTGTCCTGTGACTGTAAAGTTACCTTGAGAGTTTTGAAAGGTGCTTAGAAATGAAATGTATTATTATTAGTATCATCATTTGCTAACTATTTGCTATCTATTAGCTATCTGACTGGATAGCTAGCTACCTAGATAGCTATCTATTAGCTATCCAGCTAGCTGGCTGTCTAGCTAGGTATCTGTTGGATATCGATTGGCTAGCTAGCTAGCTTTCTATCTGAGTTGCGTCCGCGTTGAGTGAACGCTAGCGCGTGTGGCTGCCGCTATTCCCACAGAAATACTTACCTGTGTATCCTGTGACTGTAAAGTGACCTTGAGAGTTTTGAAAGGCGCTTATGAATGAAATGTATTGTTATTACCAATAATTATAAATAATTCAACAGAAAAATGACAATGAATTATTTAAACCTAACTCACTAGACTACAGACAACTTGCTGTTGACTTTACTAATGCTGAATAAAAGTATATTTTCCATTTAGGGGCTTCAAGTATCAACCAAGCAGAAGATCTCCCCATGGGATGTCTTTGAGGGTCTCAAACACTCGGCTCCTCTGTCATGGGGCTGGTTCGGGACGGTACGCATGGATCGCAAAGTGACCAAATTCGAAGAGCAGCAGCGCTTCCTCCTTTACCACACGCACCTGAAGCCCAAACCGCGCAGCTACTACCTCGAGCCTCTCCCACTGCCACCCGAAGAAGAGGAGCCACTGACGCCCATCTCGCAAGAGCCTGAAAAAAAGATGTTGGAAGTGGTGAAGGTTGAGAAAAACGTGCCCTCTGTGCCCTCGGATTCTAACAAGAAGAAGTCAAACAAGAAAAAAAAGACTCCATCGGCCAAGACAGAGGTTCATAAAGCTGTTTCTCTTTTGTTGCAATGAAATGTCAGGGGAAAAATATCATAGCTGTGTAAGTATTGAAGTTGTCCATTTTTACTTTTCAAAAGGATTACGTGAACCGCACGCCTGGTGTGAGCTACGGGACAAACATGCCACCGGAGCTCATGCAGAATCCCTACAGCAGGTTGCCCTACAGCCAGCAGAGCATGGGCATGTACACACAGAACCAACCTCTTCCTCCTGGTCAGCACTCAATTCCAGAACCTTTAAAAGCAGCATATCATGGCTTTTTTTGTTTGTTGATTTTAGTTTTATAGTTTTATACTTTGAAACTGCTCCCATATGTTTTAATGAAACGTTTCTGGCCTTCTTCCATCAAAATAGTGCAGAAAAGAGAAAGAATTACAGCACACCCCAAATCCACTGATAACTGTCTCTAATCACGCCATATAACATTTTGCCAAAAGACACTGAAAAACGAAAGTCAAAAAATGGAATAACTAACATTCAGTCACCGCTTTCCTTTATTCTCCAAGCTCCTCCATAGTCTCCTTTTGCGCTGACTGACTCTGCCTCAAGGATATCTGGCTGTCGTGCTGAAGTCAGATTTTATTGTTTTTGTGTCAACACGAAGTCGTACTCACATTGGCACAGCGCACAATTGATGAGGTAAATTGTGACTTTGTTGTTATGTCACAGTTCCCCAAAACTTGGTCCAAGGGCCTTTAATAAAAGGGGATTAGTGTGCTATCGTCTTGATCCCTCTAATATGCCATTGGAATTTCATGAAGACAATTGGGAAAAGTTTCAATTTGTGGAGAAATGTCATCATATGTCTCCTTTATGTCATGCTTGCTCCATCATCTTGTATCACACGCTTAAGTGGGTTCTCCTCCCGCAGGAGGACCCGGTTTAGATCCCCCTTACAGGCCTGCTCGCAATTCCCCAATGAACAAGATGATGACCACGCGTCCCAGCTACCCGGGCATGATGCCCACCATGCAGGGTAACATTCCAGGCATGATGGGTCTGGACAAGCCATACCAAATGGTCTACAAGCCTCAGCCTAACATGCAGCAGAACCAGATGCTGCGTCACCAGCTGCAGGTCAGACTGGTGAGTCAGGCTCCACTGACAGGTCAAACTGCTCCTCACCAGGTAGAGTTCATTCAATGCTCTCGTTAGTAAGGTCAAATAGAAGTTTCTTCCATGCGGGGGTTGATCTGTGTAAAGTCTAAGTGCCTCATTAAAATGTGCTTCAAAAGCTTTTTAAAAAAAATCACCCTGGTGTTGAAAGACCTTACTGGTGTTTTTTCTCCCAATCAAGGAACTATTTTCATTGCACGCTTTCTATGTATTTGTTTCAGAATCACAGCATTATTGGCCAACAGATCAGACAAATGGCACCCAACCAACCATACACTTCAATGCAGACATCTCAAGTAGGTTTGATTTCCTGTCTCCTATCTTCTAAATTTGTTAAACCAGCTACTGTAGCATATTAATGGACACCGTACTTTTAAAAATAGTGGTTGCCCCTCCAATCAAAAATGATTTAAAAAAAATTTCTTCTATAAGAAGTACACGCCGAAATATGTCAGGTAATTAAACAACCAATAACGCCAATGTCTGTAAGAAAATAATCCGTTACAAAAATCTTCTATAAAATATTAACTCCTTCACTGCCAGACATGTGCAAAAATGTGTCCACTCCAGTCCAGAGTTTTTATCATTGTCACTCGAGACCCACAGAATATTGAGTTTTAGGACTACATAAACATTCAATACATCGTTAGAAACCTTCGACTCTATTCTTTCATCAGAAAAAAAGTTCATTCTTAAATTATATGGGTCTGGGGTTATGTGAGTTTGAAATGAGGGTGACTGTCCAAAATACAATGCAATACAGACATATTGCTTTGTATAGCACTTTAACAACAGCTGAAGCTGGAACAAAGCGCTAACATAACTTGTGGAAGTGAAAAAAAACATTGCCAAAGGCCAAGGCGAGCTCTTTATTGGCACCCAAACAAGAAAAAAAAACAGAGTTAATTTGGGAATAGCGCTCTACGTCATATTTTCAATTCCGAGCAAATTCATGAATGTCAGTGAATGAGTTAAAGTACTGTATTTTCCGCACTATTAAGCGCACCGAAATTTCCTTTTTTTTTTTCAAAAGCTGATCATGCGCCTTATAATCCAGTGCGCTTTATATATTGGAAAATGATTTAAAATATGTCAGGCATCGAAGGTGCGCCTTATAATGTATACATCTTATATATGGAAAGGTTTAAAAATATGTAATTCATTGAAGGTGCACTTTTTAATCCGGTGCACAAGGAAACACGGTATATTCACCCATTTGGGGAAACAGGTAATAGTTGTATAGTATGTTTAAGGATTAAACTATATGGGGTTATGGGGTTGCTCATAAACATTTGCCATTTGTGAAAGGCTTTGTCCTTATGCAATAATGGTGGGGGGCTGATGTGATATGGTATGATATCATATGATATATGATGTGATTGTCAAAGGAGAGGCCTACCCGTTTCAACAGTTGAGTAAATAAACATCCTTGGATACTATTTTCAGAAATATGTATGGATTTTATCAAATGTTCCGCTGAGGTCACATTTTGCATATATCATCCTCCATTTCCTCTTCTTTATCCAGAATTTATCTCAGGGTTACACGTCATATGGCTCACACATGGGGATGCAGCCGCACCCGTCCCAAGGTGGCGCCATAGTTCCCCCCTCTTACGGGAACCAGAACTTCCAGGGCGCCCATCCGGGAGCCAACCCGGGGGTGGTGGACCCTCTGAGGCAAATGCAGCAAAGGCCCAGTGGTTACGTTCACCAGCAGGCGCCGGGATATGCGCACAACATGCAGAACGCACAGAGGTCAGTTTGTCCTACTGTTCACCTTGTCAACCGCCTTGATGAATACGCATGTTGCATTGTCAACATCTGCCATTCAACCTCAGGTTTGCCCACCAGCCCATCCAGCAGAATCCCGTCATGCACGGTCTCGGTCACATGGGAAGTCAAAGCGGCCCTCCGGGCCTGAGGCCCAATCAGATGCTGACAGAGCAGCAGCAACAACAACAGCAGCAACAACAACAACAGCAGCAGCAGCAACAACAACAACAGCAACAACAGCAGCAACAGGCAGCAGCAGCACAACAACAACAACAGCAGCAGCAGCAGCAGCATCAGTACCTCAGACAGCAAGCACTTAGAGTATGTAGCTCACCCAATCCTTATTCATTTAAATTTGGGGTTCCAGTGGCTCCCTAAATTTAAAAGACATTGAATCTATGAATCTATAAAAAAAAAGCCTAAATTAGCATTATGGTTTTTAAAAAGAAATATTTTAACTCATTCACTGCCAATCACGAATGTATTCGGGAATTGTAAATATAATGTTCATGAATTTATTCGGGTTAAGTTTTTTTCTTGTTTGGGTGCCGATAAACCGCTGGCCATGGCCTCTGGCAATGTTTTTTCCCTTCCAAAAAGCAAGCATTTCCCTTTTTTTCCATGTTACTGCTTTGTTCCACCTTCAGGTGTTGTTAAAGCATTATATAGACCAAAAGATATCGCTGGCGCGTGGGGCTGCCGCTGCTCACCCGCAGAAAAAATATCCTGTGACTGTAAAGTGTCCTTGAGAGTTTTGAAAGGCTCTTATAAATGAAATGTATTATTATTATTATTATTATTATTATTATTATTATTATTATTATTATTATTATTATTAGTAGTAGTAGTAGTAGTAGTATTGTATTTTGGACAGCCGCCCTCATTTCAAGCTCATATAACTCCAGACTCATTTAATTGAGGAATTAACTCTTTTTTTTCTGATCAAAGAAGAGTCTCAGGATTCTTATGCTGCATTGAATGTTTATGTAGTCCTAAAACTCAATATTCTGTGGGTCCTGGAATTTGAGTGACAAAAACCCTGGCACTCGAGTGGACACATTTATGCACATATCTGGCAGTGAATAAGTTAAACGTTAAAATAGTAACGCGTAGGTGTGATTTTTAGGGTTGTATGTAGTCCCTAATTAAACTAATATTCTAGCAAAAAAATAAAGTACTGAATTACTCTTATGGGAACATCACACACTGACGATTGTGGAACCAATAAAATAATAATGTGCCTTTGCCTTTAAGGACAGATGCATGCTATTATATTTTTGTTAAGGAAAGTCAACACTGGACATTGAGGACACCTCGAACAGTGGAGAGTTGGTCTTGAAGGACAACCGACGTCACTTTTTTGTTTCCTAACTGACATCAGAAAAACGTTTTATAGCATCTAAAATACCCAAAACACGCAGTATGATATTTTTATTCAAATGCAAAACACCAATAAAAATGACTTAAAGTGTCCAAAATCTGCAAAAAAATGAACTGCGAAATGTATCACCAAAAAAAGAGGCAGAAAATAGCGACCAAGCTCCGTGTGAGGAATTAATCAGCCCGTTTCCATAGGATGATAAATTCCTTACTTGGTCGTCCTCTTCTGGCTCTTTTTGGTGCAACATGACGTTTTCAGACCAAACAAGTACAGCAAAATATATTGACGTGATGGAAGGACTGCTGCAATGTGTCCTTTTTTCGGTCCTTCAGTGACGTCACGTCCGGACTCGTCACCAACTCAAAAACTAGACTTCCTGAATATTCAGCGCGAGTCTTAAAACGTAAAACATAGCTATATGCGGTGGAATCTTTGTAAAATACGCTCAGTAGAAGTCATTTGAAGCCATTTTACAAATTATGGACAAATTTGTCAAGAGACATCGGTTGTCCTTTAAATGTAATTGCAAATGGAATTAAACGTCTTGAATTTAACTTGACTTAACCTGAAGGAAGATCATATTTTGGACTATTATCATGCATAACTGGAATTGTATTTCTCCGGACGAGTTTTGTAAAATGGCTTCAAATGACTTCTACTGAGCGTATTTTACAAAGATTCCACCGCATATAGCTGTTTTACGTTGAGTTGGTGACGAGTCCGTACGTGATGTGACTAAAGGACTGCCCCTCACCGTAAAAAAGACGCATTTTAGTGGTCCTTCCATCACGTCAATGTATTTTGCTGTACTTGTTTGGTCTGGGGACCCCGTGTTGCACCCAAAAGTCGCCAGAAGATCATATTTTGGACTATTATCATGCATAACTGGAATTGTATTTTGGGGAATTGCAAAGAAATGTCAAGAACAAAGGCAGACTGAGCAAACTTCCCCGCACATTTTTTTCAATGAACAAAAAAGGAAAATGAACACAATTAGAGCATTTGCAAATGTTTCCATGCAGCAGCAGCAGGCCCAACAACAGCAGCAGCAACAAGTCCAGTCGCAGCAGGTTCCTCCACAACAGCAGGTTCCTCAGCAGCAGCAGCAACAACAACAGCAGCAACAACAACAACAGCAGCAACAGCAGCAGCAGCAGCAGCAGCAGCAGCAGCAACAACAACAACAGCAGCAGGTGTCAGGCGTGCCTCCACCAGGGCAGCAACAGAATCAGGGCCTGGGCATGCAGCCACTCCCTCCGCAGCAACCCATGGTACGACCCAGCACAGTAAGACTCTACACAGTGTGTTTGTGTATTCTAATGATTGTGTGTCTGTGTTAATAGAGTAAAATAGTCAGTCGATCATCTTAAATACATAAAATGCGGCGGTCAAGTTCTTTTTATTTTGTTGGATGATTTTGCCGTTGCGATGCGCTGTTTGGGAAGAAAAATAAGGCTGTTTTTTTAGAATCTGAACCTTGGCAAAAATTGATTCAATTTGGCAATCACATCAAGCCTAGCAAAAACGTTTATATTTTAAAGGGGTATTTTCCAATATGCAAGTACCCCAATGTCTCCAGGGTTGTGAGGTCCCTTGACAGCTGTTCACAGCTTCAGTTAAAATGTACTTATTTACTTGTACTTAATGAATTTCTATTCACTGCCAGACATGTAAAAATGTGTCCACTCCAGTGCCAGGGTTTTTGTCATTTTTACTCATATTGCAGGACCCACAGAATATTGAGTTTTAGGACTACATAACCATTCAATACAGCGTAACCTTAGACTGTCTTCTTTCATCAGAAAAATAAGAGTTAATTCCTAAGTTGTATGGGTCTGTAGTTCGCTGAGTTTGAAATTGGGGCGGCTGTACAAAAGGCCAATGTAAGCACTTTTAGTATGTAGCTCACAGAAACCGTGGGCGGGAAAAACATGGTGACCCCGACGTGATATCAAATTGAGGTTTTTGTCAACAGACAGAACATTGGGGGGGGCAACAGATTTCACAAGGTCATAGGACAATTATCCTCCAAATTGATCTTCTGTCGGTTGGCTGAAATCAAGGCTTTATCGGCACGCCCCCGCAAGAAAAACCAAAACACGAACAAAATTTTGAATGACGCTCCAGACGTTGTTCGCAGATGACCAAGAAGAACATGATTGAAATTTCCACTGACCCTTATAAGAGCGCAGTGGAATCTTACTTTTCAGTTTGTGTGGTTGAAATCTGTGGCTTTCCCTATCAGTGAAATGCATTTAAATTTTGCATGATATGTGAATTCAAAGCTGTTCCTGGTGCTTTTTCACTTATCTGTATTATACGTGTTCCTTGTAGTTCCCGCGTCAGGGCATGCAGCAGACGCAGCAACAGCAGCAAACGGCCGCTCTGGTCAGACAACTGCAACAGCAACTCTCAAGTCAGTCAGATTCTCGTTCGCTTATGTAATCTTCCCGCACATCATCTTTATATCGAACCCTTTTTTTAACAGATACACAACCAGGACAAAGCACCAATTCATATTACTGACCCCGACAGTGCATAGCTGTGACCGCGTATATATGAAGAGGCACAAATCCAGCGGGAAGTCCAATGCTGATGGCGAGAAAACATCTTCACATTGCTTTTCTCACTGTCAGGTTATGGAAGCAAGATGGAAATGGAAAATTCTATGTAAAAAAAAAAATGAAAGGACAACAATAATAATTTTTTTCCTGTATTTTATTTCACTTTGTACATTTTTTTTCAGTTTTGTGTATTTCTCATTAAATCATGTGAAGTTTTTGTCTTGTGTTGTTTGCATCCTGTATTCTGTATTTAAGTTGAATCTGAAATGAAAATTTTGACCAACCCAAGAGCATTTTTTTTGTTTCAAATGGACCAGAAAATGGTTGTAAATGTTTTTTCCTGTTTGTTTATGTAAACGCTTTTAACTTCACAATTACAAATAACTAAGCCATAAGCTCAATTGTCACGACATTAGGTGCACCTGCACAATAAACATTCCACTTTTTTCAAAACAATTTAGCTGTGTTTGACAGAATGACAGACATTATTATTTATTTTGTTGCAGATTGTCCAGAATAGGGTGCTGTCAATAATGACATTATAAACCTCCAATTCAATTCATGACATTTCAGGTTTCAACGTTTTTTACTTAAAGTACAGTAATGCAATATTTCATTTGAAGTTCAGTTTAAGTTAAAACCATTGTGGTGGGCAAGTCAAACTTCAATTGTGTCCTTTGGTATGAGCGCACGACTTGATGCTTCTGACCTCTGATGTACTCTTTGTTTCAGGAGTAGTTTGATAGCAGTGGCCTGCATTAGCTAATTTCCTTGATGCCCTTTATTCTCGGTGGGTGTTCATGTACTTCCTCTTGCCTCAAACAACTTCTAGTGAAAATCCCACAAATGTTTCAGTGGGTTTTGCATCGTAACATTATCCCCCCCCCCCTTCCAGTAAACATTTTGTTGCTTTGAGAACCAGCAACGACTTTTTGTCGGCTGCCTTGTGGTGGTTTTCAACAGTCAAGTCAGCAGATGTCCTCATGATTGTGAAGGCGCCTGACTAGTCCGTCTTGGAGTCCATCTGGAGATATTGAGTTCTTATAAGTGTCCAGTTATAATTTAGCATAGCTGTTAATGCAAATGGCTTCCCCCACTGAGTTTGTGTTTGAGGTTTGTTCCTCATGTTTTTTTTCTCCCAAGTCTTAGCTACCATATGCTAGTTTGCGTGTGATTTAGATGGTTTCCTTAAAGGACAACCGACGTCACTTTTTTGTTTTTTAACTGACATCAGAAAAACGTTTTATAGCATCTAATACCCAAAACATGCAGTATGATATTTTAGTCAAATGCAAAACACCAATAAAAATGACAGTGTCCAAAATCTGAAAAAAATTGAGCTGCGAATTGGGCATTTTCAGAAAGTCCCGCCCCCAGTTCGTGACGTCACCCCAAGATGTCTAACATTGCTTGTGAATCAAAACAATGGCTTCAGATTCGGGGAATATGCTTTCTTGTTACACATCCAGTTATGAATATGATTCAAATAGTTCTGAAGAGGAAAGAATACATGTTTGCAATTGATTAAAGAATTGTGCCATTTTTAGGCAACATTGGGGGAATCTCACCCAAAAAAAGAGGCACAAAATGGCGACCTCCTGTGGCCACCTCAGTTTCCACAGGCTGATAAATTCCTTATATGGCGCTTGGTCGCCCTCTTCTGGCGGCTTTTGGGTGCCGCAGACCAAACAGCAAAATGCATTGACGTGATGGAAGGACTGCTACAATGTGTCCTTTTTTCGGTCAGGGGGCGTTCCTTTAGTGACGTCACGTACGGACTCGTCACCAACTCAAAAACAAGACTTCCTGAATATTCAGTGCGAGTCTTAAAACTTAAAATATAGCTAGATGCGGTGGAATCTTTGTAAAATACGCTCAGTAGAAGTCATTTGAAGCCATTTTACAAATTATGGACACAACTTGTCCGGAGACGTCGGTTGTCCTTTAAATGTGTGTAGAGTGTGGTTCAAAGCTCGTTCCTTATGTAAAGTGGCTTGAGATAATTGTTTGATTTTTAATTTTCTTTCTTTTTTGCAGCAGGATTTTCCAGACGATTAAAAAGCACTCCTGTATCAGGTCCGAGCGTTCTCCCTTGGAAGCGGCAATCTTTGCCACTGTAACTCGGCAAGAAGTCCAGGTCGCTCCAGCTCCTCTCATCAGCTCGCACGCCGAGTCTGGACAACAACTTGTCAGCTACTCGCGGCACGACGGGTTGCAGGAGGGTCCCGTAAATCCTCAGACATTCCAAAGTGACATGGATGATTGTGTCCAGCCAACGTTGGTCTCCGCTGTCCATCCTGTTCAACTTCCAAGGTGTGTGCCGTTGAACGAAGCTGTTGGTTTGTCGAACGCAGGAAGTGATTGCCTCTAAGGCTTTGTAGACATGCAGGCTTTCATAGTGATGCTCAACCAACGATGGGAGGTTTCGCACAGCGTCCAGCAGGTAGTAGTCTTCTGGCATCGCCCTACCATCTTGATCACATGGGAAAAACAAAGGACAAAATGGCGGATAGGTCTGCGTTAGGTTGAGCGCGGGAGCCGTGCAGCGGTTGAGGAGGCCGCCCAAGGAGTCGGCCAGCTCTGCGTTGAGCACCTTGGTGACTTTGTGATCTGCATAGTCGCAGTCGGAATCAGGCACGCCTTGACGCAGCAGGAAGTACCGCAAACCGTCGGCCGTAAACGCCTGCGAGCGCTCAAAGGGATCAACCACGTTGCCCAAACTTTTAGACATCTTGGTTCCATTGACTGTCCAGTGTGAGTGCACATGTATGGACCGCGGCGGCGGCAGTCCCGCCGCAATGAGGAAAGACGGCCAGTAGATGGCGTGGAATTTCAGGATGTCTTTACCTACGATGTGGCGGGCCACGCTCCACCATTGATCGTGGTCGTCGGGGTAACCCACAACCGTGAGGTAGTTTACCAAAGCATCCAACCACACGTAGACGGTGTGTTCGGGATCCCCCGGCACAGGAATCCCCCACTGGAGGCGGCTTCGTTGGCGGGATACAGAGAGGTCCGGAAGGTCGTCCTGCAGCCACTGGAGAACATCTTGGAGGAAGCGCTCGGGCTGGATGGCTCCGGGGGTTTTCTGGAGCCAGTCAAGCAGTGGAGTCCGAAATGCTGACAGACGGAACATGTAGTTCTCCTCTTTCAGCCATTCCACCTGACAATCAGGAAGGTCGAGATATTACAGGGTGACCCAAAAAGAGGTGTACCCATGAAAATTTCAATTGTGGCTTTGATTAAAAAGCTATTTCTTTCAAATTACAACCACACATTATTCAGTTTATGGAAGACCGCCCACCAGAGTTTCAGCCATTTCTGTCAATTTTCAGTCAATGTCTGGCTTTCCCAAGATGTCTTCCAAATGACCACCATTTTGTTGCAAGCAAACCTATACTTTTATACCTATACTTTTCACTTATACACACTCCTCTTTCGGGTGGGAGACCCAAAAAGATGTGTCCTACTGAGCCCCTCACTGCAGCAATGTTTTCTCCCGAAAGAGGAGTATGTAAAAAAGATTGACAACTTTGTCAGGCGAGTACAGATTTGCTTGTAACAAAATGGGGGACATTTGGAACACATCTTGGGAAAGTCATAAATTGACTAAAAATTGACAGAAATAGCTGAAACTCTGGTGGATGGTCTTCCATAAACTGAATAATGTGTGGTTGTAATTTGAAAGAAATAGCTTTTTAATCAAAGCCACAATTGAAATTTTCATGGGTACACACCTTTTTGGGTCACCCTGTTTAAGAACATTAGTTATTGAACAAAAATAGACATTCTATCAGTAGAGCTGTCATTTATTCCCGAATAGCTTAAAGATATATTTCGCTGAGTTGGGCGTTTTGTTTGATTACATGTGCAATGTTTAATCAGATCATCAACAATGAATTGTTATCAAATTAATCACATTATTTTTTAATCCTGCCTTGATTTAAAAAAAAAACACTTTTGCCATATTTGTTTGAAAAATTGTAGTTTGGGTTTTTGTTTATGGAGTTAGAGACGCAAGATGAGGTAACAACCTAGCAGAAAACTGTCAAGTGCTATTGTAACGATTCTTACAAATATAAAAGTCAAGTCTGGTTGAGTGTATGCTGGTGCGTCTGGCTGCCGCTACTCTCTGGCAAAAAAAAAAAAACACTTTTTTCTTGCGCTTTTCTGTCACCATTGGATACAATTTTCACTCCAATCTCAATCCATTTTCGTCCTTGTACCTTCTCTGCGCAGTTTTATCTCCTGTTCTTATTTATAATTTTATCTGTAGTTTTATTTATGTTTTGTGATTGTCAATTGTTCTTGAGAGCTTTGAAAGGCCCTTATAAATAAAATGTATTATTATCGCTGTGGCGACCACTTGAAGGGAAAAGCTGAAAGAAAAAGATTAAAAATGTGACAAAATGTACTGAGTGTTAATATTGTAAACTCTACCTTTACACATATGATTTGATCTATAGTTTTATTGTGTTACTCTTAATTGTAAAGTGTCCTTCAGTGTTTTGATAGGTGTTTATAAATAACATTTTTACTATTATTATTGTTGTAGGTTTGTGGGGGCACCTTGTGACCACTCTCCAGTGAAACCTTGATAGCCTGGCCGCTCGCATCAACGGCGTCGGCCACCTGGGTCGCCGTAAGGAAGCTCTCGTCTGGCGTGGAGTACCAGCCCTCATAGCTGCCCTTGTAGATGAACCCTTTATCATACAACGTGCACCAGAAGTGCTCTACGGACCGCCGATGCCTCTCCTCGGTAGTCCTGATGTAGTCCGTGAAGGACACGTTGCAGCTGTCAAAGAGCTGCCGGAATCTCTGGGACACGCCGGTGCAGAAGGTCAGGGGGTCTTCTGCTGCTGCATTGGCCGCCTGTTGGATTTTTAAACCGTGCTCATCCGTGCCTGAAAAGAAGAGATGTACACCACCCACTACAAAGTACATATACAGTTGAGTAGCAGAAACTGCATGCAAATGAGTTACCTGTTGCAAATCTCGACTTGAATCCCCGCAGAAGCTTGTATCTGTGCATGCAGTCGGCTAAAATTGCTGAATATAAGTGGCCCAGATGAGGAGAGGCATTGACATAAAAGATAGGAGTAGTTATGTAGTAGCTTCTATCCTCTTTGCACATATCGCTGCGTGTGCATCTAACTCTGCGTGGCGTTGAATGTGGTAATAAAAAGGCGCCTTGTTTCCAGCTGCCACCAGCTTTACAACTCCTGGTGATTAAACGAAAAGGGGTCCTCATTTTGGAAACGGCAGTCCTACTGGGTTAGTAATGTAAATACTCAGCGTAGTTCATCTATGCAAAACACACGTAACTCAAAAAAATAACCCTACAACCTACACGATTGTCAAAATATCACAATTAAACACGGAAAGTTAGGGTTGCAAAGCATTGCAACAAACTGTAACTAATCAAGTTTGTGACATGAGACTGAACGTGACAGTGGTCAAGGGTAGATGTTTTTCCGGGTTGCAATTCAACGGTCTTCCAATCAAATCGATGACAACGTGCCCTCGTGACCGCTAACAACCCAATCAAATTGCGCTTTCGGGAGATTGTGCTACATATCTAGACCATGAAGGAATCGGAATTTAGTCAAATATCCGGACTGTGTTTGTTGTTTTCAAACATGAATGTATATCCGATAACTCGTCAAAAGACATGTGTGTATTTACCGATTCGAGTATTCAACATAATTAGTTAAAATTGGTTCGCTTTCAGTCATACGTAGTCGAGTGGCCCCATTTGTAATAACGATGCACTTTCGATTTTGGATTGGAACGCAAACGTCGCTCGGCTGTCACGTGACTATTCATTCACTCAGGTCGTAGCGGCCTGCGGAGTCGAGCTGCGGCGCAGATGCCTGCTCGTTCCGCCCCTAGGCAGTTAATAAAACGGATGATGGACTCGACTTGACCCGCAAGGTACACAAATTTCTTTTTTCTGTCTATCTTCCCTTCTTTCTTTTCAGAATAACCATATAGCCATCTGCACTTTGAGACTGTTCAAACTTCCTTTTGCTTGTTTGTTTTGCCCGCTTGTGACTCGATCGTCGCCGCCCAAAAAGTAGTTGAAGTTTATTCGCCTGGTAGGCCGTCATGTGATGTCGAAACATGGATTGCGTGTTCGTCGCAGTGGAAAGATCAAGAGGAAACTGTTTTTCTGTCAATTGTGTTTCGTCTGTTGTGGACTCTTACCTCAGATGGAAGCGGGTCGTGTGGACTTCTATATTGGCCTTTCTCTGGCCGTGTCGTCCAGTCTTTTTATCGGTGCAAGTTTCATTTTGAAGAAGAAAGGTTTGCTACGATTGGCCAGCAAGGGCTCCATTCGAGCAGGTAATACCCCAAAGAAGTTCATACTGTATAACTATTCTGCGTTTCTTTTTTTCTATCTATTTTTTTTCTTAATGCTGAATACGTCTGTGCTGAATACAAAATTGATCACTGCGGTGGAGGAAGAGATACGGCAAATATTTGTTCTTTTACAGATACCGCGAGGTAAAAAAAAATCCCGAATTTTAAAAATATAATTCATTTCCACCCACCTCATTTATTCATTTATTTCGATTATTATTAGTAGTAGTACTAGTAGTATTAGTATTTGTAGTAGTAGTAGTAGTAGGTGTATTAATAGTAGTATTAATAGTAGTAGTAAGAGGAGGAGTACAGTGTAATCCTTCGTTTTTCTCAGTCAATGGTGACCAGGACCACACACGATAGACAAAAATGAAATAGATTGAGTTATATAATAATAATCAACGCGATGAAACAGAAGGGGGTGTTAAGCGGGGCTGAAAAGATGCACAGCCAATCCACATGACGATAAACAATTTGATATTCCGCTGTCATTTGGGGACGTTAGCGCTGGGAACCAATCAAGCTACAGCCATGTACAAAACCTCTGAGTCATTCGGCATTTTTTACAATTTCAAAACGTTTTTTTTTTCCTGAAAAAAAATCTGCGATGCACTAAAACCACGATAAGTGAACCGCGAAGTAGCGAGTGCTCACTGGAGTACATGTATCAACAGCATGCTAATTCTTATGATGATTAAGTACAGCCAACTTTTTTGTCTCCAGGTCAAGGTGGCTATGCTTACTTGAAAGAATGGCTGTGGTGGGCGGGACTTATATCAAGTAAGTACACGAATCATCCAACAGAGTAAATGCAAATTAGTGGGACTGAAAAAATGAACTGTACTTAGGCAGTACTGGATATTGTACTTTTACACGGTGTCTATGTTTCGCTCAAAAAGTGTTTTTTTTTTGTTCTTTTGCACACACAGACACACACACACACACACACACACACACACACACACACACACACACACACTCACGCAAAGTGATTGTATTGCAGTGGGAGCCGGAGAAGCCGCCAATTTTGCGGCGTACGCGTTTGCTCCGGCAACGCTCGTGACCCCACTGGGAGCTTTGAGTGTCCTCGTAAGGTACGTCATTAGGTGCTGCGTGATATTTACAAGAGGGTCGGCTGAATGCATAATTCTAAAATGCCGAATGAAACGTCACAGTATATTGTAGCACGCCCAAGGTACAGTATTGGTAAAATATAGGTACAGTATATAGCGCTTTGAGACTGTGAATGTTACATGAATATAAAGATCTACAACAAGGTTGTCAAACTCATTTTTTTGCCTTGGGCCACATTGTAGTTACGGTTTCCTGGGGGGGGGGGGGCAGTTATGAATTTGGAGAAGCCATTATAATGTTTAATCCCATCCACATATTATATATATATATATGCAGTGATACCTGGGTTTTCGACCATAATCCCTTTCAGAAACTTCTTCAAAAACCAAAACAGCACTTTCCATTAAAATCAATGTAAAAAATCTTAATCCGTTCAAAGTCGAGAAAACAACTTTTTAACTATGTCATCGCATGAACCGGATAAAAACATAATAATAGAGCAGGTCATGTGTAAAATTCTATAAAACAAACTTCTATTTTCACCAATTTTTAACATCAACATTAACATCTGTACATAAAAATCTCTCTATCTTTCTGCCACGGGGCGTGTTGGCACCTATCCCAGCTGTCTTTGGGCAAACACAGGGCACACTAACTTTTCAAACCATCCTCTGCTTGCTTTAAAATCATACTATCCAGGAGATCTTAACCAAATATGTCAGCATTTTCGCAAAAATAGAACAACAATATTAATGAAATATTATTAAAATTGAATTGTCAGTCCTTTAATCTTACAGCAAACAAAGTGACTTAATTCTTGTATGTAGGAAAAGTTCTTGTAAAATTCAAACTATTTCAAATGAAATGTAACAAATATTTCAAATAAATATTAACATGTTGTACTAGAATATAGCCCTGTGTTTACTCTTTAAATTTTAAATAGCATTATTCTCATAATTCAATAGTATTGTTCTTTTGGTAAAATTCTTTTTTTGTAATTTTATTTTGATTTGGATTGGATGTACCTTTATTCGTCTCGCAGTGTAGAAATTTACATTTCGCAGCAGCAAAGTTATGAAAGGAAGAGAAAAGGAAAGAACGAAGTAGAAAAACAAAATACAGGAGCTGCTGGAAAGGCAGCCACTCTCGCGGCGCCATCTTGAAGTAAGAAAAAACCCACACACAAAAAATAAATAACATATGACAACGCAGAGAGTCATTCATTCTTCAGCACTTGCTGTACCGTCTTTGTGACATGAAGCATTTGATTGCATTGTTAGGAAAAATCTGTGACCCAACTTTTTTTTACTTTAAAAATTGATGCTGTTCTCATTTTCTTTACTCATATTACTTGAATCTCATAATTGTGTTATTATATTTATTCCAGTATTACATTACATTCTTCACATACAATTAAAACGTATTTGTTGTAGTAATTGGACTTTTGGGGTTATTCTAATAGTGTCAGTATTCATGTGCACTCAAGCCCTATTAATAAAAAAACATCTGTTCGAGCTGGAGAGGAAGATTTTGTCATAACCGTCTGCCATTTTTGTTGGCAGCGCTGTGCTTTCGTCGTACTTCCTGAATGAGCGTTTGAACGTGCATGGCAAGATGGGCTGCCTCCTCTGTGTACTGGGCTCCACCGTGATGGTGGTGCACGCCCCCCAGGAGGAAGAAGTGGCCTCCCTTAGCGCCATGGCGGAGAAGCTCAAAGACCCAGGTCAGACATGCTAATGTCTTGCAGAGGAAGTCACCATGTTGTTCTACTTGACTCAATTTTTTGATGATATGCGGTTCGCATGACGAATATCTGTTGGTCTTTGAAAAACTTATGGATTTGCAGTTTTTTTCTCTGATTGTCTTTCTGGCATCTAAGTGTGAGACACATTTTCTGCTTGTTTTGGTTATTGGTCACTCTTGTAGTTTTTGTTTTTTAAACATCTACAAGAGTGACTAATAACTGTAAGTAATGCTGTATTTACTGATTCTTGGTGACATGGGGTGATATTGAAGTGAACTGAGGAGCTTAATTCACACAAAATTTGCGTGTTGCTAATATCATTTAGCGTTTCTGTACCAAAGAACTAATGTGAAGAAAGTTGTGGAGATTTATTTTGACAAAAGCCTGCCGGGAGAAGAGGAAGTGAGTGGAGGAAACTTATTGACATTAAAATTTGTGCTTTGGATTGGATTGGATCTACAGTCAAACCTCGGTTTTCGAACGTCTCGGTTCTCATCCCATTCGGTTTTCAAACCCAAAAATGTCATATTTTTTATGCCCCGGTATACAACCGAAATTTGGTTCTCAACCAAACTGCGAAAATGCTGACATATTTGGTTAAGATCTCCTGAAGAGTATGATTTTAAAGCAAGCAGAGGATGGTTAGAAAAGTTAGTGTGCCCCGTGTTTGCCCAAAGACAGCTGGGATAGGTGCCAACACGCCCTGTGGCAGAAAGATAGACATATTTTTATGTACAGATGTTAATGTTGATGTTAAAAATTGGTGAAAATAAGTTTGTTTTTATAGAATTTTACACATGACCTGCTCTATTTAAGTTCTTATCCGCTTTATGCGATGAAATAGTTAAAAAAATTGTTTTCTAGACTTTGAACGGATTAAGATTTTGTACATTGATTTTAATGGAAAGTGCTGTATCGGTTTTCGAACAGGTTTCTGAAACGGATTATGGTCGAAAACCGAGGTATCATTGTACCTTTATTCGTCTCGCAGTGGAGAAATTTGGCACCATATTGTGGCATCTCGGTTAAACTATTGGGAAATTATTTCAGGAGTCGCTTGTAACTTCATTTAGACAAATGTTGGGATTTTCCGCCATCTTGTGGTATGTGGTGAAACTGTTGGAAAATGATTTCAGTCGAGTTGCTTGTAACTTCATTTCGACAATTTTTTTTTTGCTTTGGCGACATCTTGTGGTGTCTCTGTGAAACTATTGGAAAATGATTTCAGTCGACTAGCTTGTCACTTCATTTAGGCAAATGTTGTGCTATTGTGCCATCTTGTGGTGTCTCGGTGAAACTATCGGAAAATTATTTCATTAGAGTAACTTGTGAGTTCATTTAGACATTTTTTTATGATTTGGAGCCATTTTGTGGTGTCTCGATGAAACTTGGAAATCATTTCAGGAGAGCAACTTGTGAATAACTTCGCTTGGACAAAATGTGTGCTTTGCCACCATCTTATGTTATATATATATATATATATATATATATATATATATATTTTTTTCACAACAGACCACAACAACACATAGGTATTGCTTCTACTCGAGTACAGAGTGCTTGTAGTTTTTTAACCTGTGATCAAAACTCACCTATTGTTCTAAAATGCTCCCCACTAGGTTTCATTGCGTTTGCTGTGTGCGTCGTGGGGAGCAGCCTGGTGCTAATCTTTGCCGTGGCGCCGCGCTTCGGA
Source organism: Hippocampus bargibanti (assembly GCF_051943395.1). NCBI lineage: Eukaryota > Metazoa > Chordata > Actinopteri > Syngnathiformes > Syngnathidae > Hippocampus > Hippocampus bargibanti. Next base: position 5,483,676 of record NC_142735.1, read on the forward strand.
CAGAAGAATGTCCTGGTCTACATCACCATCTGCTCCCTTATCGGCTCCTTGTCCGTGTCTTGCGTGAAGGGCCTCGGCATCGGCATTAAGGAACTGGCAACCGGGACCGCCGTGCTGAGGGATCCTCTCTTCTGGTGCTTGCTGGTCTGCCTGGCGCTCTGTGTCAGTATCCAGATCAGCTATCTGAATAAAGCCCTGGACATTTTCAACACTTCTATCGTCACACCGCTCTACTATGTGTTCTTCACCACGTCCGTCATAGCCTGCTCGGCCATCCTTTTCAAGGAGTGGCTGCGCATGAGCGCTGGCGCCGTGGTGGGCACCATTAGCGGTTTCCTCACCATCGTGCTGGGGATCTTTCTACTACACGCCTTCAAAGACATCACCTTCAGCTGGGAGGCCATGCCCCGCTATCTGAGGAAGGGTCCTCGGGACTTACACTGGGGCCCTCTGCCTTACAGCCAGGATAGCGCTGCCGAGACTGAGGGGAAACTGCCTTTGGGGGGAAGCGTCAGAAGTGGGTAGGCCCCCTGAAAGGAAATACTATTTACTGTAAGTACACTGCACATCTAAACACAATTGGGTCAAAAATCACCAGCCAAAACATTTTGAGTTATTACTTGACATAAAACATGTTCCAAAATGAAAAAGAACAAAATCGTCCCATCAATCCCTGTTGACGGTGACGTCTCCGTGGAGGGACAAGGGGGCTTTACAGGGTCCTACGCACGCAGGCCACTTTCCTCCTCCGATGGTAAGCGGTTGGAGCACAGTTTAACTAATCAAAACAAAGTTATCGCTTTAACAAAAAAGTTCTCGTGGGTCCTACGCTACACTATGCGAGATAGTCAACAGCGTGAATAAAACCGGCGAAACACAAGGCACAATTCTAGGTGAGGCTGCCCTGATGCATAACCAATCATCTCATGGAATTAATCCACTTGTGTTCTCCGTGGTTGAAGCCATGCCTCAAACTAATCACTAATTAGCTGACACAATGTGACATGTTTAGTCCAGCGCAATCGTCCAAAACTTCGGAGTCATCTCATTGTTTGGCATGCTGGGAAACCTTGTCCCTCGCACACGTGAAATGTGGCCTTTGGCAAATATGGCTACTGATACTAGTTTTGTTTTACTTTGTTTAGATTAATTAAAGTCAAATCAAAAGTACCCACAGTAAAAAAATATATTTAGCTATCTCGCCACCTAGCTAGCTAGAGATCTATCTCTAGCTAGTTAGCGAGATAGATATCTAGCTCGCTAGCTAGCGAGCTAGATACCTAGATATCTAGCCAGCGAGTTAGCTATCTATCTAGCTATCAATCTCTAGCTAGCGAGCTAGGTCGCGAGATATAGATATCCAGCTAGCTAGCTGACGAGATCGATAGCTATCTAGCACACTGGATAGCTAACTCGACATTTCTTTTTATGAATACGCTATTTTGGGGGGCACAAATTATTGATACTTCAAAAAGTGAAGCGCAAAGTGGCGAGGGATTACTGTTAATCCAAAACCTGGGAACAAATGTGAGGTTTTTTTTACGCAAGTTTTAAGAGTATCTGGCCAAAAGGAGCTTTATGCTCAGTATACAGTACTTCAGACCCACTCTGTCAATGTCCATCCTTCATTCACTTAAGTGGACATTTTTCATTACAATATATTCTATGGACATGATTATTGCGTTGATAGAATTCATTTTTCATTTTCAATCAATCGCAGGCAAAATGGCTGACCCTGACATGGTTAAGATGGGTTAATTATTCTGCTCAATTTACATTTGACAAACAATTGTGTTTTCTATATTTCTTCCTTTGGCACGTGTTCATGAAAGCTTTTGACTTTCGCCAATGATCCAGACACTGAAACGCTAATGACACAAGACAGTAATATTTGACACCAAGAAGAGTTTTATCTGTTAAGTTTCTTTCTTCACATGAAATTCCAGTGCATGTGCTTCTTTGCTGTCCTTCTTTTGGACCAAAGTTTCCAGTAAATTGGAAGTCATGTTTCCCAAACTACAACATTAAAGCTTCACTTAAAACACAACCGGATTTGAACAAAGTTGTATGTCAATAAAAATACAATGCTAAATAATAAATATAGAACATATTTTTGTACAAATTGAATGGACATGGAAACATTACTGTGGCACCTTCACCATCTTTAGTATAAAACCATCACGGTGATGGTCGGCCACGTGCCGTTCCACTGTTTAGTTATTTAAAATGTTGAGATTCGATTGTAACAGTTGTTCTAATTACTTTAACATTTTTACACTTTTTTTTCAATGTATCTACTTGACATAATCCTCTTGCTTTCTTGGTCGTAACACTGGTTGATTTTAGTTCAAACGGGATAAATGCATTGCATAATTCTTCAGAGTAGGCCTTAAAGGACAACCGACACCATTTTTTTTTGTTTCCTAAACATCAGAAAAACGTTTTATACCATCTAAAATACCCAAAAACACGCCGGCTGACATTTTTAGTCAAATGCAAAACACCAATAAAAATGAGTTAAAGTGTCCAAAAACTACTTCAAAATGACCTCGGAGAATCTGAGTTTCAGAAGGTCCTGCCCCCTTGTTTGTGACGTCATGCCAGGACGTCTTGCCTTGCTCTAGAATCAAAACAATGGTTTCAGAGAGTTCAGATTCGGAGAAGATGCTTTCTTGTTACACATCTGGTTCTGAATATGATTCAAATAGTTCTTAAGAGGAAAGCATAAATGTTTGCAATTGACTAAAGAAGTCCTCCCGTATCAATCAGGCCATCAGGACTCCAATGTAGCGTCCCAGAAAATGCACAAGATGGCACACAAGCTCCATTGGAAATGGGCTGATTTGTCTGCTGGGAATTTCTGTCAACTAGTACCAAATAGCAGTCTTGATGCAACACACGACGGTTCACCATCGCATTATTTATGTGTTTTCGTAATTTCGCCATCAACACGAAGTTTTCAGACCAAACAAAGTACCCAAAATGCATTGTGTGTCACTTTCTCTGTGAGGGGCGTTCCAGACGTGACGTCACGTCAGGCATCGTCATCAACTCGAAAACAAAACTTCCAGAATATTCAGTTTTAAAACGTAAAATATAGCTATATGCGGTGGAATCTTTGTAAAATATGCTCAGTAGAAGTCATTTGAAGTGATTTTACAAATTATGGACACAACTTGTCCGGAGGCGTCGGTTGTCCTTTCATATTTAAAATACATTATTTGGAATTGAAGTGAGAACACAATTCAATTTCTTGATAACCATACCTTGTGTTTTATCTTCCGATTTGTTTTTATTTGTTTCTCAATTTTCTTGTGACCGCTTCATAAAGTGCACTTCAATCAAATTATCGAGCAAGTTGAGAAAATGTTTCTAGTCACGGAAATACTGTACCTCATACTGTGAGACCAAAGAAAGAATGTTCCACCTGTTGACTTTGTCTTTTATCTGCAAGCAAGCATGCATGACATATTGAATAGTTGCTTATATGATTTCTTTCATATGTACAATGAAACTTTTAACAGTTTAAGCACACGCGCATTCTTGGCCGAGGTGTCGTCAGTCTTAAAATGAATCTGACCTGTCGTGTTTATGGCTAGCGGGCACAATGTCCTGAATATTTGCTTCTCTTATATTTTCTGCTTCCAAAATCAGTTTGCATCCATCTTGACACAAAGGGGGAAAACTGTCAGCAACAGAACAGTGTTGCAAGTCAAAAGGAAAAAAAACTGTTGATGGGAGGCACTTTTAACAAGACACAGTTTTAATTTACATGTCAGATCCAAACACCAGCGTGCTTTTGCAAGTGTCCCTTCAAAGCATACGTTAGTCTGTCATGCTGTCTGAGAAAGACCCTCGACTCCTCTGCGTCTGTTCCAGTCTGTTAAGAATGAACTGGCTGGTGTCGATGAATCTCTCCACACAGTTGACAAAGCACGCATCTGTCCTGGAATCCAATTTGGGCCCTGGCTTGTCCATGCACTTTTCCTGGTGGGAGGAGGGGGGCATAACAGACAAATTAAGTTGAATGGATAAATAAAAGGGATTAAAAAATAAATAACAATAGTGGCATCACCTAAATATTGTGTAAATTATGACACCATTAAGAGAGATATTCAATTACCAGAGCAATAGTTTTGCATTTGAATACAAATATTATACTGTGTGTTTTGGTATTTTAGATGCTATAAAACGTTTTTCTGATGTCAGTTAGGAAACAAAAAAAGTGACGTCGGTTGTCCTTTAAAGAAGTACAGATGACGACTGAAGAAACTTTTTCATCGATGGACCACTCATGTACGACTGAGAGCTTACACAGACGTACTGTATTACCAGAAAATGTAGAGCCAGCAAATATCAAATAGCTTTTAGTTTTACGGAGATTGCACTTTTCACACAGTGCTCAAATCCATCCATTTTCTGATCCACTTAGCCTCACAAGGGTCGCGGGGGGGGGGGGGGGGGGGGGGGGCTGGAGCTTATAACAGCTGACTTTAGCCAGTCTGGTGGGGGGGGGCTGAACCCGTTGCCACCAATCGTAAGGCACACAAAGACGAACAACCATTGATGCTCACACCTTGGGACAATTTGGAGTGTACATTCGGCCTGCTATGCTGATTGTGTGAGAAAACCCATGCAGGCCTTGGGAGAACAATTCTGGGTGAGGCTACCAACAAACTCCACACAGGGAAGCCGGAGTGAGGATTGAAACCGAAAATATAGCCATTTAATTTAAATAAATTCTGTAAAACTAAGAATTGTTGAAACACGAACTGACATATGCACAATTTTGGTAATCCCGTCGTTGGAAAAAGCGGTTGCACACATGGCATTAGGCACACGCCCAAGCCTTATCAGGACTTATTAATTAAATTAAATGTATCAAGTAAAATTCAGGAAAAACACACCAAAAGTCACGGTTTAATCGTTTGTTGACAGTTCAAACTCAGCTAGTTAGAGCTTTAACAGCACTTGGCAGAACAAGGGAACTGTTGTGTGCTTATTGTTTGGGCCTACATCTTAGTATCTACTATCCTATGCAGTACGCCCCATTACTAAATAATAAAAGGCGGAAGGCATTACAATAACAAACTCCCATCGTCTATGAACTACTAGCCGACCGCTGTCAAAGCTAAATGATGTGAAGTGATGTTTACACTTACCCAGCACACTTCCGTCATTTGGTGCACCAGCTGCTGAAATTTTTGCTTCTGAGACTCAATCTCGATGAATTGCTGCAGCTGAGGGTCCGTGCTCGCCGTCTTTCCGTCCATGCTCGAATGAAAGTCGACGTTAGTCCAAAAAAATCCACGACTGAAGAACGCCTGATACCACAAATGCTGACCTTCACGTGGGTAGATGTGCGCCGCCGGAAAGACCGGAAGTAAATGGACCAATAGCGCGGCGCAATTTGATGACATCATACGACGTCTTCCTGGATTGTACGTCGCAGAACGGCGAGAAATAAACTACAGTATAGTATGTATAATATACAACGCTATTTAGTTAAAAATCCAACACAGATTTTATTTTGTAAATAATTACGAATTAACAAAGCACTGTTCAATTCATCGTTCTTTATGAGGGCGGGGCCACTTCAGTGAGATGCGGTGATCTCCTCTGGTGTGCATCTGTACTCATTTTGTTGTTTCTTTTCCGTTTTATTGGTTCATTAAAAAGTGCGAACAGAATGCATCAGCATTACAATATGTTTGTATGTTCAGTAACGGTTGTCAAAAAATGATATCACTGTTAATTAAATTAGCTATTCTAACCCAGTAATTTACATGATGTTTAAAGAGTCGAAACGTTTGCGTTCATTTTCCAGGTTAATCTACTGCAGTTCATACAGCAAATCCTGAACAGTGAACACCAGTTCCTGGAAGGTGGGCCTCTCATCCGCCTTCTGGAATGAACAAAATAAGAGAAATTGCACATGTCAAACGCATTTCTTATGGGCACATTAAATAACTAAACAATATAATTATACCGAGCAATTTAAAGGACAACCGACGTCTCCGGAAAAGTTGTGTCCATAATTTGTAAAATGGCTTCAAATGACTTTTACTGAGCATATTTTACAAAGTTTCACCGCATATAGCTATATTTTACGTTTTAAGACTCGCGCTGAATATTCTGGAAGTCTTGTTTTTGAGTTGGTGACGAGTCCGTACGTGACGTCACTGAAGGAACGCCCCTGACCAAAAAAAAAGGACACATTGTAGCAGTCCTTCCATCACGTCAATGATTGTTTAGTCTGAAAACCTTGTGTTGCACCAGAAAGAGCCAGAAGAGCTCCATGCTCCATGTAGGGAATTTATCAGCCTGTGGAAATGGGCTGATTCATTCCTCACAGGAGCTCGGTGGCCATTTTCTGCCTCTTTTTGGGTGAGAAATTTCCCCCCAATGTTGCCTCAATATGGCACGGAATATATTATTTAATCGATTGCAAACATGTATGCTTTCCTCTTAAGAACTATTTGAATCGTATTCATAACTGGATGAGTAACAAGAAAGCATATTCTCCGAATCTGAAGCCATTGTTTTGATTCCCCAGCAATGCAAGACGTCTTGGCGTGACGTCACGAACTGGGGGCGGGACTTTCTGAAAATGGCCAATTCACAGCTCAATCTTTTGCAGATTTTGGACACTTTAAGTCATTTTATTGGTGTTTTGCATTTGACTAAAATAATAATAATAATAATACATTTAATTTACAAGCGCCTTTCTGAACACTCAAGGACACTTTACAACAAAGACAACACACAAAACAGTAAAAGTCATGCATAAAGCAATAAATAATAAAACAGCATAATAAATTAGACCATGTAAGCAAGTTTAAAGAGGTGGGTTTTCAGGTGAGATTTGAAAGTAGGAAGGGAGTCAATGTTGCGGATGTTGGGTGGAAGTGAGTTCCAGAGTTTAGGAGCGGAGCGGCTGAAAGCTCTGCACCCCATCGTTGTGAGACGGGCAGAGGGCGTGTAGAGGTGGAGGGAGGAAGAGGATCTGAGGGCCCGAGTAGGAACGGAGATTTGAATTAGGTCAGACAGATAGGGGGGGGCAAGGTTATGGATGGCTTTAAATGTAAACAGAAGTATCTTGAATTCAATACGGAGTTTAACAGGGAGCCAGTGGAGCTGTTGGAGGACAGGAGTGATGTGGTGAAATGAGGGGGTTTTTGTGATGATCCGGGCTGAGGAATTTTGGACTAGTTGGAGTTTATGGAGACATTTTTGATTGACCCCGAAAAGAAGTGAATTACAATAATCGATACGGGAGGTGACGAGACTGTGGACGAGGATAGCAGTGGTGTGAGGGGTGAGAGAGGGACGGAGACGATTGATATTGCGGAGGTGAAAATATGCAGACCGGGTTATGTTATTTATGTGGGAGTGAAAAGATAGTGTGCTATCAAGGATGACACCCAGGCTCTTCACCTGAAGGGCGGGGGACACGGTAGAATTGTCAATGGTGAGAGAGAAACTGTTTGCTTTGTGAAGGGTGGATTTTGTACCGACAAGGAGAAGTTCAGTTTTTTCGCTGTTTAGTTTGAGAAAGTTATGAGAAAACCAGGATTTGATTTCTGAGAGGCAAAGTGTAAGGGATGCAGGTGGAAGAGAGGCGTCGGGTTTACTGGAGAGGTAGAGCTGGGTGTCATCCGCGAAGCAGTGAAAATGAATGCCAAATTTGCGGAAGATATCACCAAGGGGAAGAAGGTATATAATAAAGAGAAGGGGCCCCAGGACAGAACCTTGGGGCACACCAGAAGACACAGGGGAGGACCGTGAAGTGAATGAGGTAATTTGGATAAACTGTGAGCGGCCAGCGAGGTAGGAGTGAAACCAACTGAGTGGGGAGTGTGTCACTGTTGAATATCATACTGCGTGTTTTGGGTATTTTAGATGCTATAAAATGTTTTTCTGATGTCAGTTAGGAAACAAAAAAGTGTCGGTCGTCCTTTTAGTTGATATTTTCCATTAGAATTTATAACAGGATGCTAACCACTTATCAAGTGTATATTTTCATCAATACAATATTTTCAATGTCGATTTGGACCTACATCAAGCCAGCATGACGACATGACGTTGTAGACCTTCTCACGTGCCAGCTGAGGACGGTATAGTCGGAGGCCTCCAGACACTTGAGACACAATTTCATTGTTGTTCAGACGGTCATACGGGAGCCTCCCCAAAGTGTAAACCTCCCACATCAGCACGCCTGGAAACATATGGACGTGTCAAATAACTGAACCTAAACTTGAATCGACAAGGGCATTTTCAAAGTGTTTTTTTTTGGACAATTCAATTAGATACCGTAAGCCCAAATGTCCGACTTGCTGCTGAATCTGCAATAAAGGAGAACCTCAGGAGGCGACCAGCGGACGGGGAACTTGGAACCGGCAGAGCTTGTGTACTCGTCATCGAGGACGTACCTGAAGACATGAAACTTTGTTATACATTGTTATGATTGTTAGTATAATTGGCCTTTAACTCATTCACTGCCATTCACAAATGTATTCGGTAATTGAAAATATGACATAGAACGCAGTTCCCGAATTTTTTTCAGGTTTTGTTTTTTCATGCTTTGGTGTCGATAAAGCGCTGGGCATGGCTTCTGGCAATGTTTTTTTTTCTTTTCCACCAGGGCGCAGCATTTTCCTTTTTTCCATATTAGCTCTTTGTTCCAGCTTCAGCTGTTGTTAAAGCGCTATATGAACAAATTGTATGTATTGCATTGTAGTTTGGAATGCCGCCCTCATTTCAAGCTCATATAACTCCAGAGCCATATAATTTAAGAATTAACTCTTTTTTTTCTGATGAAAAAAAGGGAGTTGAAGGTTTCTAACGCTACATTGAATGTTTATGTAGTGCTAAAACTCAATATTCTGTGGTTCTTGGAATTCGAGTGACAATGACAAAAACCCTGGCACTGGAGTGGACACATTTTTGCACATGTCTGGCAGTGAATCTGTTAATTAGGACTTAGTCCACCTCCTAATATGGCGATAGCCTCAGAAATAATCATTCATATGAAAATAACAAAATATACGCAATTGTCAGATGAGAGAAAAATAGAACAAATTTGTGGCAGCCTACAGATGCCACAACATGGCAGCAAAACACTTTATGTTTGAAGACAAGATGACCTGAGGAAATGAAGCTCCTCCCTTCACTCCATTTAAATTGCTCGATGGCACTAAAACTATTTTATTTATGGCTTGGACGTGAGCAGAAAAACAATGTTTGCAATGAAATGTAAAGGTGCGACTGACAAACCGCAAATATTGGATTTTTTTTTTCTTTGACCATCCAATCAGAGGACTGCCATCGAGTTGGCACTCGAATGTCAATCTCTGATTGCTTAAAGAATCATAATATTTGTAAGATTTAATAATAATAATAATAATAATAATACAGTCACATGATCAGTTTTTCTGTGGGTGAGCAGTGGCAGCCACATGCGCCAGCGTTCACTCAACCCGGAATAACTGAGTGAGTGAAAAGCTAGCTATTAGATAGCCAACAGATAGCCAGCCAGTTAATAGATAGCCAATAGATAGCCAGCTAGCTAATAGATAGCCAGCTGGAGAGATAGCTAACAGATAGCCAGCTAGATAGCTAGTAGATCGTCTGCCAACTAGCTAGCTCATAGATATGTAATAGATAGCCAGCTAGCTGGATAGATAGCTAATAGATAGCCAGCCAGAAAGCCAATAGATAGCCAGCTATTAGCTTGCCAGCCAGCTGGATAGATAGCCAATAGATAGCCAGATAGCTAATAGATATTTCAATTAAGTAATGGAACGGCACTGTTGTTTTTGAAGGCCCGGGGACATTTACAATGATGTGGCAGTACATTGGGTCAAATGGAGCCACCCAAGAGTTGGGTCAAAATAAATCATCAATAAAACAACCCAAAACTTGGGTGAATAACCAAATATATAGTAATATACAGTTTTGTAATGACCAATTGTGCCTTTAATGTGTATAGAGGCTGAACATCTGTGTAAGATCTCAGTTGTACAGGAGTGGTCCATCGATGAAAAGGTTTCTTAAGCCGTCATCTGTACTTCTTTGAAGGTGTTGGACGTTTCGCTCCTCATCTGAAAAGCTTCATCAGCGAACTAACATTTTTTTGTTACTTTTAGTTATTTTTAGTAACCAAAAAATTGTTAGTTCGCTGATGATGCTTTTCGGATAAGGACCGAAAACAGCTGAAGAAACCTTTTCATCTATAGAGGCTGAAATTGGAAATTAGGTTGAGAATGCATCTCAGCGCATCCTAATGTGCTCAAGTGAGGAGAAGGCCTAGCTTGCTAGCTTTACTTCATTGTACAAGAAAATACATGTTTATTTTTCTCGCATTCCCACAACTCTTGCAGTTATAACACAACACTTTTCATAATTCCTTAGATTCTACCTCGACAAACCAAAGTCTGCCACCTTGACTGCTCCGTTGCCGGCAACCAAGCAGTTCCTGGCTGCCTGTGGTGAAAAATGAATATACATTTTAATTGAAACGTCTCGACACGAGCGAGTCACCATGATGCATTCTGTGGTTTCTCACCAGATCCCTGTGGATGTACTGCTTGGACTCCAGGTAGGCCATTCCCTCGGAGACATCTTTGCACATCTCCAGGAGCTGGACGGAGGTGGGGTGCTGCTTGAGGCCCTCCCTGAGGTAGGTGAGCAGGCAGCCATTGGAGAGGAACTCAGTCACAATGTAGATGCTGCTCTGCTTGGTACACACGCCATATAGCTGCACCAGGTTCTCGTGGTGGAGCATCCTAGTTTGAAATAGCGGGCTCGTGATTCAACGCATTCCACCGTGGGCTGGATAATATAATTGATCACGCATTACATCATGATCTTGGCTTCCTCGATGAAGTCGTCCTCCGACATAGCCCCGGCTTTAATCATCTTGATGGCCACGTCATGCTGGCCCTTCCATTTGCCATGCTGCACCACGCCAAACTGACCCGTACCAAGGACCCGAATGAAAGTCAGAAAGGACGGGTCGATCTCCCACATGCCTGCGGAACACAAGATTGTTGTCTTTTTAGTGGTTTTTTTTTCTCTGAATTCGATCTTAATATTTTATCAAATATTTCATCTTTCACTTTACATCTTGCGTGTAAAGCGGAGTTGAATGAAGTATTCTAAGTCCAATTGCATTTTGGCTAACGTAGTCATTTAGCCTGCGGCATACGCAAAAAGTGAACAACTAAAGAATGATATAGGATAATGTTCTTTTTGGTCATTAACTCATTCACTGCCATCCAAATTTTATTCAGGAATTGAAAATATGACGTAAAGCGCCATTCCCGAATTTGTTCGGGTTTTGTTTTTCCTTGTTTGGGTGTCGATAAAGCGCTGGCCATGATCATCATGATCACTAGCCATGATGCTAAGCAGCATTTTCTACTCCCAGTTGTCTCCCAGTAGCATGATGGGTAATGGTTTTCAAATGTTTTAACTAAAATACTTTCAAATCATTGATTTGAATACATTGCATTGTCCAGGTTCTTCTGTGACACTTACCATAGCCAAGTCCTGCTGTGGATGGAGGCTGTGCTCGATCGGAAACAATATATTTCAGTCTGCTAAACATTCCTGGTGATTTGGAGAACAGGAAAGTATTACTTATAATCAAGCTTATAGAGTCTGACTAAACATGTTCAAACGAATTATGCATATTTAACGATCCCATGTCATCGAAAACAAATTTCTTGCACTTTTTTTAATGCATAACCGAGGTCAAAATAAATATCGAACAGGGTTTATGTTTGTTGCCGAACATACCGTATTTCCGGTGTATAAGGAGCACCGCAGTATAAGGCGCATCCTCAATGAATGGTGTATTTTCAAACTTTTTTCCATATATAAGGCGCACCGGACTATAAGAATGAATGAAAAAAGGTTTTCCAACTATAATATAGAAATATATCAAAGTTTTCCAAATATATGTCGCTACAGTAGAGACTGGGGTTACTCACTCTTCTGTGGGTCCGGAATTTTAGTGAAAATTACAAAAGCCCTGGCACTGAAGTGGAAACATTTTCACACATGTCTAGCAGTGAATGAGTAAATGTTCGTGAACCTGCGGCATTGTGCTGATGATAATTGATGAGCTCCGGTATGTTGTTGAAGTTGTGCTTCTCGGCCAAGTAGAACTGCCCCTGCGGGGTGGTGCAGATGTTGTAATGTTTGCAAATGCCACCAGCCTCTCTGCGAACAGGAAAAATGAAACAATTATACAATGGACAAGATAGTGCTGGATTGTCATTGTGCACAAAGAAGATGAGGTCAGTGAGATAATAGTGGTTTTGCATAGACGATTTACATGCAATCACATCCATTGTTTCTGTTACCGAACATTCAGTGGATAATACATTCTATTGTATCGTAACGTGCGAAGCAAAGTGAAACTCACCCGCCGCTTTTGCTGAACAGAGACACCGTGTACTTCCCTGGTTTGCTAGAGTCTCGCACCAGGAAGCCACCCTCTTTGTTCTGACAATCAAAAAAAAGTGAGGCAATCCAAATATTGAACAACTTTGAGCTTGCGGTTTTTAAGGTTAAATCATAGCTAGCATGTTTGCTCTGTTTTGGAGCCATGCGATTGGTTGACAAGTCACCGATTCACTTTTCACCAATAGTTGGTTGAGGCTAGTCTGAGGCGATGGATGAACAATTTTTGGGAGGAAAAAAAATGATTCATTCTTCAACCCTACCCGAGACCCTTGCGAGGATAAGAACTAGCGGTATATTTCATGTACAGTATATGAGTACAGTGATACCTTGGTTTACGAACGCTTTAGCTAATGAACTTTTCGCCTTAAGAACATTAAATTCGCAAATGGCATACAAACTAGTTTTCGGCGGACGAACCTAAACACACAGCGCCACGGTGGCTGGCGGACTAGTTTTCGGCGGATGAACACCAAACCACACGGTCGAACAGCGCCACGGTGGCTGGCGGACTAGTTTTCCACACCCCCTCTGGTTGAGGTTGAAAAACGGCAACTTCACTCGGATATCATCAAGAGGCAAGAACATCAACGACCATCACAAAAGGTAAATAAAACTACTTTATTATTATACAGTACCATTTATTTCTTTTATTACAATACAATAGCACATTTATTATACATAAAATAAGGTATATTTTGTATAGTTTTAGGGCTTATTTAGTAGAAAATTATGTTTTATGGGGAGCTGGGAACGGATTATTCTCATTTTTAATGGTTTCTTATGGGAAATAAATGCTCGGAAGACGAACAATTCGCCTTACACACACTTTCTGCGAACTAATTAAGTTCGTAAGCCGAGGTATCACTGTACTGGGTTTTGACACTTTTTAACAAGGCTTACCTCATTCTTCAGGAGCTTCTCTGCCTGGCTACGGTTTGTATTCTTGCAGTACCAACTTGAAAAGAAAGACAATTTTAACGGAATTTGGAGGTTTCTGACATTAAATGCAAATTAAATGAAGAATTCTGACGAAGCAGACTCGTGTTGATACTCACTCATATCTGTCTAAGCCATGTCCAGCTTCCACTACATAGTTACTGGGTATGTAACCCTCATTTCTACAACATCAAACACAATTTTGAGTATAGTTATCAGTAATGCAGGCAAAATAAATTTTACTTACCCGTATTTGTCTCTGGCTCTCCACCAATTGGGGTCGGACATGTCGAGGATGATGTACTCTTTGTCCTTCTCCAGCTCAAGGTCGTGAGACATCATGGCCGGGTGGTTGTATTGAGCTATGACGCTCATCCCCGCGCTGGGCTCATTGGCCTCGGGAAGCTGCGGAGGTAATCGTCTGCTGGGCTTGTTCTTAAAATAAAAATTAAAAAAACACGCCAAACACGCAAAGCTTGAAACACAATGGATTGTGATACAATACAATACAATACAATACAATACAATACAATACAATACAATACAATACATTAACATAGACAGCTATCATATACAGGAAATAAAACAGTCACAAAGATAGCAGAAAATACCAGGGAGTGAAACCAAGATCAAGTCGGAATCATGCTGAGTCGTAGCCAATGAGTACAAGTAAGTTTTGAGACAGGTTTTGCTCAGTGGGACAAAGATCTGACAGTCATCTGCATAGCAGTGGTAAGAAATACCATGTTTCCTCAGGATGGAACCCTATGGGGACATAGTGAGAACAACATAGGCCCCAAAATTGAGCCCTGTGGAACACCACATAGCAAAACTGGGAGAATAACGACACGTTAGTGGCAACTAATAAGGTAAGATAAATCGGCCTGTAAAGAAATGTATTCTCTCTTTTTGCTGTTCCACTCTAATAAGAACACATCGCCTGAATGCAAATGGCAGAGTTTAGCGATAAATGTTTTAAAAAAAAAAATTATCAAAATAAGTTTTTTTTCACATCAATGTTGCAATGATAAGAACTTCGCTTTCAAATCTGATTTCAACATTTGAGCATGATGTATTTTGTGGCCATTAAGAGTACAGTAATGGTTTTTAGCCGTTATTTTCTTGACCTATTTTTCACCATTTTTCCCCTTTTCCTTATTTTATTTATTTTTTTTTTAAATATTCTACCGATAGCGTGGCTGCTGTACTTGCTTATAGTACTGATGAGCCGGACGTGAAGGAGATTTGTTTGTGTTGAATAAATTAAAGACCCAATATACATGGTGCGGTGGGTTCATGTTTGTGTTCATGCGTGATACACAGTGTCATGAGCAAAACTGTTTTCTGCTACTTCAGACTTCAAAAAATGTTGATTGGATGTTGTCGATGTCAGGATGGTTCGGTTTGAAATAACGATGAAAAGATGACCCATGCACTGACGTCTTTAGCAGGAAGTAGCCTATGAACTGGTTTCCTAAGCCCCAGAAACAAAAATGGAACTGTACTGTCTGTTTATCTTACATCAGCATCTGTAAGCAGGAAGCAGTTTGCTCTACAATGCAACTTTTATTCAACTAGTTTCTCTTTCTTTTTGTTGTTTGGGTATTGTCGGAACTGTTCTCAGGAATGGCCAAATTCAAGATGGTCTTGTATCAGCTGCAATAAACCTGGAAGCAGCCTGACAAATGGACAGCAAATTGCTGCTTTTTTGTAGTTGCTGTTTTTGTTTAAATTCTGGAAGAGGAATTTTTTTTTAGTTCTGGGCCCTTTTGAGCATACCTTTCAACCTGCGAGACACTGTGACTTGAATAACGGCTCAATGTTTCCTTCCTGAGAAATAACCATACGAGTGTGTAATATTTCATTGCGCAATTTTGTGAACAAAATTTCCCATGTAAACATTCATACTTTTCACAAGTTACAACGTATTTCTAGCAATAATTCAAGTATATTCTTTGTTGTAGAGCATTTTTTTGTTATGGACAAATTTAATTTGTCCAAAGCAAAAAAAAAATTGAATGTGTGTTCTTACGATGTATAATGTTTGTAAAAAGTATGAATGATATGACAGTAAAACACGGTAAAAAGTTTAATTCAACTGATTTCAAAATAAATTCTAATTGACCGGAGCTTGTCTTCTCAGAACTTTTGTTTCTTCTTGAGACTTTTTCGGACTGACTTGTTTTCTCGGTGGTTGACTTCGCTTTTTACAAGTAGCGATATTTGTTATGATTATCATTACTGCTAATATTTAATGGTGAAAACGGAATCGAAAATATCTCAAAATTATATTTAACAATTTCTGAGTTTCCCGTACAAACTTCCTAAAAATGTGCACAAATCGTACAGAATACAACAAAATACGGGCGCTTGACAGGTATGTTTGAGTCACATTTAAAGTACAATAAACAATTCTACAGTATGGTGTCGTAAACCCAGAAAGAGGCGAGTAACTAGCAGGCACACTTTTATTCGATTTTTGTTTTTGGTCATTGCCATTTTAATCAGAATGAAAGATGGTGCAGTCCGGTCCGTTTATGTCATCTTCCAGTGTGTCCTTTTAGCTCACCGGTTTGTTAGCTAAACCCCTGGATCTTGAGCAAACAATTCACTGTAGGATTTTTACAGTGAATCAATAAAGATGTGCTTACCTCTGAGGGAGTCGGGGGAAGAGGTTTGCGGGTTCCCCTCCGAGACTTCAAGCCTATTGGGAAAAAATGTTTTAGCAATCAGCATTCGCCAACTTTTAGTGACTCAGCTTTGTTTACAATGTCAATTTGCTAAATCTCAGTACAGTACTGCATTATAATTCCCGGTAGACAAAATGTGTGAACTGATAAATGTTCTTTCACTGTAGCCTCCATTATCAAAGTGCTCCATGCGGAGGGGTATCAGTATAATTGACGAGGAGGTTATTGTTTTCTGCTCTCAGCCTTTGTCGTTGAGATAACTAAGAATTCATTGCCTTGCGTCATCAATACAGGTAACGTCCGAGTTACAACCGGCGCGAGTTATGACCACCCGTACTTATGACCACGACCGCCAGACCCTTTACTTTTTTTTAATTCTACGCCTGGCACCGCACCGCAACGCGCAAGCAGCCAGCAACGCATACTACAATTTTGGCCAGCCAGCATGTCACACACTCGCACAGCAATCTACTGCGTGACTACACTCAATACAGTGCAGTTACCATCGTGGCAACATCTCCTGTAGTGTCATGTGTGTCGAGCGACTTCTTCTGGCGATTTTTCAACAGCACACATATGTGGGAAGCCGAGCGTATTTGGGTCGGCATAACGCGCATGCATCGACACTAAACGGTAAGCATAAAAAGTATAAATAAACTGTAAATTAAACAGTTTGGTATACATTACAGGTACAGGTAAACAGTAATAAAATTCGATAATATGAAATATAAATGATAAAAACAACACTAAAACGTATAAGGTAATACAAAATAGAAAATGATAAAAATTTATAAATGAACTGTAAACAGTTTGGTATATAATAGTATTCAATAGAAAACATTGCTTAAAAATAACAGATTGACATTGTATACTATACACGTCGGCCATTTTGAATGGATTTCGACTTATGACCGTTTTGTTGGAACGAAACCCGTTCGTAACTCGGATGTTTCCTGTAATCTTAAACACAACGCAGTTAGACATGACAGGTTAATTCAAGACGCATGATGAAATGAACAGAAATAATTTTTCAGAAATGGCGTGTGCCTCATCCTCACCGTTCTTGCTATCCAGAACCTTACAACCCATCGCCTGCTTGACTTCCTGCTGGCAGCACAGCCACATGCCATCGATCCAGAAGCACGGGTGGTACTTTTGCATCAAGTCCTTGTTGGTTTGCACCACTAAAACACACACACACACGTACACACGAGATTTGAATGAGCACAAATTTCCTCCTCAAAGAGATTATATCAATATGCATGCTGACGTTCTTTCAGCTTCTTGATCCACTGAGCCCGAACTTCGTTTGTCTTTGCAAAGATGTACAGCGGCCCTTCATCGTAAATCACCTTTAAAATAACAACATGATTAGTTTTTATTTTGTATTTGCACCAATGCCTCTCACACTCTTGCTTCCTGTGTAGTAAGAGTGGAGTAGCCAAGTGTACGTCTGCAATCACCCCAAAAGCCCCCGCACATGGACAGCTTCTTTCACTTGTTACACTTGTTGCACATTATTGTCAATTGGAAAGGGTGCTCCCATCAACCAAAATCTATCTTTCAACATGGCCAACTCAAAACTCTACCTGGAATGCATACATGCGCTCCTGCGGGCTGTTGTGCTCAGTCTGCACCGTTTCTACACATTTGATTTTCTCCACGTCCACTGACCCCCTGAGGCCCTTTCGCTTCTGCGAGACAAATGGGAAAAGTACAATAATTACTTTTTTATTTTTACAAAGAATATTGAAACGTTGATCATGCATCAAAGCAGTGTTTCACAACCTTTCTGGAATCAGGGCAAATATTTTACAAGAGCAAAATCTCGAGAAACGGCACCAAATAAAAATGTCTCAAAAAGCATCAATGATTACATATTTACTGACTGTTTTGTGAAATACCAAGTTAATAATTTCATTTTTGTTAAGTGCCCCGAAGTGACAATTAAAAGTACAAGTAAAGTAATTAAAGTACCAGTAAAGTACAACTCAAAGAGCAAATTGGATAGAGGTTTATCACATTGTTGTATTTATTTGAGTAAAAGACTTCAAATATTTGGCATTTGCTGGTCTTAAGCATGAACAGTTTTTTTTTCATGAAATGTACAGATAATTGAAGTCAAATTAAAAATACCCACAGTAAAAAAATCTATCTATCTATCTATCTATCTATCTATCTATCTATCTATCTATCTATCTATCTATCTATCTATCTATCTATCTATCTATCTATCTATCTATCTATCTATCTATCTATCGAGCTATTTTTATCTATCTATCGAGCTATTTTTATCTATAAAAGTGTAAAAATCTATACATTTTATTGAGGAAAAATAGTGCAGAGAAAGGAAGTAAAATAAAATGTAAATCATAAAATAAATTATAGATGCATAAAAATTATACCTAAGCACAGTTAATAAACATTTGTACTCAAATTATTATGCTGCAACAACAATGCACAGGCGAATTGTGAATTCCGCCATCAGTAGAAGAGCAGTTTGCTTTCATTCAACCCGTAGGTATAGATTATTTCTCGATACAGTAGATGACCATTTGATTTAGTGGGATTGTTTCCCTGGTTATTATAGCGAATTAAAAATACTTCAATGACAAAAAAGACAAAAAGCGTTGGGGACAAACGAAACTGCTTTTGAAAAAGTGAAACTCCAATTGAAATGAATGGCTTGATAACGCTCAAGTCATAAAGTTCAAATAGCTTTCCATTCTTACCGCTTTGTCAGCATCGTAGTCGTAGTAGGAAAGTTTGTCCCGCGTGAGGATGAACCATCTCTCTTTATAGTTCAACGGTGACGTTTTCCTCCTTTGCTGCGAGCGCTTAATGAAAATGTCCTCCAAAATGCTGTCACACATGGTTCACGCCAGCGTGATCTGCAATGAATGATCAAGAAATCACTGGAGTGTGCAAGGATGTTGAAAGTGGCCAGCGGCCAGTGAATGAATCTATTATTTGTTGTGAATCGTCGGTGTGACAGTCAATTGGCTACTTGGAACCGGTCTTTTATCTCACACTGCATATGTGAGCACTTCCTTGTATCGCTCTGTTGTGCGTCGGTGTACCGCAAGCCATGCAAAGACAGAGCAGTGATGTTCATCCAAGTGAAGTTCAAGCAAGATGAGCAACACTTTTTTGTGATTCGCGCTTATTTTCAGAACAGATGTCTATAGGTTAGTATTGCGGCAAAAGAATAAAAAAATAAATAGTCTTGCGCAAAATTCTGTAATCAGACTATACCTAAATTGTGTGGTGAAAATGACACTTTGATTGGATTGGATTGGATGTACCTTTATTCGTCTCGCAGTGGAGAAATGTACATTTCACAACAGCAAAGTTATGAAAGGAAGAGGAAAGGAAAGAAAGAAGTAGAAAAACAAAATACAGGAGCTGCTGGATAGGCAACCACTCTCGTGGCGCCATCTTAAAAAAATCCTCTTTCATTGAGAACTGCTTTTCTTTTGTAATATTATTTATGAATTATTTGTTGTTCTTTTGACTTGAATATGGCGCCGCGAGAGTGGCTGCCTTTCCAGCAGGTCCTGTAATTTGTTTTTTCTACTTCTTCTTTTCCTTTCCACTTTGGTGCTGTGAAATTGCTCCACTGCGAGACTAATAAAGGCTAATCCAATCCAAAAGCTAAAATAAGGTTTACATTTAAATATTGGGTGAAAAATTGTATTTTTCATCCAGAGTTGTTGAATTTTGAAATTAACATTACATTATAACTATTGGGAAAAGTATAACATTAGTGTGATATTACAGTATTTTAACTACTATGTTCAATTTATTATTGGTAACATCATGACTTTTCTTCTTGAAAATAGACTATTTGTGTGTGTGTGTGTGTGTGTGTGTGTGTGTGTGTGTGTGTGTGTGTGTGTGTGTGTGTGTGTGTGTGTGTGTGTGTGTGTGTGTGTGTGTGTGTGTGTGTGTGTGTGTGTGTGTGTGTGTGTGTGTATGTGTGTGTGTGCGCGTGTTTGTCTTTTAATATGAACGCGAGTTGACTCACAGTAACTGCAAAAAAATGCAGACAAACTAATGGGGAAGTTGCGTCAGGCTTTCAGGACAGCGATGGCTTTAATACAGATATAATCTGTCACAATTGGAGTTATCATTGCTTAGGCATGGCACATACCATGGCCTGCACACACAAGGTATAGTTCCCCCTTGCGGCACCTTCCTGGTGCCACCTTATTGCTTTAATTGGGCATTTTTTCCCCTCCGAACTGTACATTATGTGTCAGTTTCAGTTTGTCGTACATGGGTCATGCTGCTAACTTTTTGCAATAAATATGATGCAATGATTAAACAGAGTGAAGACCCAGCAATACTTCCGATACACTAATTCACCTATTTGTTTTATCCTTGGATCCTAATTTCTGCTAGTCTCAAATGGACTCTCAATTTGCATATACAGTGATATCTCGGTTTTCGACCATAATCCGTTTCAGAAACCTGTCCTAAAACCGATTTGTTCAAAAACCGAAACAGCACTTTCCATTAAAATTTCTCCACTGTGAGACTAATAAAGGCATATCCAATCCAAAATCAATGTAAAAAATCTTAATCCGTTCAAAGTCTAGAAAACAACTTTTTAACTATTTCATCGCATAGACCAGATAAAAACTGAATAATAGAGCAGGTCATGTGTAAAATTCTACTAAAAACAACATTTATTTTCACCAATTTTCTTTCTGCCACGGGCCGTGTTGGCACCTATCCCAGCTGTCTTTGGGCAAACAGGGCACACTAACTTTTCAAACCATGCTCTGCTTGCTTTAAAATCAGACTATTCAGGAGATCTTAACCAAGCTCATATAACTCAAATATGTCTGCATTTTCGCAAAAATAAAACAACAACAATAATGCGTCGCTCACAATGAGGAAGACGTGACATATAAGGAAGTGACGTATAAGGAAGCGGAGGGTAGTCGAGTGATGCATTTAGATGCACGCAGTTTGGTTGAGAATCAAATTTCGGTTGTTTACCGCGGCATAAAAAATATGACACTTTTGGTTGAAAACCGAATGGGATGAGAACCGAGATGTTCAAAAACCGAGGTTTGACTGTAATTGGTGCTCTTCTGCTACACCATAAGATGTCACAAAATGGCGTTCATGCCCTGCCTGATTGGAAAATCATAATTAGTGAAATGTTACATAGATAAATGTTGATCGCCACTGTTTAACGTGCAAACATGTGTCCACTCCAGTGCCAGGGTTTTTGTTATTGTCAATCGAATTCCAAGACCGATAGAATATTGAGGTTTAGGGCTACATAAACATTCAAGGCAGCGTAAGAAACCTTCGACTCTCTTTTTGCATCAGAAAAAAAGAGTTAATTCCTAAATTATATGGGTCTGGAGTTATATGAGCTTGAAATGCTGTCCAAAATACAGGGCAATACATACATATTGGTTTATATAGTAGTGCTTTAGCTGAAGCTGGAAAAAAGTGTTAACATGGAAATTAGGGAAATGCTGTCGCTTTGTGGAAGGGAAAAAAATTGCCAGAGGCCATGGCCAGCGTTTTATTCGCACCCAAATAAGAAAATACAAAACCTGAATTAAGTCGGGAATGGGGCTTTGTCATATTTTTAATTACTGGATAAATTCATGAATGTCAGTGAATGAGTTCAGTGAAATTGTTTATTCATTAATTCACTAATCAGAACTGATTTATCCTTACTTGGGTCATGGGGGATTTTGGAGCCTATCCCAGCTGTCTTCGGGCTGGAGGCGGGGGACACCCTGAACCAGATTGCCAGTCAATCGCAGGCCACACAGAAGCGAGCAACCACCCACACTCGGACTTAGGGACAATTTGGAGTGTTCAACCAGCCTGCTATACATGTTTTTGGAATGTGGAAGGAAGCCAAAGGACCCGGAGAAAACCCACGCAAGCACGTGGAGAACATGCAAACTCCACACAGGAAGGCCAAATGAACATGACACCTCTGCACTGTGAACTTGAGATGCTAACCACTCGCCTCAGAGGTGGCCCTTGTTTATTAACATTTCAAATAAAATATGAACGCAATAAAAACAACATACTGTATATTTTCACATGAACTAATTACACTCCTTTTAGAAAAAGCAATGTTATTGTGGTACAGAGACTTTTGTGGCACCATCGGTTGAAGTTACATTCAGTATTGAATGTGAGTGTCAATATTGTTTTTCTTTATGTGCCTTATAATTGATTGGTGAGCAGCAGTGAGGAGAAATTAAAATATTTTGTGGCCTGCTATGCAATTCGAAAGACAACGAAAATGTCAGAGTCGATGTTTAGTAAAGCGAATGTACAAATACTCGTGAAAATATTACTAATATAATTATGAACTGACTTTGCATACATTTAATTCGGTTTTCCGGGAACTTCAATAGGTTGACTTAAAGAGGAAATAATGATTTGTTAATCGTTTGTTTGTTAGGCAAAACATCGATTTCTGTACAAGCGAATACTCACATAAACGTTTAGCAGGAATATTTCTTTTCTTGTGCGTCCTGACAGATAAAGTTTGTGGTGAGTGTGTTAAGCGGTGTATGCCTCCATTAGAATGACAAAGAAAGTTGGTAAAAGAGCAAAATGTGTGAATGTCAAATTTTATTGTCATGAAACATGAGAGTGCCAACCACAAACGATTAAAAAAATCTATTTGTTACGTTTTTTTAACGAAGGTAGCATGCAAATACAGTAGACAGATAGATGCACAGACTGAAGTGAATTGAAAGACGATGTGACATACCCTCACCGAGGATCAGACGACAAACTGACGGATTTGAGTTTTAAAAGTGTTGATGTGCGAAGCAAATTCAAAAGAACGAACGAAAAAAAACACTCGC
The DNA here is from genome assembly GCF_051943395.1 of Hippocampus bargibanti. NCBI lineage: Eukaryota > Metazoa > Chordata > Actinopteri > Syngnathiformes > Syngnathidae > Hippocampus > Hippocampus bargibanti. The sequence continues at coordinate 5,506,639 of NC_142735.1, forward strand.
AGAGGAACTCACACTCACTTCCCTATTTCTAATCTCTCTTTCTTGCTTCTCGTTTTCATATCGGCCCTCTGGGGGTCAAAAGAAAGACTGGCTAAACATTTAAACATTAAAACCATCCACATTCCTGCGTGGTTTCCCGATTGTGAATTTAAATTGTTTATCGAAATTAATGATACTTCGAAAGACGTTACGAACATCAATTTAGGGATTACAAATTTATTTTTTGCATGTATCTAAACGGGTCATACTATAATTAATTCAACACAATATTACTGCTTTTTGTTGATCGTGTGTGTGTGTTTGTCTGTATTAAAGTGTGTAATATTTACTGTTTGTTCTTCTGTGTTGATTCTGCTCGTTAGAGGGCAGTCTAAGTATTAGCTGCCGAGTTGAACGAAAATAGCTGCTTCCGCGTGCGGACTTCCTCTTTTGCTCTGCATTGGGACGCAAACATGGTATGCACTGAACACTTGGAAACACTATGAAGAATCGACATTAATCTGACGTTAAATAAGCCATCGATGCGGTTTGGTTGTTCAAAGAAGCACGCTAGGCTTCTGTTCTCGCAACAGTACCGCCATTTGCAACGTATGACGAGTTTTGGGGCGAAAAGTTGTCTTCTGTTGATGCTACAATCTTCTTAGCTAGCTACTAGCCATTTTCGCGTTTGTCCGGCCTGTCGCGAGATAAAGGTGTCCTATTTAATCTAGCTGAAGATAATGGGTGCGTGCGTAGTGTACAATACAATTTGCATGGGCAGTATGGCAAATTCAATGCTAACTTGTAGCTTGAGCTTATTATGAATCGCCATTTGGGAACTGCGTTAACAACTGTACGAATGAGTTGATTTGCACGGCTTATCTAAAGATTACATATTTTGTTCGCTATATGTGTATATTGAGCATCGTTGATTGTTTAATATTACTGACGGTCGAGCGATGTCCTCAGGTGAACGTCCCAAAGACCCGCAGGACCTACTGCAAGAAGTGCAAGAAGCACCAACCACATAAAGTCACCCAGTACAAGAAGGGCAAGGATTCCCTCTATGCTCAGGGTAAGTGTTTTGTTGGCTGTTAATTTGCGCCATGTATGTTTACACATACACAGATCACCAGACCCCCATATCAATTGGTTTTCCTCACTGTTAAATCTGTTGTAATTACGATATGTAACAGGCATTTTAGTGGAAACGTAAGCCCCAAATGGTGCACATGTGTTCACACAAATGGCATATTAATCATTGAATGTGAAGTATTTGACATTTTATGATGTGGCACCTGTGTGATCGTTAGCTTTTTTTATGCATCCACTTTAATCTTGGTGGATAAACATCTTCGTTGTCTGTTTAGATATGTGATGAAAAAATGGGCAGGCTTGGTGCCTGTTTACATACTGGTGTGTTGGTTACTGGACAGGAGATAGTGGGACAACAATGGGATCATTAGATATGACCACAGTCATGTTGTTAATGAGTGAATGTTGCAGGTAAGAGGAGATATGACAGGAAGCAGAGTGGCTATGGTGGTCAGACCAAGCCCATCTTCCGTAAAAAGGTGAGTTCAATCACCCTGGTCGCAATGGTCTGCCATGCATGCGTGTGAGAACCAACATGCAATATCTTCACCTTGTTTCTAGGCTAAGACAACCAAGAAAATTGTGCTGAGGCTCGAGTGCATGGAGGCCAACTGCAGATCCAAGAGGATGCTGGCCATCAAGCGATGCAAGCACTTTGAGTTGGGAGGTGACAAGAAGAGAAAGGTAAGACGCTCACAAGATGCTTTTTCTTCCGCAAGTCTTGGTAACTGTTTCTACATTTGGGTTAATTTATCCTTGAAATGTAAGGTGACCAAGTCAAATGCAAATTCCCATAGGCAAGCAGTCACATACGCAATGTATGTTATACTGAGCTGCAAGGCGTTTTCCAAGGGTGTTTTTTTTTCTGTGGTTATCCCTACTTTTTACCCACAGGTTGCACATTGGTCCATGTGGTGTAATATTGTTGTCCGTCCGATGCACAGAATACAGACCACAATGCATTGATCGCACGTAGGCTCATCTTTATTACTATGCAGACTGGATGTATCTAAAATGATCACAAAGGTGCTGTACCAAAAAAAGCACTGGTGATGCATCGCCTCAGATTCTTGTTGCGTATTCCAATGCGGTGAATTTGTTGTCCCTTTTCTTTGTGTTCAGTGGTGGCTGTATTTTCATGCCAAGGGCAAGTGTAGCACAAATGTTGCTTCTATCTGCATGGGTAGACTTCTCTATATAAAGTACAGTAAAGTCTCGTTATATCGATATTCAAGGGAGTCCGAAAAAAATATCGATATAACCGGGACTATCGATATATCCGACCCTGTTTGCATGTAATTTTCTCAGTGCGTGCATAGAAATAATATCGATATAACCGGGACTATCGATATATCCGATATCGATATAACGAGACTTTACTGTATTTTCATAGAGAGGTGCAGCATGAAAGGAGCGTTTGCGCTGTTGTCAGGGTGGACATAGCTAGCTTCCTTTTTGGACATTGGAAGAGGTTCCATTCACTTTAAAATCACTCGGAGATACGTATGGTCTATATGGCGCAAGGACTCATTTGAGTTATTCAGAAGAATCAACACAGACAAGGGCACCAAAGACGTGGAAACGCCTGTGAACGCCCCCAGCACAACAATGGAAATGTGTCAGTTTTTACAGAGCCTACACATGTTTATCTACAAAAAAGAAGAATCATTTTACTTTTTCAATCCGCTTCACCCAAATACTCTGAAATGTAGTATGGGTGGGACAGTGCGTGCATCTGCGTAAAGGATGACTTGGGTTTGAATGTGCAATTTTTGTGGTCCCATTTGGTTTGTCTCACAACCTTTGGGGAGTTTGACTGAAATACATACTTGAGTGTTCATTGTCATTTAACTGCGACCATAACAGTTAAATAACTCGGCACTATTTCAAGTTGGTGCTTTCTTAAAATGAAGCTGACCTTTCCACAATGACAAAATTACAAAAGCTCTTAAGTTTGAGGACAAACGACAAGAAAAAGTGGAAGCGAAAGCCCAATTGTTGAGCTTTTGACAGGAATGTGCATTAATAAAAGCACCTTTGTCATGCTTCCCTGACGAAAGGTCAAAACGAGATGTGTAGATGTGATGTGTAGTGGGGGGGATTTGTGCTTTTCAATATTTGCTTTCCATTGCACCATCTTAAAGCCATACATATGCCATTGACAAATCCGATCGAGCAGCAGTATTTTCTCTTCCTGACAATGCTTTGTTCTCTCAACAGGGCCAGGTCATCCAGTTCTAATATGTGGGCCACTCTTCTGGATCAAGTTGTCACAATTTTCAATAAATGTGTTAAAAATTACCATCCTGCTTCTCAGTCATCTTTACTGTGAATGTTTTGATCATGATGGAAACATGTGCAGCAAATTGCACTGATAAATTGGGCACCTAAAACTCTGCGCCAATTATAATCAGAACATGATTTTTTTTTTCAACAGTAGCCAAAATGGAACTGTACAGTGCCACTTCGCAGTTTTTTTGACGACGATACTAGTGCAGCGTGTTCTACCGGAAACAAATTCCTTGTGTGTTCTACATACTTGGCAATAAAGATGATTCTGATTTATTATTCAGCCATGTTGTTACCTCTGCCCCGCATCTGAGATGCATATTTTTTCTTCCAGACACACAGTTCCAAAATGTGTTTTTTTAGGGTGCAATGACATTTCTCAGTCAAAAAAACAACAAAATCAATGGCTAATATTTTTTCCAACAATGATCCCAGTTTGACAACCGCCGTCTTTTTGTTTTATTCTTGCGGGACGAGATAGGCATGATCGGCATTCACTTCATGGAAAGCAGACAAATGCAGAGTTGTACCAAACATGATAAAGTTGGCCCAACTTGCCCCCACATCAGCAGTCCATACAGCAGTTTGTGAGAGAGGGTTCTCAACACTGAGCAAAATACAAAGAAAATAAATGGACTCCAATTAACAAACTAGCATAAACTGATGAATGTTTAGCCGCCACAGTAAAGTCTCGTTTTATCGATATTCTCGGGAGTCGTAAAAAATATCGATATAACCGGACTATCGATATATCCGATCCTGCGGCATGTAAATTTTCTCCTTGCGTTCATAGAAATAGTATCGTAATAAGCAGTACTATCGATAGAACGAGACTTTACTGTAGTTGACTTTAAGAAAGCCTCGCGTATATCATTGGAAGCAAAGTAAAGAGGGGAATTTATGAACTTAAAGACCGAACCACGAGTTGAAATAACCTATTTCTCAGCAAATCATGTTTTCTTGAATCATTTAAATTATTGCAGCTTTTGTTTATAAGAATTAAACCTATTAGCAAAAGCCGAAAGGAAAAGAAGAAGAAGAAACCTTTTAGCAGTGTATATTGTTTGTGTGATATGAAATGAATAATTAGAACCATTTCAGAATTTTAAATTTGGGACTAAATGCATAATTGGGCGCCAACTGTAAAATTATCACTTATTTTGCCTAGAGGAGTATCTGTTTTTCAGACCGCTGCATTTTAAGAAATCTTTTGTCATGCTGTTTTATGACATGCAGAGCAGTGCCTGAAGGGTTAACCAACACCTGGTGTCCAATCTGAACCCCAACCTCCTCAAAATGAGGCAGAATCTGGGTGATGTTGCAAAGCGGTGTGCACATCCTCCAGCCAGGAGCAGCTTGTAAGGAGAACCTGCGAGGGCTTCCTATCTCCAGTGTGTTGAGTAATGCTATGGCGAGCCTGCCATGAGATAAAGGTCTCTCCCACACCTCAAAATGATCCACCTGTGGAACACATAACTTAATATAATGCAATCATCCACTGTATAAGGGGTTCAAGGTTGCACCTTGGCTGTGCGGTATCCCTGCTTGCCCAGCTCATCCTGGCTAATGGCGATGATATGGCGGTTCTGGAGCAGCTCCTTCGAGTGGCGACAGATGGACCTCAGGTCATTGGACATGAGCAGCGGGGCCGCCATGATGGCCCATAGAGCCATTTGAGACTCCTGCTGATCTCGACTCAGGCCAAAGTTCCCAATCACCAGCTGGAGACAATCCAGCACACATTTTAGGACATTAGCTGTCGGCTTGAAGCAAGATAGTCGGTCGCACCATATCTGGGTCATTCCAGCCGCCAGGACCAGATGAAGGGACAATAATGTCCTGGTGAGTCGCAGTCCAGTCCAAGATGGACTTGACGCTGCTCCATGAATCGTAGACGTCTGCGAAATTGCGCCACTGGTTGCAGGTCTCTGCAATGGCGTTGTAGTTAGGCTGGTGGGGTCACAAAAAGGATTCAACCTGAATCAGGTCTTGGTGGTTCAAGTCCAGAATTGGTATGCTGAGTGTTGAATGTTACCTTTTGGGAAGGCCACTTGTACAGAGGCCACTCACAGGAATATAGAATGGGTCTTCCGGTCCTGTTTAGAGCTTTTGACATGTTCACGTAGCCTGAGGTAAAAGAAATGACAAAACATAAGAACTTAACTCTTCTGCAGAATGTGGTTCCAGAAAACCCTCAAAACGTAGTACAGTGATACCTCGGCTTATGAAATTAATTGGTTCCCATAAAGTGTGTGTAAGGCGAAAAATGTGTCTTCCAAACATTAATTTCCCATAGGAAACCATTAAAATGAGAATAATCCGTGTCCAGGTCCCATTAAAACATAATTTTCTACTAAATCAGCCTTAAAACAGCACAAAATATACCTTATGTATAATAAATGTGCTATTGTATAGTAATTAAAGAAATTAACTGTCCTGTATAATAAAGTTGTTTTATTTACCTTTGTGATGGTCATTGATGTAGTTGCCTCTTGATGATATCCGAGTGAAGTTGCCGTGCTTTCTCGGCGATAATACCCTCACTCACTGTCCCCTGCCAGCTGCTTTTCGTTAATCCAAATCAACAGAAGTTTTTCAATCTCTTGTATTGCCTGAGACCGTTGCTTAGACCAATGTTTTTCAACCTTTGTTGAACCAGGGCACGTTTTTTTACATTGGAATTTTTTTTGCGGCACACCACTAACCATCTCGCAGGAAAGAGGCAATCAGTGACGTGTTGCCACATGGACGAATATTAAATTACCCTCCCGGTCTTTTTCAGCACGGACAGCGGACAATGACATAATACAGAGAGAAAATGATGAATACATGTTTGTTACATTTTAAAAAGGGGCATTGGATAGTTTCTCACGGCACACCTGACGATCTCTCACGACACACTCGTGTGCCGCGGCACAGTGGTTGAAAATCACTGGCTTAGACAACACAGAAATACCCTTAGCCACACGTAGCAATGTTTGACTTAGCATAGCATTTGTGTCCTCTTCGGTTTAACACTAGCCCTTGGTGAGGTCTTTTTCAGTCCCATAATAGCAAATGTACTCCACTCGATAGCAAACCACGTCTGCACTCAAAGGGGGTGTGGAAAACTAGTCCGCCAGCCACCGTGGCGCTGTGTGGTCTGGTTCGTCCGCCGAAAACTAGTTTGTATGCCAAGATTATATTCTCGCAAATTTAATGTTCGTAAAGCGAAAACTTCGGGAGCTAAAGCGTTCGTAAACCGAGGAATCACTGTAGATGTATTTTACACACCTGCCTCCATTCCCCAAGTCTACCATTTATACAAGGGGAGAAAAATGGGGCACTAACTTCAACTAAATAATCAGATTGCAGAATTATGTGTTAAGATTTAAGAATGTGACTAACCTTAAATTGATTTAATTATAAAACCCACAACTTAAAAGTATTCAAATTCCCTTTTCCAAAGAAGCAAAACTCTAGTGCTGCCCTCACATTTGTGACACATCCGCAAGGCCACGACGCTCCAAGTTGGGCCAAACTGCAATGTGTTTTCTTTGACTGGTAAAAACAGCCAACATATCTTCCCTTAATAAATATTTAGTTGGTGCTTCACATTTTTAATTCTTGTATTTGGCCCCACAAATGAAAAATGTCTTGGATTTGGATATCAAAGAATGGACTCCTGTTACAAATAACAGAACAACATGCTTGCCTTCCTCAAGCAAAGTGGTGTCCATGGAACAGCCGTCAAACTTGAGCAGGTCGACTTCCCACTCAGCAAAGGTTTGGGCATCTGTGTCATAGTGAGCCAGACTGCCAGGGTATCCAGCACAGGTGCTTGTGCCAACATCTGCGTAAATGCCCAATTTAAGACCCTTGGAGTGCACCTGGGGGAAAAAGCCTTGAATTTCAGACGAATCGTCTCCAGGAGAGGGCAGTGTTGCAATAACAATAATACGCAGTCTTTTAAAGCGGTCCTAAATGGTTTGATGTACATATACGATCATACAAGTTAAAATACAGCTGAACATTGCTTATAACAAAGCTGCATACCGAAAAATATTCACCTCGCTCTTCATAAACAAAGCACTCACATAGTCAGCCAGTTTTTTGATCCCCCCAGGGAACCTGCGGGGGTCCGCTTGCAAGCGGCCCTGGGCATCTCGACTTTGACCCATCCAGCAGTCGTCAATGCAGACGTATTGATAGCCGGCTTCCCTCCAGCCCTCTGCCTCCATGATGTCTGCCATCAACATGTACAGACGTTCACTAGAAGAAAAAAAGCAGATGTGAGAACACTATCAAGTAGCACAAAGCCTGATACCACACTGAGTGGAACCTGGATTCATTTCTGGAGTTTTTTTTTTTATTTCAACCCCAAACACTACAAATGCATTTTTGTAATCTCTGCATACTGGCAATGCATTGTGACAAGGACAACACAGCAAATTGCTCTTTCACTAGATGACAGATTTAATGTAATGCGCCACTCACACAACAAATACTGTAGTTTTGTGTAAAACTAAATAAGCCTGTAGTTCACACGAAATTAAATTGTTCAATGTTTCCGCCTGGTTTTGAATTGGAGAGAAAGATAATAACCACTACACTACGGAAACATGCAAGAGATTCTTTTAATTATCAAACATGATCAAAAGAAAGAACCCCACTGAGGACTTCGGTGTGTGAGGCAGACGTTTTTACGAAAACTGACGCACGCTCATTACGAAACGGGGACCTTTCACGTGTGAGGCGAACGTGATAGCTTAAAAAAGGATCGCCACCTGGTGAACGTCGGTGTGTGAGGCGAATGTTATAATCACGACACGACGGAAACTGGCGCATACTCACTCGTTGAAACGAATTAAAACAAAACCACCCAGTAAAAATGTTTCGAGAAGAAGATGTTTCCACCCGGTTTCGAACCGGAGACCTTTCACGTGTGAGGCCAATGGATAACCAGTACACTACAGAAACTGATGAGCAAGATTTTTTGAACATCAGAATAATGAAAACAAAGAACATCAAGTAAGATTTGTCAGAAAAAGGTGTCACCATCTGGTGAACTTCAGTCTGTGAGGCGGTCGTTCCAATCACGAGACTACGGAAACTGACATTCGTTAAAAACAATGAAAACAAAAACACCCACCAAAAGAAGTATCAAAATATAGGTGTCTGTCTGTCTGTATGTTTTAAAAGATGTTTCCACCCGGTTTCAAACCGGAGACCTTTAGCGTGGGAGGCGAATGCGATAACCACTACACTACAGTAACTGACGTAAGGGTATTTTGCCCATCAAGAATAATAAAAACAAAGAACCCAGTTAGGATTTGTCAGAAAAAAAGGTTTCGCCATTTGGCGAACGTCGGTTGCTTGTTCTGTAGCCACAAAGGGACATGTCTTCTTGTGCCGGTCCCAAGCCCGGATAATACAGAGGGTTGTGTCAGGAAGGGCATCCGACGTAAAAGCTTGGCCAAAACAAACATGCGGATCAAACCTCTAAAGATGGAGGACACTGATTTGCTGTGGTGACCCCCTGAAGGGAAAAGCCGAAAGGAAGAGAAGAGGTCTGTAATGCAGTCGGTCTAATCATGACACTATGAAAACTGACATTCGTTAAGACAAATCACAACCAAACCACCAAGCAAACGAAATGTTTCAGTAGATGTTTCCACCCGGTTTCGAAACTGGGACCTTTCACGTGCTAGGCGAACGTGACAACCACTACACTACGGAAACTGACAGGCACCCGATAGTTAAACAGACTTAAAACGAGAGAGACGAGATCATGTGAACAACGGGTTTCGAACGGGACACATTACGGGCCGAGAGATTCAAGTGATCCCAAATAGAAATAGGTCGGATACGAATCCGTTTTCCCGGTTTGTATTATCGAGAACGAGGCAAAGATCTGCAACCCGGCGAAATATGTCTTACTTTATGCCTTTATACACGTCCTTTATACGCGTCTTTTGCCCATTGAGAATAATGACAACAAAGAACCCGTTATGCTTTGTCAGAATAAAAGGTGTCGCCATTTGGTGAACGTCGGTCTGTAATGCAGTCGTTCTAATCACGACACTATGAATACTGACATTCGTTAAGACAAATCACAACCAAACCACCCAAGCAAACGAAATGTCTCAAAACTCAACAGATGTTTCCACCCGGTTTCGAACCAGAGAGCTTTCGCATGTGAGGCTAATGTGATAACCACTACGCTACAGAAACTGACTTCTGTGTCTTTTGCCCATCAAGAATAATGAAAACAAAGAACCCCAGTTATGCTTTGTCAGGATAAAAGGTGTCGCCATTTGGTGAACGTCGGTCTGTAATGCAGTCGTTCTAATCACGACACTATGAATACTGACATTCGTTAAGACAAATCACAACCAAACCACCCAAGCAAACGAAATGTCTCAAAACTCAACAGATGTTTCCGCCCGGTTTCGAACCGGGGACCTTTCGCGTGTGAGGCGAATGTGATAACCACTACACTACAGAAACTGACGTCAGCGTCTTTTGCCCATCAAGAATAATAAAAACAAAGAACCCCAGTTATGCTTTTTCAGGATGAAAGGTGTCGCCATTTGGTGAACGTCGGTCTGTAATGCAGTCGTTCTAATCACGACACTATGAATACTGACATTCGTTAAGACAAATCACAACCAAACCACCCAAGCAAACGAAATGTCTCAAAACTCAACAGATGTTTCCACCCGGTTTCGAACCAGGGAGCTTTCGCGTGTGAGGCTAATGTGATAACCACTACGCTACAGAAACTGACTTCGGTGTCTTTTGCCCATCAAGAATAATGAAAACAAAGAACCCCAGTTATGCTTTGTCAGGATAAAAGGTGTCGCCATTTGGTGAACGTCTGTCTGTAATGCAGTCGTTCTAATCACGACACTACGAAAACGGACATTCGTTACAACGAATGAGAACCAAACCACCCAACCAAAAGAAATGTCTCAAAACTCAACAGATGTTTCCGCCCGGTTTCGAACCAGGGACATTTCGCATGTGAGGCAAACGTGATAACCACTACACTACGGAAACTGACAAATGTGTCTTTTGCCCATCAAGAATAATGAAAACAAAGAACCCCAGTTATGCTTTATCAGGATAAAAGGTGTCGCCATTTGGTGAACGTCTGTCTGTAATGCAGTGGTTCTAATCACGACACTACGAAAACTGACATTCGTTAAGACAAATCACAACCAAACCACCCAAGCAAACAAAATGTCTCAAAACTCAACAGATGTTTCCACCCGGTTTCGAACCAGGGACCTTTCGCGTGTTAGGCGAACGTGATAACCACTACACTACGGAAACTGACAAATGTGTCTTTTGCCCATCAAGAATAATGAAAACAAAGAACCCCAGTTATGCTTTGTCAAACGAATTACAACCAAACGAAATGTTGCAATAGATGTTTCCGCCCGGTTTGGAACCGGGGACCTTTTGCGTGTGAGGCGAATGTGATAACCACTACACTACAGAAACTGACGTCAGCGTCTTTTGCCCATCAAGAATAATAAAAACAAAGAACCCCAGTTATGCTTTGTCAGGATAAAAGGTGTCGCCATTTGGTGAACGTCGGTCTGTAATGCAGTCGTTCTAATCACGACACTATGAATACTGACATTCGTTAAGACAAATCACAACCAAACCACCCAAGCAAACGAAATGTCTCAAAACTCAACAGATGTTTCCGCCCGGTTTCGAACCGGGGACCTTTCGCGTGTGAGGCGAATGTGATAACCACTACACTACAGAAACTGACGTCAGCGTCTTTTGCCCATCAAGAATAATAAAAACAAAGAACCCCAGTTATGCTTTTTCAGGATAAAAGGTGTCGCCATTTGGTGAACGTCGGTCTGTAATGCAGTCGTTCTAATCACGACACTATGAATACTGACATTCGTTAAGACAAATCACAACCAAACCACCCAAGCAAACGAAATGTCTCAAAACTCAACAGATGTTTCCACCCGGTTTCGAATCGGGGACCTTTCGCGTGTGAGGCGAATGTGATAACCACTACACTACAGAAACTGACGTCAGCGTCTTTTGCCCATCAAGAATAATAAAAACAAAGAACCCCAGTTATGCTTTTTCAGGATAAAAGGTGTCGCCATTTGGTGAACGTCGGTCTGTAATGCAGTCGTTCTAATCACGACACTATGAATACTGACATTCGTTAAGACGAATCACAACCAAACCACCCAAGCAAACGAAATGTCTCAAAACTCAACAGATGTTTCCACCCGGTTTCGAACCAGGGAGCTTTCGCGTGTGAGGCTAATGTGATAACCACTACGCTACAGAAACTGACTTCTGTGTCTTTTGCCCATCAAGAATAATGAAAACAAAGAACCCCAGTTATGCTTTGTCAGGATAAAAGGTGTCGCCATTTGGTGAACGTCTGTCTGTAATGCAGTCGTTCTAATCACGACACTACGAAAACGGACATTCGTTACAACGAATGAGAACCAAACCACCCAACCAAAAGAAATGTCTCAAAACTCAACAGATGTTTCCGCCCGGTTTCGAACCAGGGACCTTTCGCGTGTGAGGCGAACGTGATAACCACTACACTACGGAAACTGACAAATGAGTCTTTTGCCCATCAAGAATAATGAAAATAAAGAACCCCAGTTATGCTTTGTCAGGATAAAAGGTGTCGCCATTTGGTGAACGTCTGTCTGTAATGCAGTCGTTCTAATCACGACACTACGAAAACTGACATTCGTTAAGACTAATCACAACCAAACCACCCAAGCAAACAAAATGTCTCAAAACGCAACAGATGTTTCCGCCCGGTTTCGAACCAGTGACCTTTCGCGTGTTAGGCGAACGTGATAACCACTACACTACGGAAACTGACAAATGAGTCTTTTGCCCATCAAGAATAATAAAAACAAAGAACCCCAGTTATGCTTTTTCAGGATAAAAGGTGTCGCCATTTGGTGAACGTCGGTCTGTAATGCAGTCGTTCTAATCACGACACTATGAATACTGACATTCGTTAAGACGAATCACAACCAAACCACCCAAGCAAACGAAATGTCTCAAAACTCAACAGATGTTTCCACCCGGTTTCGAACCAGGGAGCTTTCGCGTGTGAGGCTAATGTGATAACCACTACGCTACAGAAACTGACTTCTGTGTCTTTTGCCCATCAAGAATAATGAAAACAAAGAACCCCAGTTATGCTTTGTCAGGATAAAAGGTGTCGCCATTTGGTGAACGTCTGTCTGTAATGCAGTCGTTCTAATCACGACACTACGAAAACGGACATTCGTTACAACGAATGAGAACCAAACCACCCAACCAAAAGAAATGTCTCAAAACTCAACAGATGTTTCCGCCCGGTTTCGAACCAGGGACCTTCCGCGTGTGAGGCCAAAGTGATAACCACTACACTACGGAAACTGACAAATGTTTCTTTTGCCCATCAAGAATAATGAAAATAAAGAACCCCAGTGATGCTTTGTCAGGATAAAAGGTGTCGGCATTTGGTGAACGTCTTTCTGTAATGCAGTCGTTCTAATCACGACACTACGAAAACTGACATTCGTTAAGACAAATCACAACCAAACCACCCAAGCAAACAAAATGTCTCAAAACTCAACAGATGTTTCCACCCGGTTTCGAACCAGGGACCTTTCGCATGTTAGGCGAACGTGATAACCACTACACTACAGAAACTGACAAATGTGTCTTTTGCCCATCAAGAATAATGAAAACAAAGAACCCCAGTTATGCTTTGTCAGGATAAAAGGTGTCGCCATTTGGTGAACGTCTTTCTGTAATGCAGTCGTTCTAATCACGACACTACGAAAACTGACATTCGTTAAGACAAATCACAACCAAACCACCCAAGCAAACGAAATGTCTCAAAACTCAACAGATGTTTCCGCCCGGTTTCGAACCAGGGACCTTTCGCGTGTGAGGCTAACGTGATAACCACTACACTACGGAAACTGACAAATGTGTCTTTTGCCCATCAAGAATAATGAAAACAAAGAACCCCAGTTATGCTTTGTCAGGATAAAAGGTGTCGCCATTTGGTGAACGTCTGTCTGTAATGCAGTCGTTCTAATCACGACACTACGAAAACTGACATTCGTTAAGACAAATCACAACCAAACCACCCAAGCAAACAAAATGTCTCAAAACTCAACAGCTGTTTCCACCCGGTTTCGAACCAGGGACCTTTCGCGTGTTAGGCGAACGTGATAACCACTACACTACGGAAACTGACAAATGCGTCTTTTGCCCATCAAGAATAATGAAAACAAAGAACCCCAGTTATGCTTTGTCAGGATAAAAGGTGTCGCCATTTGGTGAACGTCTGTCTGTAATGCAGTCGTTCTAATCACGACACTATGAAAACTGACATTCGTTAAGACAAATCACAACCAAACCACCCAAGCAAACAAAATGTCTCAAAACTCAACAGATGTTTCCACCCGGTTTCGAACCAGGGACCTTTCGCGTGTTAGGCGAACGTGATAACCACTACACTACGGAAACTGACAAATGAGTCTTTTGCCCATCAAGAATAATGAAAACAAAGAACCCCAGTTATGCTTTGTCAGGATAAAAGGTGTCGCCATTTGGTGAACGTCTGTCTGTAATGCAGTCGTTCTAATCACGACACTACGAAAACGGACATTCGTTACAACGAATGAGAACCAAACCACCCAACCAAAAGAAATGTCTCAAAACTCAACAGATGTTTCCGCCCGGTTTCGAACCAGGGACCTTTCGCGTGTTAGGCGAACGTGATAACCACTACACTACGGAAACTGACAAATGAGTCTTTTGCCCATCAAGAATAATGAAAACAAAGAACCCCAGTTATGCTTTGTCAGGATAAAAGGTGTCGCCATTTGGTGAACGTCTTTCTGTAATGCAGTCGTTCTAATCACGACACTACGAAAACGGACATTCGTTACAACGAATTAGAACCAAACCACCCAACCAAAAGAAATGTCTCAAAACTCAACAGATGCTTCCGCCCGGTTTCGAACCAGGGACCTTTCGCGTGTGAGGCGAACGTGATAACCACTACACTACGGAAACTGACAAATGTGTCTTTTGCTCATCAAGAATAATGAAAACAAAGAACCCCAGTTATGCTTTATCAGGATAAAAGGTGTCGCCATTTGGTGAACGTATGTCTGTAATGCAGTCGTTCTAATCACGACACTACGAAAACTGACATTCGTTAAGACAAATCACAACCAAACCACCCAAGCAAACAAAATGTCTCAAAACTCAACAGATGTTTCCGCCCGGTTTCGAACCAGGGACCTTTCGCGTGTGAGGCGAACGTGATAACCACTACACTACGGAAACTGACAAATGTGTCTTTTGCCCATCAAGAATAATGAAAACAAAGAACCCCAGTTATGCTTTGTCAGGATAAAAGGTGTCGCCATTTGGTGAACGTCGGTCTGTAATGCAGTCGTTCTAATCATGACACTATGAATACTGACATTCGTTAAGACAAATCACAACCAAACCACCCAAGCAAACGAAATGTCTCAAAACTCAACAGATGTTTCCACCCGGTTTCGAACCAGCGAGCTTTCGCGTGTGAGGCCAATGTGATAACCACTACGCTACAGAAACTGACTTCTGTGTCTTTTGCCCATCAAGAATAATGAAAACAAAGAACCCCAGTTATGCTTTGTCAGGATAAAAGGTGTCGCCATTTGGTGAACGTCTGTCTGTAATGCAGTCGTTCTAATCACGACACTACGAAAACTGACATTCGTTACAACGAATTAGAACCAAACCACCCAACCAAAAGAAATGTCTCAAAACTCAACAGATGTTTCCGCCCGGTTTCGAACCAGGGACCTTTCGCGTGTTAGGCGAACGTGATAACCACTACACTACGGAAACTGACAAATGTGTCTTTTGCTCATCAAGAATAATGAAAACAAGGAACCCCAGTTATGCTTTGTCAGGATAAAAGGTGTCGCCATTTGGTGAACGTCTTTCTGTAATGCAGTCGTTCTAATCACGACACTACGAAAACGGACATTCGTTACAACGAATTAGAACCAAACCACCCAACCAAAAGAAATGTCTCAAAACTCAACAGATGTTTCCGCCCGGTTTCGAACCAGGGACCTTTCGCGTGTGAGGCGAACGTGATAACCACTACACTACGGAAACTGACAAATGTTTCTTTTGCCCATCAAGAATAATGAAAACAAAGAACCCCAGTTATGCTTTGTCAGGATAAAAGGTGTCGCCATTTGGTGAACGTCTTTCTGTAATGCAGTCGTTCTAATCACGACACTACGAAAACTGACATTCGTTACAACGAATTAGAACCAAACCACCCAAGCAAACAAAATGTCTCAAAACTCAACAGATGTTTCCGCCCGGTTTCGAACCAGGGACATTTCGCGTGTGAGGCGAACGTGATAACCACTACACTACGGAAACTGACAAATGTGTCTTTTGCCCATCAAGAATAATGAAAACAAAGAACCCCAGTTATGCTTTGTCAGGATAAAAGGTGTCGCCATTTGGTGAACGTCTTTCTGTAATGCAGTCGTTCTAATCACGACACTACGAAAACTGACATTCGTTAAGACAAATCACAACCAAACCACCCAAGCAAACAAAATGTCTCAAAACTCAACAGATGTTTCCGCCCGGTTTCGAACCAGGGACCTTTCGCGTGTTAGGCGAACGTGATAACCACTACACTACGGAAACTGACAAATGAGTCTTTTGCCCATCAAGAATAATGAAAACAAAGAACCCCAGTTATGCTTTGTCAGGATAAAAGGTGTCGCCATTTGGTGAACGTCTTTCTGTAATGCAGTCGTTCTAATCACGACACTACGAAAACGGACATTCGTTACAACGAATTAGAACCAAACCACCCAAGCAAACAAAATGTCTCAAAACTCAACAGATGTTTCCGCCCGGTTTCGAACCAGGGACATTTCGCGTGTGAGGCGAACGTGATAACCACTACACTACGGAAACTGACAAATGTGTCTTTTGCCCATCAAGAATAATGAAAACAAAGAACCCCAGTTATGCTTTGTCAGGATAAAAGGTGTCGCCATTTGGTGAACGTCGGTCTGTAATGCAGTCGTTCTAATCACGACACTATGAATACTGACATTCGTTAAGACAAATCACAACCAAACCACCCAAGCAAACGAAATGTCTCAAAACTCAACAGATGTTTCCGCCCGGTTTCGAATCGGGGACCTTTCGCGTGTGAGGCGAATGTGATAACCACTACACTACAGAAACTGACGTCAGCGTCTTTTGCCCATCAAGAATAATAAAAACAAAGAACGCCAGTTATGCTTTTTCAGGATAAAAGGTGTCACCATTTGGTGAACGTCGGTCTGTAATGCAGTCGTTCTAATCACGACACTATGAATACTGACATTCGTTAAGACAAATCACAACCAAACCACCCAAGCAAACGAAATGTCTCAAAACTCAACAGATGTTTCCACCCGGTTTCGAACCAGGGAGCTTTCGCGTGTGAGGCTAATGTGATAACCACTACGCTACAGAAACGGACTTCTGTGTCTTTTGCCCATCAAGAATAATGAAAACAAAGAACCCCAGTTATGCTTTGTCAGGATAAAAGGTGTCGCCATTTGGTGAACGTCTGTCTGTAATGCAGTCGTTCTAATCACGACACTACGAAAACTGACATTCGTTACAACGAATTAGAACCAAACCACCCAACCAAAAGAAATGTCTCAAAACTCAACAGATGTTTCCGCCCGGTTTCGAACCAGGGACCTTTCGCGTGTAAGGCGAACGTGATAACCACTACACTACGGAAACTGACAAATGTGTCTTTTGCCCATCAAGAATAATGAAAATAAAGAACCCCAGTTATGCTTTGTCAGGATAAAAGGTGTCGCCATTTGGTGAACGTCTGTCTGTAATGCAGTCGTTCTAATCACGACACTACGAAAACTGACATTCGTTAAGACAAATCACAACCAAACCACCCAAGCAAACAAAATGTCTCAAAACTCAACAGATGTTTCCACCCGGTTTCGAACTAGGGACCTTTCGCATGTTAGGCGAACGTGATAACCACTACACTACGGAAACTGACAAATGTGTCTTTTGCCCATCAAGAATAATGAAAACAAAGAACCCCAGTTATGCTTTGTCAGGATAAAAGGTGTCGCCATTTGGTGAACGTCGGTCTGTAATGCAGTCGTTCTAATCACGACACTATGAATACTGACATTCGTTAAGACAAATCACAACCAAACCACCCAAGCAAACGAAATGTCTCAAAACTCAACAGATGTTTCCGCCCGGTTTCGAATCGGGGACCTTTCGCGTGTGAGGCGAATGTGATAACCACTACACTACAGAAACTGACGTCAGCGTCTTTTGCCCATCAAGAATAATAAAAACAAAGAACGCCAGTTATGCTTTTTCAGGATAAAAGGTGTCGCCATTTGGTGAACGTCGGTCTGTAATGCAGTCGTTCTAATCACGACACTATGAATACTGACATTCGTTATGACAAATCACAACCAAACCACCCAAGCAAACGAAATGTCTCAAAACTCAACAGATGTTTCCACCCGGTTTCGAACCAGGGAGCTTTCGCGTGTGAGGCTAATGTGATAACCACTACGCTACAGAAACTGACTTCTGTGTCTTTTGCCCATCAAGAATAATGAAAACAAAGAACCCCAGTTATGCTTTGTCAGGATAAAAGGTGTCGCCATTTGGTGAACGTCTGTCTGTAATGCAGTCGTTCTAATCACGACACTACGAAAACGGACATTCGTTACAACGAATGAGAACCAAACCACCCAACCAAAAGAAATGTCTCAAAACTCAACAGATGTTTCCGCCCGGTTTCGAACCAGGGACCTTTCGCGTGTGAGGCGAACGTGATAACCACTACACTACGGAAACTGACAAATGTTTCTTTTGCCCATCAAGAATAATGAAAATAAAGAACCCCAGTTATGCTTTGTCAGGATAAAAGGTGTCGCCATTTGGTGAACGTCTGTCTGTAATGCAGTCGTTCTAATCACGACACTACGAAAACTGACATTCGTTAAGACTAATCACAACCAAACCACCCAAGCAAACAAAATGTCTCAAAACTCAACAGATGTTTCCGCCCGGTTTCGAACCAGGGACCTTTCGCGTGTTAGGTGAACGTGATAACCACTACACTACGGAAACTGACAAATGAGTCTTTTGCCCATCAAGAATAATGAAAACAAAGAACCCCAGTTATGCTTTGTCAGGATAAAAGGTGTCGCCATTTGGTGAACGTCTTTCTGTAATGCAGTCGTTCTAATCACGACACTACGAAAACGGACATTCGTTACAACGAATTAGAACCAAACCACCCAACCAAAAGAAATGTCTCAAAACTCAACAGATGTTTCCGCCCGGTTTCGAACCAGGGACATTTCACGTGTGAGGCGAACGTGATAACCACTACACTACGGAAACTGACAAATGTGTCTTTTGCCCATCAATAATAATGAAAATAAAGAACCCCAGTTATGCTTTGTCAGGATAAAAGGTGTCGCCATTTGGTGAACGTCTTTCTGTAATGCAGTCGTTCTAATCACGACACTACGAAAACTGACATTCGTTAAGACAAATCACAACCAAACCACCCAAGCAAACAAAATGTCTCAAAACTCAACAGATGTTTCTGCCCGGTTTCGAACCAGGGACCTTTCGCGTGTGAGGCGAACGTGATAACCACTACACTACGGAAACTGACAAGTGTGTCTTTTGCCCATCAAGAATAATGAAAACAAAGAACCCCAGTTATGCTTTGTCAGGATAAAAGGTGTCGCCATTTGGTGAACGTCGGTCTGTAATGCAGTCGTTCTAATCACGACACTATGAATACTGACATTCGTTAAGACAAATCACAACCAAACCACCAAAGCAAACGAAATGTCTCAAAACTCAACAGATGTTTCCGCCCGGTTTCGAATCGGGGACCTTTCGCGTGTGAGGCGAATGTGATAACCACTACACTACAGAAACTGACGTCAGCATCTTTTGCCCATCAAGAATAATAAAAACAAAGAACCCCAGTTATGCTTTTTCAGGATAAAAGGTGTCGCCATTTGGTGAACGTCGGTCTGTAATGCAGTCGTTCTAATCACGACACTATGAATACTGACATTCGTTAAGACAAATCACAACCAAACCACCCAAGCAAACGAAATGTCTCAAAACTCAACAGATGTTTCCACCCGGTTTCGAACCAGGGAGCTTTCGCGCGTGAGGCTAATGTGATAACCACTACGCTACAGAAACTGACTTCTGTGTCTTTTGCCCATCAAGAATAATGAAAACAAAGAACCCCAGTTATGCTTTGTCAGGATAAAAGGTGTCGCCATTTGGTGAACGTCTGTCTGTAATGCAGTCGTTCTAATCACGACACTACGAAAACTGACATTCATTAAGACAAATCACAACCAAACCACCCAAGCAAACAAAATGTCTCATAACTCAACAGATGTTTCCACCCGGTTTCGAACCAGGGACCTTTCGCGTGTTAGGCGACCGTGATAACCACTACACTACGGAAACTGCCAAATTAGTCTTTTGCCCATCAAGAATAATGAAAACAAAGAACCCCAGTTATGCTTTATCAGGATAAAAGGTGTCGCCATTTGGTGAACTTCGGTCTGTAATGCAGTCGTTCTAATCACGACACTACGAAAACTGACATTCGATAAAACGAATTACAACCAAACGAAATGTTGCAATAGATGTTTCCGCCCGGTTTGGAACCGGGGACCTTTTGCGTGTGAGGCGAATGTGATAACCACTACACTACAGAAACTGACGTCAGCGTCTTTTGCCCATCAAGAATAATAAAAACAAAGAACCCCAGTTATGCTTTGTCAGGATAAAAGGTGTCGCCATTTGGTGAACGTCGGTCTGTAATGCAGTCGTTCTAATCACGACACTATGAATACTGACATTCGTTAAGACAAATCACAACCAAACCACCCAAGCAAACGAAATGTCTCAAAACTCAACAGATGTTTCCGCCCGGTTTCAAACCAGGGAGCTTTCGCGTGTGAAGCTAATGTTTTTTTTTTTTTTTATTCAAATGGCATGCAAACATACAAAGCAACAGAAACAAACAAACAAACAAACAACACTGCAAACAAAACACAACAAAGGTAGACAAAACCATTGGTTTTGAATAGCTTGTGGAGCTTCTAAAAGTACATCTGAGGTGTGTCTCAGCAAATCTTTCTGCATACTTGATATTTTCCAAATAGTTGGCAACATACATTAGGTGACATAATCGCGTATGAGACAGTACCTGATCGCACAGGAAATAGGAGTTCCTGACAGATAATCATTTTACAAGAAGAAAAAAGAGGAGAGAAGAACAAATTAGAAGAGAGAGAGAGCGGGGGAAGGGGGGTGCCAGGGGTTTTAACATTCCATCGAGTCTGCACAACATAGTGAAATTGACAAAAAAGAGAGGGGGGGGGACACCAGATGAATTCGGCAATCACATCATCCTATGCCATATTTCATCAACAAATCATGTGTTTTGATAGCATTTGGGTCGGCAGATAGTTGAATTGTTTTCTGATATAGTTTCATTTCATTTTGAAATATTACAAATAGGGGTTTCCTCCCACAAAATTTAGATTTATGAATATGATGTTTGGCAAGAAAAACTAATAAATTAATAATAAAATATTTATCGTTGGTCTGGTTGTAATATCCAAACAGCATGTCTTTGTAATGAAATATGAATAGAGAAGTGACTTTACATTGAACGTATTTGACAAAGTGTTTCCAGAAGCGAGTAGTTTCGGGACAAGCCCAGAAGAGGTGAGTTGCAGTTTCAGGCTCAGCTTCACAAAATGTACAAGATATATCCTGTAAAGACCGTATCTTATGTTTAACAGGATAGCAACGGTGCAAAAGTTTGTAGGTTATTTCTCTTTTTTGGTTTGGGATGAAAAATTTATATGGGAGGGTCCAAACCTTTTCCCATGGAATATTTGGGACATACGTTCTCCAGTGATGAACAACGTAGGGAACCGTCACAAAAGATTTTTGAAACAAATGTCGAATTGCACGGTTCCGATTTCGGGCAATTGATGAGAAACAGAGTTTCCCCAGGGCAGTTTCTGTCACTGGAATTGGCGGTGGTCTGTCGGGAGTCGCGGAGTGACCCTTGAACAGGCTTATGATACCACTTGGGATGGCATCCATAACGATGGCAAAGTCCTTAGGGGTCACAGGGATTTGATGTGTATTGATAAATTCAGCATAGTTCATTAAAACATTGTTTGTGTTAAAAAGTTGCTTTACATAAATGATACCCCAGTCAATCCATCTCGACAAAAACAGTGATTTGTTTTTGTACAAAATATGACAGTTATTCCAGATCATACATGAATGCGGAGAGAAAGAATGGTTATACATTAGGCACCAGGCTAATAAAACTTGTTTACGAAATTTTGATAGGTTAACAGGCAATTTTTCAACCTTATAATTACATTTCAGCAAGAAAGACAGACCACCAAGTCGGGAAAACATGGATTTTGGAATGAAATTCCAGATTGCATCAGGGCTACACAGATAATTACGCAGCCAGTTAATCTTAAACGTATAGTTTAGAGAAGTAAAGTCCAAAAAATCTAGGCCTCCCTCCTTTACCGTCCTGGATATGACTGAGTTTCTTATATAATGAGTTGTATTTTTCCATACAAAGTTATACATTATTTTGTCCATTGTCTTACATGTGCTTGGATCCACATTTAAAGCCATTGTAGGATATACAAACCGAGAGATTCCCTCACTTTTTGCTAGCAGTATTCTTCCGTTTAGTGATAGATCCCTTTGTAACCAGTGATTAAAGCGCTTCTTGGTTTTATCAATTATTGGATCGAGGTTCAAATGACAACGCTCTTCGTCGTCTTTGGCTATGACAACACCTAGGTACGTCACTTGATTTTTAACAGGTATGTTGTATAGCATAGATTCATTACATGATTTCACAGCTAACAACTCACATTTATTTATATTGAGCGAAAGACCTGACGCTTTGGAAAACTCTTTAACCAGAGCTATGGCCCTTGAAATTTGCTCAGGATTTTTCAGGAAGAGTGTGGTGTCATCTGCCACCTGGCTAATCACAACCTGCCTGCCCGCTACTTCAATCCCTTGGACCTCGCTTTCAGTGACCAACAGTGATAAAATTTGTGCTGAAAGTAAGAATAAATAGGGAGAAATGGGACAACCTTGACGGATGCCACGGGAGACGTTGAAGCGAGGGGACGTACCATATTTAAGCAGTATTGAGGAGTTGCAGTTGGTGTACAGTGTCTTAACAGCCTGAGTAAAGTAGTTTCCAAAACCAAACTTATTAAGTGATTGAAAAATAAAACGGTGTTCCAAAGTGTCAAAGGCTTTGTAAAAATCGAGAAATAAAATAAAACTATTGTGGTTAATAAGTTCCTGATAATCAAGAATATCCAATACAAGACGAACATTATTGGCAATGTGTCTTTTACTCAAGAAGCCTGACTGTGTTTCACTAATTATATGCGGTAAGGATTTTCTAATTCGGTTTGCAAGAATGGAGGCCAAAATTTTATAGTCTGTATTTAATAGGCAGATAGGGCGCCAGTTTTCAAGAGATGATGTGTCTTTTTTTGGTTTTGGAATGAGAGATATAAGACCTTGAGAGAGTGAACAGGGGAGGGAGCCTTTTGAGATGCTTTCAGAAAAAACATTGAGCAGGAAAGGAGCCAAAGGTTCAGAGCTAGGTTCAGAACCTAATGTTATAACCACTACGCTACAGAAACTGACGTCAGTGTCTTTTGCCCATCAAGAATAATAAAAAAAAGAACCCAGTTAGGATTTGTCAGAAAAAAAGGAAAAATGAGTCGCCATTTGGTGAACTTCGGTCTGTGATGCAGTCGTTCTAATCCCGACACCACGAAAACTGACATTCGTTAAGACAAATCACAACCAAACCACCAAGCAAACGGAATGTTTCAGTAGATGTTTCCTCCCGGTTTCAAAGCTGAGACCTTTCACGTGTGAGGCGAACGAGATAACCACTACACTACGGAAACTGACGAATGTGTCTTTTGCCCATCAAGAATAATGAAAACAAAGAACCCCAGTTATGCTTTGTCAGGATAAAAGGTGTCGCCATTTGGTGAACGTCGGTCTGTAATGCAGTCGTTCTAATCACGACACTACGAATACTGACATTCGTTAAGACAAATCACAACCAAACCACCCAATATTCGAACAGGGGACCTTTCACGTGTGAGGCAAACGTGAGAATAACGAGACTACGAAAACTGACATTCGTTAAAACGAATTACAACAAAATGGAATGTCTCAATAAATGTTTCCGCCCGGTTTCGAACCGGGGGCCTTTCGCGTGTGAGGCGAACGTGATAACCACTACACTACGGAAACTGACAGGCTGCAGATAGTTAATCGGACTTAAAGCGAGAGAGACGAGATCATGGGAACAACCGGTTTCGGACGGGACACATTACGGGCCGAGAGATTCAAGTGATCCCAAATAGAAATAGGTCGGAAATGAATCCGTTTTCCCGGTTTGTATTATCGAGAACGAGGAAAAGATCTGCAACGCGGCGAAATATGTTTTACTTTATGCCTTTTTACCCGTTACTTCTATTCCAGTCTTTCAATTTGAATGTTGCATGACGATTAATGTTACGCACTCTATACCACGGGTGTACACAATGATAAGATATTTCGTGGGTGTTCACAGGACAGTTTCCGTAGTGTAGTGGTTATCACGTTCGCCTCACACGCGAAAGGTCCCCGGTTCGAAACCGGGCGGAAACAATGTTTTCATTTTTCGATTTTTGTAAATTACCCGAAAAGGAACACCGTTAATAATATTAATACTGTCTTACATTTCCTCGTCCTCACTTTGTGCCATTTGTGTCGCACCTTATGCAGTTATCCGGATCGGCGTCGCAGTTGGTGTTACACATGAACCTCTCCCAATGTAGCCAACCCATCGTGGGGGTCATCGCCAGGCCGTTGTCGAGAGGTTTGCTGCGGCCGCACAAACCCACGAAAAATAGTATCCACCCACCGGCTTTCCAAGACATTTTATTTTTTATTTCTCCTGCATAGCATTGGATTTGCCGGCTACAATTGTTTGTTCTACTTCCTTGTTGAGTGATTTCACCACCTGACACAAGTATCCAATGAAGTTGAAGTTTGTCTTGAAATATCCAATCAAATTTCATCTACACTTTCGACCAGGAAGTACTGCAATCCACGACGCCCAAAACACAACAGTCCCTCGTTAATGTGTGTTTAATTTGTCCATTGATTGTCCATCCCGGAAGTTAAACTATTTTTTTTAAGTTAAATTAAACTCGGGGTGTTTTATTGTTAATTTGACGTCATGCTTTGAAATCAGCTGAATGGAGGACGTAAAGAGTTTGACGTTTCTCTTTATTTGAAGAATGGTAGTCGAAAGTAGGTTCGTTGTCAAATCTCCCAGGGAAGATGACACGCAGATGTCTCGCAGAGCTTGATCGTGGCGTGGAGTCGAGCAAGTCGTACTGTGAAAGTCCGTCTGATGTTGAGCGGGTCTATGCGTGTCTGTCTGAGTCCGAGACGATTCTGATTCTTCTGTCTCGCGACAGCTACGCCTTTGTACCATTTCCAAGCGTGGCAAATGTGTCAGGCTGAGATTCACATCAAAGCCGCGGTGCGCACCTGTGCCGCCACAGACGTTCTGTCAAGTGAAACTGCTTCTCTTGCACGCACTCATGCATACATTTAGATGACTTTGCAGGGCGGTGCAACTGTTTTTCTTTTTCTGCGAAAGCAACAAGACAGCTGCTGCTTTAATTATATGCTAATTGTTTCTGCCGCGACTGTTAAAAAAAACTACATTATTTTCAAGAAGCAACAAACTCACCTGACCCAAAGGCGTTACTGATAAAAAATTGAAAAATGGCGTGTTTGTTGTCACGAGTTGATTTTATGAGTAAATAAAAATGTATTGCATCGAGTTGCTTGTTTTGCAGCCACAAGGGGACACAAGCCAGTGTCTTATTGTGCCGGTCCCAAGCCCGGATAAATACAGAGGGTTGTGTCAGGAATGGCATCCGACGTAAAATCTTGGCCAAAACAAACACGCGAATCAGAATAAAACCTCTGAAGACGGCGGACTCTGTTTCGCTATGGCCACCGTTGAAGGGAAAAGCAGGTGATCACAACGAAGACGTCTCTGTGGCGCAATCGGTTAGCGCGTTCGGCTGTTAACCGAAAGGTTGGTGGTTCGAGCCCACCCAGGGACGCTCAATGATTTTGCAAATGTCCCCATTGTGGGACGATTAGACGATTTCTTATACTAATTGAAAGAAAATATTAATCAGTCTCTTAAAATGAGGGTCGTCAAAGCCTTTCCTGTTGGCCTCAAAACACCAAAAATTAAAAACTGATCTGCATTCAAAATTGACACAAACTGGTTTTCTCCCTCATTCCAAAAAACAGATGAAGAAATGTTTTGAGTGTGTATAAGATTGATTCCTCTGTCAACATCCTCTCTGGATGCAAAAGAACGTCAAACGTGACATTTCAGCAAAATGTTGCATGACCAAAGGCCTCCATCAGGGACAGGCCTGATTCAAACCGTTTGTCACTTGCTATAGTTTATATGAGTTCCAGTAAGTGAATGCGCAGAGACTCTAAATGTCAGTTTTCAATTTGACACGCTGGCCGCCGCGTGATGGATGGATGCATTTTTCGGATGTGTTATTTTGTGCTTGTAATAACAAACAAGCAACCGATCTATTGAGCTTTTTTTTTGTAACCACAGAGCACTGCTGTTAATTGAAAGCGGTGACAGATTACTTTGCTTTGTCTGCTCTCAGGACTTTGACAACTATCAATCGCCTCGCCTTTTATTGAGCATCGTCCCATATTTGAAGCAGACGTCACAGATTGCTTGTGTCGGCAAGTTTTTGAAAAAGCTTTGCACTTTTATGGACTGTTATGACAGATGCAAAAGTTCCTCTTGTGTAAATAGTCCACCTGACAATATAAAAATCCATCATCGATTCTTTTTCTAAACCATTTTTTCCCTCATTTGATTGGCGGTTGAGTTAGAATCAATCCAGTGTACACATTTGGACAGTTGCAAGCAAATTGCAGGGATTAATTTTGGTGTGATTTTGGTGTATTTGTTCAAAGCACAGCCAGACAAAATTGCCGCACCGACGTATGTGGTGGATGCCATCTATTTCATTAATATGCATGACGAAAATTTGTGGCAATTTGTCTGATTGATTAATTTATTAAACCTAGTCGTCATGGGTGCATGCCGGTCACCAATGGCCCATATGACATGTGGGGCCGATGACAACAATGGTAGATTTTTTGAGCCAATGTCATATCATTTTTTTAATATACTCAGTGTTTATCAAGCACAAGAAAAACAACATTATATTCTAATAAAATGAACTACAATTCCTAAATATTCAACCTTTTTTTGGTACGTCCATAGAGTCACACAATTAATAAATACAGTGTACAGTGATGCCTCAGCTGCCACTAATGAGTTCAAGAAAGTCCCGCCCTCAGTTCATGACATCACGTCAGGAAACTCCTTCACAAACTGCCTTGCTCCAGAATCAAAACAATGGCTTCAGAGAGTTCAGATTTGGAAAAAGATCCTTTCTCGTTACTCATCCTGTTATGAATATGATTCAAATAGTTCTGAAAAGGAAAGCATACATGTTTCCAATCGATTAAAGAAGTCCTTCCGTATCAATTTGAGCCATAAGCGATGAAACTGTTGAAGCACACGGTATATGAAGCATATATGAAGCTCCGTGAATAAGGAATATAGCATCAATTGGGTGATATGTGGCATATAAGGATAACAAATAATAAGCTACAAGATGTCAACATCAATGCAGATTGTTTACTGGTTGTCCATGCAAAACGCTGTTTAAACTTTCAAGATGTAGAGTTACGAACTTACGTATGAATGACAGCGGTTATCCATCGCTAACTCTGGTTAGCTCCCCGTTCCAGCACCTGAATGTCCGATACGTTTGCTCCACTATTATGACAATTTCTCTCTTTCACCACTAGAAGCAACTTTCTACCCATTGTCAGGCTGAAAGGATGACAGTGGTTATCCAAGCGGGGATCCGCGCACTGCGGGGAGCTCCTGGGCTGGCGCTATATTGCTCTGCTTCGTTGAAAATGGCTGCATGGTTTGTCCGCTGGGGATTTGTGTAAACTTACACCTTCTTTATGTGTGTTATCACAATTGGTTGCCACATGATTTACCATCGCATTATTTATATAGTTTCCTACTAATTTCCCGATCAACACGGTGTTTTCAGATGAAACAAAGTACCCAAAATGCACTGTGTCGCATCAACTCGAAAACAAGACTTCATGAATATTCACCGCGAGTCGTAAAACGTAAAACATAGCCATATGCGCTGGAATCTTTGTAAAATGCGGTCAGTAGAAGTCATTTGAGGTGATTTTACAAATTTGGGACGTAACTTGTCTGCAGGTGTCGGTTGTCCTGTAATAAACCCTGAATGTGCTTTCGTCGGTTTTATAAGCCTGAAAAACTAGTTTCATTTAGTTTTTATTGTAAAATACTCAAACATTTTTTGGAGTTCTTGTTACTTCATTAGTTTTCGGTGTGTTTGGAGGTATGGCATACGTTTATTTTACAACACATTACAATACAATACACATTGATTTATATAGCGCTTTAACAACAGCTGAAGCTGTAACAAAGCACGTAACACAGACAACTATCCTACACAGGAAATAAAGCAGTCACAAAAATAGTAGAAAGCTTTTGGATGAAAACAAACAATGCTGATCCTAACCTCATAATTACATCATTTTATTGCCATGTTCAGAGAGATGAAAGTGGTGAAATCGCCCGGAGGGCAACCGGCTATCCATTTCCCTTCATCCTCTACCCTTTAGAGTGTTAACACCAAGTGCTCTATGTTTATATGCGTTGACATTTCATTTGACCTGAATAGAAAAAAAAGTGTTTAAGTCAGCGTGTTTTTTAATTTGAAAAGGCTTCCATGCACCAAAAAAAAAATGTTGAAGACAACATTTTATGAAGTGCATCACCATGGTAACTTGGGTTCCAAGATCCCATGATAGCAATTCCATGTTGCTCCACATTCCCGCCCCGCTGTGTACAGACCTGAGGGCCGCTGCTCATTACTCTGTTACACTTGAAGCCAGTGGCAAATGGAATAATTACTCTCGGTTGAGCTCATGAAAAGAAAAACATTGAATCTGGAATTGAATACGAATGGCCCAAATGAACAATTGACATTCTTTTTATGTATTAAAAATAGACAATGTATTTTAAAATATATGTACCACTGGGGTTTATAACAATAAAAATAACTTCCGTATCGTGGAGACAATATACAAAGCATATTTTTTTTCAGTCTGTACTGACCAATAAGAGTGTAGAGGAATGCAGAAATTGTCATTTCATGATAGCGGCAGTACGGTATTTTCAGGAATATAAGGCGAACCCAAAAGCCTTGATTTTCTTCAAAAGATTCCCATGTGCCTTATACGCCGGTGGCCAATTTGTGATTCTCAAGCCTGATGACAACACTCAATCCGTGATCGTTTTCTGACTGCAAAGACAAAAAAATCCAATGATTACAGTAAACTTTAGTGTCGTCCTATTGTGAGTACGCAAAATTGCAAAGAGGCAATAAAAAGTTCTACTTGGGTTACAGAGTTAATGGCGGCAGGATTTCATGTGTATGAATCCGAATCAGAAAGCCTTTAATAGTCCCACAATGAGGAAATTTGCAAGTACTGTAGCTGGAAAAGGTGGTGGGCAGGGTGCGCAGGGTCCAGTAGGATTTTTCACGCTCGTCTTGATTCTTGCAGTGTGCAAGTCCTCTCGAAAAAAATGTAATACTCATGACATTTGAGTGCAATGTCTAAAAAGTGACCTCCAAACTGTTAGTCCAGATAGACTCTCACCGACAATGAACCCAAATGAGAGCAAACAGTGTTGAAAGTGAGTGATTTGATGAGAGTGATCTCAGTTATTCAAATAATCGCCAGTAGTCTTGCATCATGAGTCAGACTTGACTGTGGCATGGGTTCCTGTTCAAAATATTCCACATGGAAAACATTCCTCCAGATTTTCAATTATACCTTTTTCTCCTTGTTTTAAACGAGATGACTGTTCTATTATAGCACACAGCCGACAGCCAAGCCCAAAGGCTTCAGATAACTTCAAGTCAAATGTCAGAGTGTCTTGCTTTGGTCGCCAGACTCAGCTGACAGAGAAAGTCATTGTGACTTTGCCCCTCATTTGAAAGCAGAACTGCACTAATGCTACACGCTGTGCCTGAAGTTACGATCTTACTGCAGTGCAATTGTAGTGAGTGTGGATTCAACCTGCTCTAAACAGAAATTACAAAAAAAGTTCATCCTCTACTTCTGGCCTTGGGTTGTATCTTCACCCATCTCAGCACATGAGGGTAAACAAGAAGAATGGCAGATTGCAGATTGTTAAAGCCGTAAGGAAATTTATGTTAAATAATAGATTTTGTTATTGTTCACAATTATGTAATTAGATAGAAAAGGTGCAATAGTTTTCATGTTTATTGTTTTTTTACTTAAGGTAAATTTATTAGCGATATTAAGGTATCTGGGCTCCGTTAGTCATCCTATCTTCAGTTTGTTTAAAAAAGGGCCATGCCTTACTGTCAGAAGACAAGGAGCAACAACTTTTCTGATCGTTTGAATTCACCTGATCTGATCGTCAGAATTTACCTGCTCAGGCCGTCTGCAGTCACCTGATCAGATCGTCTGAAGTCACCATCTGAAGTCACGTGATCAGTCACGTCTGAAGAAGTCACATGATTAGATTGCGTTAATATGAACGTGTCTCAACGCTAGCGGATCATGCTCACATTGTGGTAAGGACAGTGTCGAAGTTATGTTACTCACTTTTTTGATTTTTACTCTCTACTCTACACTTTTCACACACACGTTTTGATGAGCCTTGGTTTTTGTTCAAGAGAAAATAAAGCGAACATTTTGGATCAACGATGACAGCCTCGTCTTGTTTTGTCATCAATGATAAATGAAAGGCAAAGAACACGTCAGAAATCTTAGCGCGTTGCTGAAGTAGCGACAAAAGGAACGTAAAGTTGCCTTTCGCATATTGGCAAGGCCACATGCATTTTATTGTATTGTTGCTTTTGTTTCTAAACAAAATTAGATGACAGTTGCAATGTGCTCTGCATTGGGTCAATTGCTACTATTTTCTAAAGAACCGTGACGCAAATTTCAGCATGCTATTACATGGACGAAATGGTTGTGAGATAAGAACACCTCTACACTGTTGTTTTTTTAGCAGCTCTTGAGAGTGAGTGGTAGTTTTGAAACTAATGTAATGTGAGGAGGAAGTCGAGGGAGCGGGCTGACAGGATCTTTCAGGGTGCGGCTTTGTTTTTGACCTAGCCGTTAAAAAAAAGAAGAAACACAAGATAGAGAAGCTAATCTTACAAGGCGTCGCAATTCATTATCACGCTGTCTTCAGCATTCTCGGGAATATGTGTTATTTGAACAAGATACTTTTTTAAATGCTGGCCTTCTTTTAATTAGCGCCGGCTGACCTTTTTGCCTGTCACCGCTTGTGTCACCCTTTTTAAAAAGGAACCTGCGGTGGGCACAAAGAGCATGTATCTCACCCAGGAGGTGTACAGCAAGGGGCGTGGTTATGACAAGACTATTTTACTGCATTTTCCCATGTTCAAAGCAGATGCACTTGTTAGCCGTTGGAATAAACACATCTCCACATTCAGTCGTGTGTGTGCTCCTTCCTCAACGGCTACAAAACAACTCTTCTGAGATATACAGCTTCTTCCCCCAAGCCATTAACTCTTGAACTCTTCAACAGCAGCCAAAATGGAACTGTATAGTGCCACCTAGCAGTTTTTTTGACGATGATACTAGTGCAGCGTGTTCTACCGGAAACAAATTCCTTGTGTGTTCTACATACTTGGCAATAAAGATGATTCTGATTCTGATTCTGATATAGTTTTACTCCAAATGAATGGAGGCTCCAACAAGATTACAAGTCCGATGGCAAACATCTGTGGATAAAAATGTCAGGTTTTTTTCGCAATTGGGTGAATGCATCTTTGTAATACAGTGATACCTCAGCTCACGAATTGATTGGTTCCCAGAAAGTGTGTGTAAGGCGAAAAGTTCAACTGCCGAACATTTGTTTTCCATGAAAAATCATTATACATGAGAATAATCTGTTCCCAGGTCCCCATAAAACACAATTTTCGACTAAATAAGCCTTAAAACTACACACAATGTACCTTATTTTAGGTATAATAAATGTGGGATTGTATTGTAATTAAAGAAATAAACTGTACTGTATAATAAAGTTGTTTTATTTAACTTTGTGATGGACGTTGATGTAGTTGTCTCTTGATGAGATCCGAGTGAAGTTGCCGCACTTTCTCTGCAATAATACACTCATTCACTGTCCCCTGCTAGCTGCTTTTCATTAATCCAAATCAACAGAAGTTTTTCAACCTCTTCTATTGCCTGAGACCGTTGCTGAGACAACACAGAAACACCCTTAGCCACACGTAGCAATGGTCGACTTGGCATACTGGTACTGGGATGCAAAGTCACACAAATGCACACCTCGTTTGTGTTTTTCGATGATCTCCTACTTCTGCGTGACCGTAATTTTCTTTTGTGTCCTCTTCCGCTTAACACTAGCCTGTGGTGGGGTCTTTTTAGGTCCCATAATAGCAAAAGTACTACATTCGATAACAAACCACGTCCGCACTCGAAGAAAGGGGGTGACCAAAATTAGTCCGCCAGCCACTATGGGGCTGTGTGGTTTGGTTCGTCCGCCGAAAACTAGTTCGTCAGCCAAGACTATATGCTTAATGTTCGTGAGGCAAAAAGTTCGTGGGCTAAGGCGTTCGCAAACTGAGGTATCGCTGTATTCTGTTTTTGGAATTCAGGACCTGTCAGTACCCGAAGAAAGGCCAAACAAGGCCCAGTTGAAAAAAAACAGTTTGGAGAAGAATTAGTCATTGTTCAATATCCCACACAGAGCACGCACATACGCGCATGCATGCATTATTGTATATGTGTCGGGGTTGTCTCCTGGGGAGTCTCATTAATCCCCTGCTGGTTTGTCTCCACTAATGGAGGCGCAACGCAGCAAGTCGGAGCATCGAGCAGAAAAGACGGCTCTCGTGAGCATTCGACTCACTGCGACCGGCATGTGTGATGGACAGGAGAGAAAGA
Organism: Hippocampus bargibanti; assembly: GCF_051943395.1. Classification (NCBI taxonomy): domain Eukaryota; kingdom Metazoa; phylum Chordata; class Actinopteri; order Syngnathiformes; family Syngnathidae; genus Hippocampus; species Hippocampus bargibanti. The sequence goes on from NC_142735.1 coordinate 5,539,384, forward strand.
CAGGTGAAAAAAGCCTGTGTTGACTGCAGCAAGAGATGATACTTCGAAGATGGCAGAACATTGTCAAGCATGTCAAGAAGGAAGCGAGACTCTATTTGAATAAGAATTATCTGCAGTTGCAGCCTTCTTCTTTGTTAGTTTGCAACGCACAAAAAAAAACAAAACAATCAACCACCTTGTAAATTGAGGTCGCGCAATCTGAAATCAATGCCCGGCCGCGTCTTGCGTTAGCGCTAGCATGCTAATGCCAAATGAGTGTCGTGATTTTACAAATTTTCTCGACATTCTAAGATTGAATTTGTTAACCACTCTCCTTTTGTGAATACAATTGAAGCTTTAAAGTTAATTGCGTTAAATATGGGGTTTGCCCATTTTATTTATTTTGCCACTTCACCTAATTGATTTTACAGCCAAGCTATGCTAAGAGTGAAAATGTAATGAAAGGCGTGCACATTCATATTCATTCATAGTAGCAATAGGGATTTGAATCATGCGATTCCTGGTTCCTTCTGTTGTTACAGTAAAGTCTCGTTATAACGATATCGGATATATCCCCCGATACTATTTCTATGCACGCACGGAGAAAATGACATGCAAACAATATAAATACCCGGTTATATATAACTCCCTTGAATATCGATATAACGAGACTTTACTGTAATAATAATAATAAAACAACAATACATTGTATTTATAAGCACCTTTCAAAACTCAGTTTGCAGCACAGCAAAGGATTACCAGAAAATAATCCACGTTTGGATTACTTTCTCGTTCTCTATCGGTGTACACAAGGATGAGTTTTTCAGTGATGCTTGAAATATGTCATTTCCTCTTGAAAGCTTCCAATGCATCTGGTTCTTGTCCATTGATTGTGTTTTGTTCTTCGGGGGGAAGAAGGACTTTGTAATGAATGCTGTAAGGATATGTTTTTTTATGGCTCATTTACTCCCTATATTAATCCTATGTGTTAATCGGGATTTTGTCATTTAAATTGTCATGACACATTCTCATAAAAAACATTATATTGGTTTTTATTTTTTGTCAATTTAAAAGACAACCGACGCCTCCGGCCGGACAATTTGTGTCCATAATTTGTAAAATCACTTCAAATGACTTCTACTGAGCGTATTTTACAAAGATTCCACCGCATATGCTATATTTTACGTTTTAAAACTCGCACTGAATATTCAGGAAGTCTTGTTTTCGAGTTGATGACGAGTCCCACATGACATCACGTTTGGAACGCGCCTGACCAAGAAAGCGACACACAATGCATTTTGCGGTACTTTGGTCTGAAAACTTCGTGTTGATCCGTGTTGATGGCAAAATTAGAAGGAAACACATAAATAACGCAATGGTGAATCGTTGTGTGTTGCACCAAGACAACTATTTGATATTCGCTGACACAAATTCCTAGTAGACAAATCAGCCCATTTCCAATGAAGCTTGGGCGCCATCTTTTGCATTTTCTGGGACACGACATTTCAGTCCAGATGCCTTTGACGGCTCTAATTGATATAGGAGGACTCCTTTAATCAATTGCAAACATTTATGATTTCCTCTTCAGAACTATCTGAATCATACTCATAACTGGGTGACTAACAAGAAAGCATCTTCTCCGACTCTGAAGCCATTGTTTTGATTCTTGAGCAAGGCGTCTTGGCGTGACGTCACAAACAAGGGGGCGGGCCCTTCTGAAACTCGGCATCTCCGAGGTCGTTTTGAAGTCGTTTTTGGACACTTTAAAGGACAACCGACGTCTCCGGACAAGTTGTGTCCGTAATTTGTAAAATGGCTTCAAATGACTTCTACTGTGTATTTTACAAAGATTCCATCACATATAGCTATATTTTACGTTTCAAGACTCGCGCTGAACATTCAGGAAGTCTTGTTTTTGAGTTGGTGACGAGTCCTCACGTTACGTCATGAAAGGACCCCCCGCCCCTGACCGACAAAAAGACACATTGTAGCAGTCCTTCATCACGTCAATGTATTTTGCTGTACTCTTTATCTGAAAACCTTGATGTTACATCCAAAAGCCGCCAGCAGAGGGAGTCCAAGCTCCATGAAAGGAATCTATCAGCCTGTGGAAACGGGCTGATTCATTCCTCACAGCTCGGTGGCCATTTTCTTGCCTCTTTTTGGGTGAGACATTCCCCCCCGCCCGTTTGCCTCAAAATGACACGGAATAAATTCTTTAATCAATTGCAAACACGTATGCTTTCCTATTCAGAACTATTTGAATCATATTCATAACTGGATGAGTAACAAGAAAGCATATTCTCCGAATCGGAAGCCATTGTTTTGATTCTCCAGCAATGCAAGACGTCTTGGCGTGACGTCACGAACTGGGGGCGGAACTTTCTGAAAATGCCCAATTCACAGCTCATTTTTTTGGCAGAATTTGGACACTTTAAGTCATTTTTATTGGTGTTTTGCATTTGACTAAAAATATATTTCTGGTGTCAGTTAAAAAACAAAAAAGTGACGTCGGTTGGCCTTTAATGTAAGTAAAGAGGGTGTGGAAAGTGCTCCAGATTGTCACATTATTTGTTATCTGTTTTTTTTTTTTGTTTTTGACTCCAATATAGTGCCGCGAGAGTTGTTGCCTTTACAGCAGCTCCTGTATTTTGTTTTTGCTGCTGTGAAATGTAAATTTCTCCACTGTGAGACAAATAAAGGCTCATCTAATCTAATATAATAATGCCTGTGGTTCAGGTTAGTTTTATTACACTTTTGCTAAATTATGTCTGAAAACCAAAGAAATAAGAAGAAAGGAGCGTCAGCGCAGAGCGCCGATGCGTATGTGGAACTGTTGCGGCTTGGAATTGAAGCAGATTTATGTGGAACAGAAGATGTGAGACAGTCTCTTTTCGTCAATGGATGCTACAGCTGCGTGTTTGCTTTCAACATTTAGCTTGTAGTTGACATGCACATTCCACCATGATGTCCCTGATCCACTGGTGGAAAGACGCTTTGATCCTCTCCTCTTTCATCTAGAACTGTTTCATGTCATCACAAAGAGGGTACAGCAAGTCCTGAAGAATGAATGTCTCTCTGTGTCTTTGTTTTTCATATTGTCTCTATGCTGTCATATTATTTGTTATTTAGTTTTTTTTTGTTCTTTTGACTTCAAGACGGCGCCGCGAGAGTGGCTGCCTTTCCAGCAGCTCATGTATTTCGTTTTTCTACTTTCATTCCTTTCATCACTTTGCTGCTGTGAAATGTAAATTTCTCCACTGTGAGACTAATAAAGGCATATTCAATCCAATCCAATCCAATCCAAAGAAACAACTAGGGCCGCTTTCTTTTTTCCTTAAACACGTTTTAAAATCTGGCACATGTACTTGTCGAATAAAATGTTCACCACAGCATCTGTTGTTGCCTTTTTTTAAAATAGCTGAGACACTTTTGTATCTTCAAGAGCCCCTGAATGGATGAGAGAAGAAACGGCAGGGGAGCGGGGGAAAACAACAGTTCTATCAAAACATGTGACATTGCACTTCAAAACGTCACACAACGATACAATTCCCGTAAAACTTTATTTTATCTGCTGATGTGCATGGGAGAGTAAGCACTATTGATCGGGAGGACTTAAAGGCGGCTTTGGGCTCTGGCACCACATTGATGTTCCGATGGGAGTCTGAAGGAAGGCGGTTTATGCTGATTACCCTCCAGGGACAGGACAAGGACACGGTTGGACACAATGACCCATAGATGCACGCTTGACAAATTACATGTCTTGAAGCAAGGGTTGCAGAACCCTTTCCCCGGAAGCTGCTTTGATATTATTATTTATTAAGACCATTGGAAGACAAAACCTTTTTATAACAATATTGTCTTTGATGAAAAGGTTTCTTCAGTCGTCATCTGTACTTCTTTGAAGGTGTCAGATGTTTCGCTCCTCATCTGAAGAGCTTCATCAGAAAACTAAAGTTGTGCTGGTCAATCTGGCCCAATACACTGTATGTCTGTGTATATCTGTGTATCTGTACCCTTCACTAAATCGCCATGGTGGTTTGAGGTTTAATTTAGACCATGCTTGCAACAGACTTCTTAGATCGTTGCCACATAGGTTTATTCATGCTGATGAGGTGATACCAGAGCTAATGGAGCAATCAGAGCCAGGCATAAAACAGAGGTAATCAGACAGAACAAAAGAAGTAATCAGATTAGCTTTAGGGAGTCGTCCACTGCTACCGCCACCGCTGTCCATTAGGGATATATTTAGGTTCAGTTACCAGCACAACTTTAGTTTGCTGATGAAGCTCTTTGGCTGAGGAGCGGAACGTCCGACACCTTCAAAGACAGAAGCCTGAAGAAACCATTTCATCGATGGACCACTCCTGTATGCCTGAGAGCCTAGAGAGAAATATCCTCTTTCAAATTGAGTGTTAGAATTGCCATGCAAATGACATTTTGGCCCAATTGATGTGAATGCATGTTGTCCACTTTGGAATTGAGGAAAGTATCACACAGAGTTTTTAATACCGGATACGTTGTGAATATTTTCAGTTGGATCCATCCTTCCTTTGGCGAAGCATGCATTGGATGGAATTTATATGAGTCATCACAGTCTTTGAAGGTTGTGGGTAATTTAGCAAGCAAATGCCAAGGTCGAGGTTTATTGGAATCCATCAGTCATCTGGCGATATATAAGATCTGACAGGATCTGCTGATTTCCAGCAAAAGCGATGGCTCGCAAATCGAGCGGCCTGGAAAAAAACGGTAGGATGCTGGATTTAGAAAAGCTTCTTATGTTGTCATCAATGCGCTTGTATGGTCATCTTATTCTCATTCTTATGACTGAAAATGGACCCTCCTATGATTTTCAGAATCAGAATACCTTTATTCGTCCCGCAATGGGGAAATTTGCAGTCCATAGCAACAATTGAAGAGGGATGAAATATATTCCTTTGTCTTTGCACTTTTGGATGTGAAACTGTAGTGTACAATATAATGAAGTCAGTTGATCTTATCAGTGGCATTTTCAATGTTGGCGGAGATAAAGTCACCACTTCGATTAAGGCATTATCTTCCAATAGGGCTTATAAGGCACAGGGTCGTCTTTTAAATAAAACGAAGGCTTTGGAGTGCACATTGTACACCGGAAAATACAGTATATCTTCAGTTTAGCTTTTTTTTTTTTAGACGGCCCTATTTCACTTGCTGGTGCCTTCACTTAATTTTCTTTCTGTTAGCATTCTGTTGACCAGTAAGAACAGAGAAGTTAATTGGGAGGACGCCAATTTAATGATAGAATGCAACAAACGAAGCTTAAAGGATGTGCGTTTTGAGGTACTTGTAAGTTCACTACCATTTCTTCAACAGAGGGGGAAATAAAATGTCATTCCAAACAACTTCTAGTATCTGTTCAAATCACGGAGTAACTATGTGGAGTTTGTTACACATGCTTTCGTCATAATGTGAAGGAGCTAGTTTGTCTAATTTGGCTGTCCGTAGCAGAAATTGTCAGTTAAATATAGCAACCTGCTGTCGGGGAGGCACACCCCATGCAATATAATTAGCAAATACTTCACCGATAATTACCGTATTTTCCGGTGTATAAGGCGCACCGGAGTATAAGGCGCACCCCCAATGAACGGTGTATATTCCAACTTTTTCCATTTGTAAGGCGCACCAGACTATACGGTGCAATTTCAATGAATGAAAAAAGTAATCCAAATATAACATACAAATATATATATATATATATATATATATATATATATATATATATATATATATATACACCTTTTCTAAATATAAGGCCCACCACTTTATAAGGTGCTACAGTAGAGGCTTGGGTTACCCGCTACTTCTTCTACAGGGAAAAATTGGAGTGGAAATGGGCTGCTGACAGTAGTTGCAAGACCTGTTGTGGCTCAATATTACTTTGCATATAAGGCGCATCTGCATATAAGGAGCAGGGTCATCTTTTGAAGAAAATAAATTAAGTAAGAAAAAGTAAAAATGATCCTGATGTGATAGAAGTTGTTTTTATTTTTTCGTTTTATTGAAATGAATTGTGGATTTTTTTTTAAATAACGAACATTGAAATGTCAAACTTTTTTACATGTCTCTCCACATTGAATCATAAACAACCAAGTTGTTCACTCCATTTTTAATCAATTACAAACAATCGACAGAATTCTTAATGATCACTTAAAGGAGAACCGACGTCTCCGGACAAGTTGTGTCCCAAAGTCTTGTTTTTGAGTTGGTAACGAGTCCGTACATGACGTCATTAAAGGAACGCCCCTGACCGAAAAAAAAAAGACACATTTTAGCAGTCCTTCCATCACATCAATGCATTTTGCTGTGCTTGTTTGGTCTGAAAACGTTGTGTTGCACCAAAAAGAGCCAGAAGAGGGTGACCAAGCTCCACATATAGAATTTATCAACCCGTGGAAACGGGCTGATTAATTCCTCACAGGAGGTTGGTCGCCATTTTCTGCCTCTTTTATGGTGATACATTTCCCCTCAATGTTGCCTCAAAATGGCACGGAATAAATTCTTTAATCGATTGCAAAAATGTATGCTTTCTTCTTCAGAAGTATTTGAATCATATTGATAACTGGATGTGTAACAAGAAAGCATATTCTCCGAATCTGAAGCCATTGTTTTGATTCTCCAGCAAGCAAGACGTCTGGGCGTGACGTCACGAACTGGGGGCGGGACTTTCTGAAAATGGCCAATTCGCAGCTCAATCTTTTGCAGATTTTGGACACTTTAAGTCATTTTTATTGGTGTTTTGCATTTGACTAAAAATATCAGCCTGCGTGTTTTGGGTATTTTAGATGCTATAAAACATTTTTCTGATGTCAGTTAGGAAACAAAAATGTGATGTCGGTTGTCCTTTAAATTGAACGACTGCCAATCTCAGTTATTCATGGGAAATAGGAAACCAAGGCAGGCACAAATATAAAAAAACTGCATGTAATTGGGCTTCTAGTTGCCTGAAGATTCCAAGAAGACAGCAAAACAAAACTTTTGTCGAAAGGAAGATCCTCCATCCAATTCATCATCATTACTTGGACTCAAGATACCACAAGATGCCAGCCAATCACCACTTTCATCTAAATGCAACTCCTCAACTTCCTTCAACACAGTTCCTTGGTATAAAGATGCAAAAAAATAAAACAATAATGAGTAACTTTGGGGCAAATAAAAAAATAAAATGTGTGAATTTTCAAATTTCAATATACAGATACAGTATATGGTAATTCATTGTATATATTGGTAAGTGCAAATGTGATGGGTGAATTAATGTATTTGATTTAAAAGAAATTCAATCATCCGGTCAGAAAAAAAATATTTTGACTCGAAATAAAAATCTGTTTGTGCTTTGTGCAGTTTTGGCAATGTATTCTTTTATTATTTTACAATTTTTACACGGTCAATATATCTACAGATCATGTCATTACAAGCCGATAAAGTCACAACTTAGAGAATACTTGAAAAATATGAAAGACCCTTTTCAGACACCTTTGTCTGTTGAACGAAAAGTGTAGAAAAAGCCACAGATGTTTGAATTTTGGAAAACATTCAGAGACACAGTGTTGAAACTCAAGTCTCACCAGTCCTCACTCGATGACATCACCGGCAAAGATCCATTGGCATAATCGAACCAGAGGCAAAAACTTCATCCTGAAGCCACTCGGTTCAATTTTTGGCTTTGAACACTGTCAGCGCCCAGAGATGCTCTTGGGTTGAGCGTTCGGTCTTAATTCCAAAGAGGAACTCTCCTGCTCCTCGACGGGATGGAGGCAAATCCTGGCAAAGTCCGTAAAAAGGTGGAAGCCCTTTACAAATTAGCATGGATGTCCTCGTGTCGCAGCACTTTGTAGGTGATCCAGTAGAAGATGTTAAAGATGAGGAAACTCAATGGGAAGACAGCTCTGGAGATGGTGTCAATGCGCTTGGCCCTGTCCACAAAACGCTTATGGAGGAAGTCGCCGTCATGCGCCGTCACGGGAGGCGATGGGCCGTAAACGGTGGGCCCCTCCACGACCGTGCCGTCTTTGGACTGTAGGCAGTGGCCCAGCCCGTAACCCCGGAAATAGAATCCGCGGCTCTCCCGCAACATCTCCTCATCCTGTGGTGTTGAACAGAGAGATCGCACAGACTAAATAAATACATACATACATAAATTAATAATAATACATTTTATTTCAAGCGGGAGACAAGCATAGATACAATAATAAATAAATAAATAAATACCTACACAAGCAGTTAACTAACTAACTAACTAACTAACTAACTAACTAACTAACTAACTAACTAAATACATGAACAAGCAGTTAAATAAATAAATAATGTATTTGTTTATTTCTGATCACTTGCAGCTATTTTTAATAGTGAGATAAACACAACCTATAAGAGGCTTGTCGAATGTATATTTTATATATATTCATACGGTCACTATTTGTAATGTATCTGATTTTTACAATAGAATACAATACAATACATATTGATTTATATAGCGCTGTAACAAAGCGCTTAACATGGACAACTATCATATACAGGAAATAAAGCAGTCACAAAGATAGTGGAAAGCACCGCGGAGTAAAACTAAGATCTACTATGTTGTTCAACTATTTTGACATGCGGCTGATATAGCAAAAGAATGACCAGAGAAATGTAAATAACTAATATTGGAGACTTTTCGCTTGACTTGAGTTTAATCTTCATGCATAGTAACTGATGCATTAGTCATATTAGAATTGTGTGCAATATTAAAAAAGAAAAAACAAAACACAGCACCCGCGATTGGTACTTTGCGGCCAGCAGCCGATGAGACCAGTTTTATGTTAACGAATCCAATCACTGAATCACAATGGAAGATTGTACATTTTCCGCAATGACCCGTTGGAGGACGACAGAAGGGGATTAGGGCCAATGAAGAAAATAAGGTTGGCAAGATTCTTTTTTTATCTCAGTATTCTGATTTTAAAGTGAGAATTCTCACTTTATTCTCAGAATTCCGACTTTCAAGAAAAAAAGTGATATTTTTGATTCTCTCAAAAGAGAATGTGTGTTAGAAATGAACACTGAATAAAGGGCAGTCCCTAAAACATGCAACGGAAAGGGATAAAGATGTTTAAAGTGAAGAAACACAAACAAGGTCAGAAAGGGAAGCTTGCAACACTCTTGTAGGCTTTGACACAGTGATTGTTAAGGGGAATTGAAATTCCATCTGGATCGATTAGTTAGTAAGGGTTGAAAGTTGAAGGGTTCACACAGGGTTGCCGCTTTACCCTGATACAGGCGCTGCAGAGCTCAGTCACATTCCTGCAGGTGGTATCGCGAGTGGGAATGACGTTCACGTTCCGCAAGGACTCGACACTCCCGTTCAGACAGGCGAGTTCCTCCAAGACACACAGTTGGAATTATTATGATTATTCTCACTGCTCCTTTTTCATTAATTTGCTCGGGCTCTGTGCATTAAAAAAAATCAGACAGGCCAAGGAATGAATGAAGAAAAGCTCCTCATCAAATACGTATAAAGAATCAGAATGCACTGTCTGGATTTAGTGGTTGTAGAGGGTTCTTATTTTTTTCCCGAAAGACGTAGCGTATGAAGCTAGCTTAAGCTAGCTTCTGACATTGAGTATTAAGTTACCTCTTGTATTAAGTTCGCTCTCCCAAGAATCTACATGGAAACATTCAAAGTTTCATCTCAGTTGATTTTCCTCGGGCATCAAAGGACAACCGACGTCTCCGGACAAGTTGTGTCCATAATTTGTAAAATGGCTTCAAATGACTTCTACTGAGCGTATTTTAATAAGATTCCACCGCAGATAGCTATATTTTACGTTTTAAGACTCGCGCTGAATATTCAGGAAGTCTTGTTTTTGAGTTGGTGACGAGTCCGTACGTGACGTCACTAAAGGAACACCCTGACCGAAAAAAAGACACATTGTAGCAGTCCTTCCATCACGTCAATGTATTTTGCTGTACTTGTTTGGTCTGGGGACCTCGTGTTGCACCCAAAAGCCGCCAGAAGAGGGCGTCCAAGCTCCATATAAGGAATTTATCAGCCTGTGGAAACGGAGGTGGCCACAGGAGGTCGCCATTTTGTACCTCTTTTTTTGGGTGAGACAGTTCCCCCCAATGTTGCCTTAAAATGGCACGAAATAAATTCTTTAATTGATTGCAAACATGTATGCTTTCCTCTTCAGAACTATTTGAATCATATTCATAACTGGATGTGTAACAAGAAAGCATATTCTCCGAATCTGAAGCCATTGTTTTGATTCACAAGCAATGCAAGACGTCTTGGCGTGACGTCACGAACTGGGGGCGGGACTTTCTGAAAATGCCCAATAAGCAGCTCCATTTTTTGCAGATTTTGGACACTTTAAGTCATTTTTATTGGTGTTTTGCATTTGACTAAAATATCATACTGCATGTTTTGGGTAATTTAGATGCTATAAAACGTTTTTCTGATGTCAGTTCAAAAACAAAAAAGTGACGTCGGTTGTCCTTTAAAAATAACCTAAAATGACGAGTTACAAGGTAATTATCTGAAAACCAAAACACGGTGTAAAATCGTCGTTAAAAAACAACCAAAAGTACTTCCTTTGTCCCTTTAAATTCACCTACAATCATGAATAATAATTGATTTTATTTTCATTACTAATTATGTGCAAAACATGTCACCAAACTTTGGATTTGAGGCAGAACAAATGATACTAAAGCTAAGATTTAAAGTGTAAATTAGCCACTTGGCCTCGGCATTGTCAATATATATGATGATAAAAAATCAGTGGCATGTCCTAGGCCTTTAGTTGTGCTATGTCATAAGTTGCTCTTTCACGCCACAAAGATGATTGGCGATGGAAACTGACGCATCAATAATAACCTCATAAAATGTCTATATTATTTGATATTTTTGCTAGTCCGACCATTCTTAATGTACATCCAACTTTTTTGGAAAAGTTCGTCTTGAAAATGGCTTTAACAGTACGAATCTGCAACTAAATAATTTTTTTCTCCTCCTTCAGCCATTGTGGGTTTACAAAACCGCTATTAAATCAACACAATATATTTGCTTCTGCAGCTCGCTATCGATACAATGTGCTAGCTCTGGCCAGTATGCTCTTGTCACTTGCGGAGAGTGACAAGAGGAGTTTTCGCAAACTATGATTGGCTAGTGACTAGCCAATCATAGTTTGCGAAAACTCTGAGGTTGACTAGTGCCTTCAAGAAGGCGTTGGTACCCCTTTTGGGTTGCCAACTCGAAATCTGGTTGGTTTAAGCAATAGTTTGATCAACACATTTGATGCTCCAGGGCCCGTAGAACTGATTTTGAAGGCGTACGACTAGATTTCTGACCCTGGTAACAAGTGATGGCTGAAATGTGATTGGTTTAATGTGTAAACACAAAAATGCACACCTGGTAGCAGCGCAACGGGGTAAAAGTAATGAAAGGAAGCTGAAAGACAATTTGGAATTATTTAATCTATTTTTAGACCAGCAGAGAAGGCTTTGCAGGCCTTGATGTTCCGCCACTGTAATGAATGTTATTCAACCACAGACGGCTCGTTTAAGTGATAAGTGTTGACTTGACCTCATCTTTACTCTACGTCTCTATAAAGGGAAAGGTTTCACCTCATTTGCCCATAATAATCTCCCCCCCACATGTGTTGCCTTTTGATATGAGATGATTAAAAAAATAAACACCCCTTACACGTTGTGCTTATTTACGTCCATAAATATTGCTATGTGACGCCATTTTTCGCACATCCCACCCGACATACTTGATTGTGCGTATGCGTGTTACTTAACGGAAGCGTTCAGTTCACGAGAAGACACATTTCTTTGAAAAATGGGAACGAACATGCTAAAAAGAGTGGATTCAACAATCAAATCTGAATTGGCATCATCACAACTGTCGTGTGTAAGTAGCCTGACTGACCACGACATCAGGTTAGCAGGAAAAGCGCCTCACCCATATCTCCACGGATTGCATTCAATAACACAATTGCGAAATGGCAAATTTTTGCGTGTTCTCTTCTTGTCAATTGCAGTATTTCCGGAAATTATTCACCCTCTACTTGGGAGAAATAAATGCCTCTCGCAATAAACAATAGACTCCATTGCCAATTTGCAGTCTGCTTCTTAAAAGATATTATACAGCTGAGGGTATAAATATCCCCGTCCACCCCATGAGGAAATATTGTAAACAAGCATGCGCTTGCATGACAATAATCACGACTCACCTTCAGCAGGGACATTTTATCACAAGGCTAAAAAGTGTTTAAGAGGACATGCAAGAAAAACCACGGAAAGAACATTCCGATCAGATTATTATTGCAGGTAGAAACTGTGTAACCTGTAGGGGGATGGTTAGGACACTTTCATATGATTTATTACTGTGTAACTCTGTTGCTTCCGTGCAGGGCATGTTCAACCGGGGGAAAAAAATAAATACGTTGATTTTATGTGGCTCACGTTCACCTCTTCAGGGCTCAGAACAGCTGCCGGGGTTTTGATTATGTTTGCGAGCAAAGTCAATAAAATGTGATCGAAAGACGCAGTGATAAATATATGAGGTTTTGAGTGAAGGCTGAAAGGTTTTTTTTTTTTAATAATTTTGTCTTGTTGACCGTCTTTTTTTCTCCTGTCGAAATCAACACCAGGATAGGTACATTTACAACATTATGTTTGGATCTCACACGAACAACTTAAAATATAGTGGCGGGCTGTTGATTTCATTGCTAGGCCTTCAGTAGTGCTACGTCTGAATCACTCCACAGCTGCGAGTGTGGTGTGATTTACTACACGTCCACTCGAGGGTGCCGATAGGAATTAAATAACTTGTGACTTGAAGAAACTTAAGAAATACTGTCATTAAACTGTTCTAATTTTTACTATGAACGTGTGGATTCATGATAACCTCATAAAATTGCAATATTATTTGCTATTTTTGCTAGCTTCGGAGCTGTCCAACCTTTCTTAATGATTTTCATCCATTCTTGAAAAGTCTGTCTTGAAAATGTCTTTAACAGTATACCTGCAACCAAATCCATTTTTACTCCTCCTTCAGCCATTGTGGGTTGACAAAACCACGATTAAATCGACATACTGCTGAAAAGGACACTTTGATCCTCTCGTCTTTCATCTAGAACTGCTTCATGTCACAAAGAGGGTACAGCAAGTGCTGAAGAATGAATGACTCTCTGTGTCTCTGTGTTGTCATATTATTTGTGATTATTCTTTTTGTTTTTGTTTTTACTTTATGTTACTTCCCGGTTGAGTGAATGCTGGTGCGTGTGGCTGCTGCAGCTCACCCGCAGAAAAAATATCCTGTGACTGTAAAGTGTCCTTGAGAGTTTTGAAAGGCGCTTATAAATGAAATGAATTATTATTATTATTATTATTATTATAATTATTATTATAATTATTATTATTATTATAACAATATATTTGCTTATACAGCTCGCTACAGATACCCGGGCCAGTATTCGCTTATCACTAGCGGCTAATGATACTATGATTGGAGAGTTATTCGCCAATTATGTAGCTAGCCAATCATAATTTGCGAAAATTCTGACATTTCCAACGCCTGCAAGCAAGCCTTGGGTTGCCAATTCAAAAACTGATTGGTTCAAGCAACAGTTTCATCAACATTGATTTTTATGCTCCAAGGCCCGCAGAACTGATTGTGAAGGCGTACAGATATATTTCTGACCTTGACCAGATATTTTTAGGCCAGCAGAGAAGGCCTTGCAGGCCTAACCAATCCACCACTGTTAAAATATATGTTAATGGAGCATCATAATGTCTTCCACCCGAAACTTTCCAATTTAGTTTCTAAAATATTGAAAATCAGGTTCTACAAAGAGTGGCAAGTCAAAAGCAACTGTAAGAACAGTAACTTGAGCGACATTGAAACTATGAAAGAAAATGTTACACCTACGTGCTTAATCCACTGTGTCCTCAATTGGGCAGGTGATTGCTGTATATGTTTGCGGGTCTGACACTGAAAAAAATTGAGGAATACCTGTGTGTACTCTGTTGCAAACTCGTACTTAGAGTATTTTTGTCGCTGTTGTTAAAAATAGCAATGTCTGTTGGACACTTGCCCACTTTCCCTTGCTATTGAAGTCACCTTACATGTCGTCTTTTGTAGGCCTGAAAGTGATCCATGTACCTCTTTCCTGTAATGTATTGCAATAAGCTCCATTTCTGGTCCTGAAGTGCATTTAGTGGAGTGATTTTTGCCGGTTTGAGTCACTGTGGGGTTGACCTGGTTAGCTGTTGCGCCGTGGCAAATGGAATGTCAAACGCCACAGAATGGCAAGGTTACTACAAGAGTCACCAATCACCGTGGCAACTAGGCATACAGCAGATCTTTTTCATGCGACACAATAGCCAGTCGTGGCGTTTTGATTGTGTCACTTATAATGCGGTTTATCATAATAGGAGGCATACGTCAAAGTTATGGAGTCTGCAGTTTGTATTTGTTTTTCTTGCCAAAGCGTAAAGGCCGGTTTGATTTACACTCACAATTCTTTGCTGCCGCTGCTTTTTCCTCAGCCTGATGAACTCCTTGTGCTGCCTCGAGACAAAGTTGACCGCGGCGTACTCCAGCAATGCGGCAAATACAAACAGAAGACACACCGCCATCCAGATGTCAATGGCCTTCACGTAGGACACCTGAGAAAAGTACACAGACACAACCACGGCTGCATATATTTATCAATAGACAATCAATGGGATCGAACGGAGCATCTGATCTGTCACCCATTTTCCCCGCTTGGCCGAGATCTGTAATGAGTCAGTGGGATTCAAGGGTAGTTGACACATAGCCACGAGACAGGTCACGTTTAGGGCTCGGGGGTGACCCCCCCGCATGGGGTCAATGATGAGGAGTGTCACAGTGCATCAGCAACGGCCACTGAGCATGTGTTGCGACTTGATTTCATCCAGCGGTACAGCACTTTGCTGGCTGTTACAGACGTGAATGCTGAAGTAAGAACAAAAGAAATGAAACCCCGCCATTCCCGTTTGAGCTGTTTGAGAGACAAATGGGTTTGAATTGAGAATTTCGTTTTCAGCTTGGGGCAATGTGATCTAGTGGTAAATTATCATGTTCTCCTCGCGCTTTTGAGGTCTGCGAGTGTTCTCTGGGCTTCCTGTGTGCAGTACCACTGTATATTAGAATTCTTGTCCAACCTCATTCCACGCCCATGACAGTCTAATCTTCCAACAGTCTTTAGAATTACGAGTACAGGCGGATGCAATTTCAAGTATGGCAGCAACGGAACAATGACAATTCAAATTCATCCATTTTTCATGTTATTAGGTGAATGTTAATTATGAACAGCCTATATGATGTACGGGTGTCAGAGATGTTCGATCAGATACTGTGGACGAAGACTCGAACCCAGAAAGAATGTTTTTTACTGCCGGCAGGAGACGCAGCCATTCATGACAGACGTCTGAATGCTACATCCCTCTGACAGGCTATTTATTGAGAGTATATGCAAATTAAAGTGATACATTAGTAAAACAGTTTTCTTGATTAGAATACCACACCTCTTGAGTTCTAAGCACGAACAGCTTTAAGTAATAAAACATTTTGTTTTCCCATGAACTGATACATTTGTAACCTTGCTAATGAGCTCTTCTTGTGAAGGAGTTTGAAGTCCTAAATTACTCCTGTGATAAGGAGTTTCTCAAGTCCTAAATTCTGTCCAAGGCCAGATCTCCTAGAACAAGATGACAGTTTAACTTGCTGTGTCTCTTGACCTGATTGACCTCAGGTTGTCTGTGCTTCAATTGTGTATTCGAGTCACACATGTTGACTAAGCATATAACGGCGTGAAACTTTTAAATATGATAACTTCTTATTCTCTATCAACGTGGCACCCTTGCTTGCTGTTACATTGTTGACGAGTATTTCTCATTTTGCCACAGATTGAGTCAGGTAAATCCCCTTTGTTTGATTTGTCTTTCTGATGATGAACACCAAGTAAACGGATACTTGAGATTCTTCAAGCATATTTTGAATCCCGGATGACTCGAAGAGTCATTTTCCCCCTCTGCTGCTTTGATAGGTCCCTGCTCTAAGGTTGGAGGGAGCAGAGGACTATTCCCTGAGGCTACACCTCTTTTGTAGTGACTGATAATGGTCTATGACTGGCCCTGATTGCCCCATTCGCCCTGGTATCACCTCATCAGCATGACCAAGCCTACATGGTTACAATTGAAGAAATCTGTTGTAACAACAGATCCATCAAAAATCCATCTTGTACTGAAATAAATGTGTGTAGCACTTTTTGTTTTGTTTTACAGTAAAATCCAACTGGTTGCTCATGAAACAACTTTATCCATGTTCAACCAGGGCAGAATAACACCACAGTCTTTGCTGCACAATGCATTCAACATCCTTTTCACCAAATATGAATTACCCAGTCCCAAATCCATTAGGTGGGCATAATTCATTGTGTGTGTCTGTCCTTAGTTGTTAGCATCGTCGGTATTGTCCACGAGCTGGAAATGCAGTTTCCATGGTTACACACTGCAGTCTCACACTCGAAAACACATTGATCCTCTGGCCAATCGAGCAGAACATGTGTTTGCTTTTCCAGATGACGACAAAACAGAATGACTTTACTCTCACGCAGAGGACACGATGACATCACCATTTGCTATTGTTGTCCTCCCCTGACCTGGGACTTTATTTTTTTTGTCTTGCATATTTTCATCCTCTTTGCCCTCCATTCACGGCGCGTTACAATTTCATCACTGAATAAGCCGCCCCGTCTTCTGAGTATCCCCTTTTTGACATCTTTGAAAAACTTTGGAGGAATCGGCCAATCAAATCTAATCCAGATCTTCACTTCATCAAATGTGAACTCCTGACATTGAGCTTCTGGTTTGAGCTTTTTAGGCTGGGGTATATCAAACAAAATAATGGATCATTATTTGGCGGATGAAAAGTGAGAACAGTCTACAAAGACCGCCACAGGAACGTGGTTGCGAGACAGAAACTGTCTGAATACAAACTATCCAGATTCCCCACTTGTGCAAAGTATGTAGAATCAATTTCACAAGATTTTTTTTCGCCTCAGATA
Organism: Hippocampus bargibanti; assembly: GCF_051943395.1. Taxonomy (NCBI): domain Eukaryota; kingdom Metazoa; phylum Chordata; class Actinopteri; order Syngnathiformes; family Syngnathidae; genus Hippocampus; species Hippocampus bargibanti. Next base: position 5,556,474 of record NC_142735.1, read on the forward strand.
ATTGAGACTGAGTTGGCATGTTCATGACGGCTCCCTTATCAGAGTGTCCCCGCAGGAGAATACAGACATGCGGTAATGAGGATGTGAAGACGTCAAAGGTGAGAGTGAGGTCTGACCTACAATTCCTGCTTTGAAATCATTTTTGGTTGTACATATTCCATTAACTGCCATGTCAGAAACGCATGTTAACAAGTGTTTAACTTTGTTATGATCATGTGACTGCTTTTTAGATTGGATAGGTAGATAAACGGATATTGCTGTATGCATGGACAATACTATACAGTGATACCTTGGCTTACAAACTTAATTGGTTCCCAGACAGTGTGTAAAGTGAAAAGAGTGTATCCCAAAAATTCATTTCCCATAGAAAACTATTAACATGAGAATAATCTGTTCCCAGGTCCCCATAAAACACAATTTTCTACTTTCTAATTTTCTAAGCCTTAAAACTACACAATATATACCTTATTCTATGTGTAATAAATGTGCTATGGTATTATAATTAAAGAAATAAACTGTACTGTATATAAAGTCATTTTATTTACCTTTGTGATGGTTGTTGATGGCTTGCTGGAATGGATAGCTTTTTGCATAAAGTGTCTCAGGGAGCTCTGGGTTGTACATCGTGGAGGTTGTGATAGTGCAACAGCAACATATGAAAGCAGACACACTAGAAACATCATTAATACCTGGTTCCCTTGCTTGTCTTTTCATTTCAAATTGAACTGATGGCTAGTGCGTGTTATTTGTGGAGCCTGATTGATGGGAATTTTAACCTTGCAGTCTACACTCTGCCTTTGAACTATCAAAGTTGAAACGAGTCTTAATTTCACTGTTTTCTATCCATTTTATAACTGTCGTCTGCCTGTCTCTTTCGTGTTTAAACCACCTCCCCTCACTGCTGCCTTCTTGACCAATCACGTGGCTTTAACCAACGACTCGGGGCAGGGAATAGAGGACAAAAAAATGCAGCCATTGTCTTTTTTGGAGAATGGCTTCACTCTCTCTCTATCTGTAAACCCCCCTACACTACTGCGTTCTTGACCAATCATGTGGCTTTAACCGACGACTGGGGGCAGGGAATAGAGGACCTAAACAAGCCAGCTGCCATTTTCTTTTAGGAGAACGGGCTCGTTCGCGAACGACACATCACTCATTGTGGCAGCTCTGTGTGTATCCCGAAAAATAGTTTGTATGCCAAGGTAAAATTTTCACAAATTTAACGTTCGTAAACCGAGGTATCACTGTAGCCCAGTGTGCGTTTCTTCCTATTTCTCAAAATACGTGTGCATGTGTGTGTGAGAACAAGGTATTCTGAATTAAAAAAAACATATTCCTGCCTCACATATTTTTTTCCAATCACTTGGAAGCTTGACTTGGCGGAGATCCAGAGCCATTTTCAAGCTATGGCCGGTATCCAGCAACTGAATAACACTGACTGTCATATCAAAGCCAAAAGGTAACAAGAGCTGAATAGATATTTGTTTGGGAATGCAAATTCGCATTGTAAAACAGTACTAGCTTCTGACAAGCAGCATAAAAAGTATTTGATTGCTCACTGAGGTTTTTGACACAGTGAGGCTCAGGGAATTTGTCTTCTGCTGGAAATTGGATCTGGACTAAAGTGTTGGCAAAACTTTTTCCTTAAATGCTGGTATTATGAGTATTTTTTAAATTAGCAAAATGGCCGTTTGCTTTTTTTCTCCACATGCTGTTCCCATCAGCAGAAAACCTGTGTGTCATTCACATCATAATGTCACAGACATTACGCTTTGGAGTTTTGAAAAATATTATTCAATATCCAAGTAAAACAAAGTAATTACAAGTCCGAAATCACGTGTGTGTGTGTGTGTTGGTAACATATTACTTCCTGCTGCCTTGCCGTATATGTCAAAGGGTGAATGATTAAGGCATTACCGGCACTTAAAACATATTTCTCCGAACAAAATTTTTTGTCATGACATAACAATAAAATATCTTGGGAAAACTAAACAAACACAAGTATAGACACACACTAATAATATTTTGTCATGCTCGGTTTTAGTTGTTGTCAATATTTTTTTAATATATTTCTTGATTTTGTAAGTAATCATTTCCCACTGTTAACTCATTCACTGCCAGACGTGCAAAAATGTGTCCACTCCAGTACCCGGGTTTTTGTCATTGTCACTTGAATTCCAGGACCCACAGAATCTTAAGTTTTAGGACTAAATAAAAATTCAATGCAAAGCAAGAGACCTTAGACTCTCTTCTTTAATTAGAAAAAAAAGAGTTAATTCCTAAATTATAGAGTCTGGAGTTATATGAGCTTGAAATGTGGGTGGCTGTCCAAAATACAATGCCATACATACATATTAGTTTATATAGCGCTTTAACAACAAGTGAAGCTGGAACAAAGCTAACATGGAAAAAAAGGAAATGCTGCCCCTTGTGGAAAGAAAAAAAACATTGCCAGAGGCCATGGCCGGCGCTTTATCGGCATCCAAACAAGAAAAAAACAAAACTCGAACAAATTCGGAAATGGCACTCTACGTCATATTTTCAATTCCAGAATAAATTCATGAATGGCAGTGAATGAGTTAACTCCTCAAAGATATGCCTCACCTTTGGCAGTGAGGCCCGTGAGCCAGAGCTCTGCGTGGTCATTGTGAGCACTGTGGTGATACCCAGGCCCACCCTGGCGGGAGCGGCATCCATGTTGATCCAGAAAGACACCCACGAGAGGATGACGATGAGGAGCGAAGGAATATACATCTGGATTAAGTAGTAGCCCATCTGACGCTCCAGGTGGAACTTGACCTCTATGCAGGTGAATTTACCTGGATTTTACACCACATGGGTATCCCATTACTCATTGTGACAGTTGAATCGATCAAAACCCTGTTTGGTATGTTACCTGTGTTGTAATATTTAGTGCAGTAGCCCAAATCCATCTCGTCTTTGAGCACAAACTGGGGCAGGGTGAGGTCGTCGGCGACTTGGACGGGATTCTCAGAAAGCCACTCGAAGATCAGGTCGTTCATGGTGTAGCCGACTGTGGAAGGAGCAGGAATTAAATTATGACCACCAAAAAAATAGATAAAAATAAAAAAAAAAATACTTAAAACTCCACTGTGAGACTAATAAAGGCAAATCCAATCCAATCCAATCCAATCCAATCCAATCCAATCCAATCCAAAACAATACTTATTTTTTTCCTTATTTCAAAATTGTGGGTGCAACTGAAAATACGTATTCCATAGCTTGCAGAACATCTTACACATATTGTGTAGCAATCTCATTGGGTACAAATTACACTGGTCAACTGGAAATGTGCTTCATTTGCTCCTAAAGCAAATGTCTTTACTTTTTAGTGATATTTTTCGTATGTTTTTCTCAGTTTGACTTATGAATGCTTGAGCCTAATGGATTTTACCATGTAGCAATACAATTATCCGTGTAAATTGGTGACCTGTTAAAACTGATCCTAAATACTGTAGATCTCAAGTCACAAACCTTCAATTACCGTATTTTTCGGTGAATAAGGTGCACCCAAAAGTTTGATTTTCTTCAAATGATGCGACTTATACCCAGGTGCATCTTATATGTGTGCGTGTTCTACCGGAAACAAATTCCTTGTGTGTTCTACATACTTGGCAATAAAGATGATTCTGATTCTGATTCATTGGGGGTGTCCCTTATACACCTTATGCGCCTTATGCACCGAAAAATACGGTAATACATCGATACCGTATTTTCCGATATACATATACTGTATATTGGAGAGTGAACTCGCAACACTCTGATGTTTGACTGTATAGCATGACAGTGTAATGCATTTACTTTAAAGGACAAATCACAAATTCCGACAAGTTGCGTCCGTAATTTGTAAAATCACTTCAAATTACTTCTACTGACCGCATTTTACAAAAACTGAATGCCAGAAGTGATGTCACATTGGGAACGCCCTGAGTTGTTGACATTGTGAATTGAGCGAGAAAGCGATACACAGGAGACCACTGTCACCCTCTCAGCCTGAGAATGGCGAGGAAGGTGCTTCCACAGTGGTGAAAGAGAGTCATCGCCAATCAGTGACGTGCAGTAAGGGGAGGCAGGTGAGGCAGTGCCTCACCTGTCATCATGGAAATATCAAATGAAAAAATACATTAAACAGTTATATTTATTTAGTGATTTGTACTTTCAAGTTCTTTTCCATTTAACTTCACCATGTTTGGATTTTTTTCAAAATCGCTGAATTTTCACATTTACCGTTCAAATACTTCGTAGAGACGAGCAAGGAGGCAACAGCCGGCTGAGCCTCACCATGGATTGCGTAATGACTATGCTAACTGCTGTGCTGGCTTGCTCTGCAGTGAGACCGCATTGCTGTCCCCCTGCATATCGCTATTAAAGTGTTCAAACACTTTGAGTATATGAAATACATTTCTACAGTTTAGCTGGTGTATATAATGTAGAGTCACTTTACATTATAAACACAGTACTATAGTGTTTATTTTATTTTACTTTTATCAAAGCTGTGCATTGGTGAGGCGCACAGTTCTCCTGCCTCATGACACGGGGTGCTGGTGATTACAGATTCTTCTTTTATAAGTAAAGGTAACACGATAATCACGTTTTTAATTTTTTTTCTATGCTACAGTTTATAAGCATGCCAAATGACATTTTAAACAAACCACGTTAACCGTTGCCAATCAAATGATGAATAAGGTACTCTGTAGAGTTCATGTTTTTAAATCTACTGATGACGTCAGTGCCTCACCAGCCATGAACCTCACCGCACATCACTGTCGCCAATATGTATATTAGTGGAGCAAACCGATCGGACAAGCATTGAGCTGCTGTGAGCTTGGAGCCATAGAGCACCAGCCGAAGGGCGACGAGGAGCTAACCGGAGTTAGCGTTTTGCCGCTTGGATAACCGCTGTCATCTTGTCAGCCGAACAATGCGGTGGTGCAAGAGAGCAATCGCCAATATGTATATAGGTGGTAGCAAACCGATCGGACAAGCTGCTGTTAGCTTGGAGCCGTAGAGCACTAGCTGGAGGGGGAGTGTGTAGGTGGGCCAGGATGGCAGATTCGCCCAGTTTCCCAATGTGACGTCACAAACAAGGGGGCAGGACTTTCGGAATCTCTCTCGTTTGGAGCTCATTAGTGGCAGTTTTGGGCAACTTTAAGTCATTTTTATTGGTGTTTTGCATTTGACTAAAAATATCAGCCTGTGTGTTTTGGGTATTTTAGATGCTATAAAACGTTTTTCTGATGTCAGTTAGGAAACTAAACATGGTGTTGGTTGACCTTTAATTCTCAAATATTAATGTTTTAGATACATTGTATGATATGTCTGTGTAAGCTCTCAGTCGTACAGGAGTGGTCCATCGATGAAAAGGTTTCTTCAGCCGTCATCTGTACTTTTTGACGGTTCGCTGACGAAGCCTCTTGGATAGGAGGCAAAACGTCCGACACCTTCAAAAAGTACAGATGACGGCTGAAGAAACCTTCTCATCGATTGTATGATATGATTATATTTGTATTCATATACAAAGCTGGTGTGTGACAGAAAGTTTGAGGGCAGATCTGGAATCAGTGCAAACAAATTATAGAGGATTGTTACATTGCATCATTGATGCAGGAAAAAAAAGTAGTAAAAGATATTTTAACCAGTGTCATTTAAGCCTCACAACGTAACATCATCATTCAATGCAGCACACGGAGCGACTTTACGATATGAGGAATGCCTCCACACATAATTAATTCCATCTGAGAGCATGTTATGCCTGTCTGTGCTGCTGTTTTGGTCAGCAACGGTGTTCAAATGAGTTGGAGTTCACTTGAATCGTCTTCGTGAAAGACAGCGTCACGTAAGAACATCTCGTACTATGCAATGGAAACGGTAGGTGTCTATTTAATGTAGCAGTTTATTTGTTCACTTAGAAACTAAGTGTTCATTCATTTAAGTCTTAGATGAATGACACACTCCTCACTCTTTTTTATTTTCCACAATTCTGCTCGAGCTATTGTTGAAATATGTCGCAACGTTTTTATTCCTGCAGCACTTCCTCTTTAAGTCAGCTGAACAGATGCCACGTCTGCTTTGCAGGTGACGACATTTACCGCGACATACTCTGTCACAATAAAAGTGATTGTTGCCTGGTGTTTTTCTCATTAAATGGATGAAGCGAGATGTTGTTACCCCACAAGGACACCATTTCAATCTCTCATCATTTCTTTCAGTTCACTTCCCTGAATGAGATGCGATATCAGAGTGTGTATGAGCGACATTTCGACTAATTAAACGCAGGGAATGATTCATGTGAAGATGGTAGCGATTGCCTTCTGATGACACGACCTCTGCCAAGGTGCCTGTCACGGAAAAGGTCACATGGAACAGCAACAACGGTGTTTCCCACAATGGGTTTGAAAAAGTGAGAAGACACACGACAAGCATATTGTCTTGTGTGTAAGTTAAAAAAAAACATGCTTGAAGAAATTTAGCGGAATATGTGCCCATAAGTAATTGAAGAAAAACACGTTTTTTGCAAGGTTTTGAAATGTCTCGTTTTAAGTACAAGTTCGCTTATAATGTTCACACATGCAATGTTTTGTATGTGCTCTGTACTTTTTTCTCTTTCCTGCCTGATTATACACCAGATGTATTAAAAATGCATGCCACATTCAACAATGCAGAATTCCGAACAGATTTGAATAATACTGATGTCTACGAGGACCCATCAGGCCTCACATTAATTATTTACGTTTTCCCGCCTCGCCACAAGCAACTGGCTGAAAACACAACTCCACTGAAATCTACTTCATCTTGTTCATGAAGGAATTCTCTGCCATTCACCTGGAGCATGGCAATGATTTTCTCTTGACATAATTAATCGTAGTTTTCCTCTTTCTTTCCTTTTCTCTTTCCTTCTTACCTTTTGTCTTTCCTGTTTGCTTCCTTTTATCTTTCCTTTCCTCTTTCCTTTCCTTCTCTCTTTCCTTCTTTTCCCACTTTCCCTCTCTCCTTCCTTATTTCTTTCTTCCCCGCTTTCCTCCTTTGCAGATGATAGTGGTTGTTACATAATTGATGCAGCCATCAAGGTGCAATAAAAAATCTCCATGAAAGTAATGTGAATACAGAAGATAAAGTAACAAACGTTTGTCATAGCAGCTCCTGTTTTCATGTTAAAACAGCCCATAGTTATTAAACCGAAACATGTGCCTGCGTTACTACACACAGCAGATTTGTGGGCACTAATGGCTCCATGAAAGTAAGTAATACTGTCTGTGTGTGTGTTTGCGCACGTGTTGAAATGTTACACAATGTGTTTTTTTTTTTTTTTTTTTTTTACCCTTCAACCAACATGAAAGGCGAGAAGAAAAACAATAAAAACAGTGGCCACGGAATTGGCCACCCCTCCTCACATTCCCAAAGGTAACGTCTGTTATTGTTTTTTTCCCTTCGCCATTCTCTTTCATGTTGCCATGGCAACAGTAGTGGCAGTAAAACTGCCAACATCCACTCGATATCCGGCACGAGCCAAGGTAATATTTCCCTTTTGGGTTTCATCACTATACATTTAACACTTACATTTAACAGCAACAAGTGCTGACAGTAATGCATTTGCAGTATTTGATTGCTTTGTTGAGCCTCAGAATTTGTCAATCTTCATTTTATTATTTAGAACAATTATCTCCCACATATCTTGCATGTATACAAGCATACAAATTACAATAAAACTGAAACTTACATACATACGTACGGACGGACGGACAGACAGACAGGCAGATAGACAGACAGACAGACAGACATACAGACAGACATACAGACAGACAGACAGACAGACAGACAGACAGACAGACAGACAGACAGACAGACAGGCATGCAAACCGTATGTTCTTTTCGTTTAAAATTGTATAACATAAATTTCAATTATGCACAGATTTTTATGACTTCTGGACCAGCCAAGTTCCTATCTGATGTGAATAGTAAGAGTCCACTGTATGTGCAAATCCATACATAAAGTCACTTTTCATAGAATTTTATTTTGTTTCTGTTTGTCTTCAGTGCTCTAATTTCCTAGATCAATGTTGTTCTTTCTTTAAATCTTCCATTAATGAGTTCCAAACATATACGTGACTGCCTTCAAGTAAAATCAGTTCAAAAATGTCTAAAGCTAACACAATACAAGCAAAGAACAACAAAATTGGCACTTGTGCTTTAAAAGTGTATCTATTGCCCCATTATTACCAGTAAAGGATAAAGCGTCTACTAACTTTCTAATTTATGTTCATTGCTGCCCATCTGCACAAAATAACATTTATTTTTTATTTATACATTTGAAATAAATAATATACATGTATTCTCCAGTGAAAAGAGGACATAACTGGCTTGGAGCATAATACCTTTTGTTTGTGTGCCATCTGATAAGCACATACTGCTAGAGATAAGAGCGGCAAGGAGAGCACATTTTTGTTTCCCCCATTGACTTTATCAGTGAAAGAGAAACCAGCCTTTTCAGGTGGTTTCATAGGCTTAATGCAAAGGAGATACTTTTTCTTGCATCACAAAACGTAATAAGAAATAACCAAGACACTGGGGATGCAATTAGGAAAAGGTCAATGAGGCCTACGTAAATAGATTGATGATTATAACATCAATAACACAATATATTTACTCTTCAGTGGAGATACAGCGTATACCCAATCTCTCCTAATTGGACACTTCACAGTGTATATGAGGCAAAGAGGGAAAAACACAGGCAAGACAGCCAAAAGTGTGAAAGGAAGTCGAGAAGAAGACTCACAGCTCTCAAGCTGCATGGTGCACGTCTGAATGTCCATGGGGAAATTCTTCAAGTCCATGGGGCAGGACAGGATGAGAGTAAGCCTGAGACGGAAAACAGATTGAAAGACAGGAGGAAGAACTGCAATAAGCGACAGTAGAAAGCATAGAAAAAACCCGCAAAGGAATAAAACATCAGTCAAAGAAATGGCCAAACAAAGCGATTGCTGTAAATAGTTAGAGAATGTTTATTAGTTTTTTTTTTGACACATGAACAGATAATCATAAGATTGCAGGAAGTAAAGAGAAAATTGAAAAAAAAAAATGTTGGAGTCATCCATTTCAAATTCGGTTGTGAGGTGACAACTCTCCGACTGCCACTTCATAACAATGTATTCCTTTTCCCCAAAAATGTCTGATTCCACGAGTAGACTAGTCTTAATGAGCTGTCACCGGCTGGGTGAATGTCATGTTGGTCTTCAGGACGGTTGTCTACCAGCCACATATGGCAAAGTTTATGTATGAAAGGTTGACATTTCTTAAACAAGAAAAGTTTGGCTGTCTTGATTCAAACTTGGTGGATTGAACAGAAACATTTGTGAGACCACTTAAAAGGTGGAATGGCCACAAAATGCAACCGTGGCAGCCTATTTTGCAGTATTGATGGGGAAACAAAGCAGTATTGTAAAGTTTGATAAATAGCTGCCATTACGATTTTTATGTCTAGTCTTGTAAAAATGTATCTGCCAAAATAATCCCCCCGGATATTTTTAATACACGGTGTATACTTCCGCCTTCTTCCACGGTGTATACTTCTGCTGAAACATGCAAGGTAATTGAACACCTAAAAAAGCCGCTGTCTGTAAGAAAAGAATCTGTTGTAAATTCGATAACAAGTAGACAGTATGAACTTAACACAACTTCATATTCCTAACTCTTCATATATGTCAATTCATTTCATACATAAAGTTTATTTCAGATGTATTCATTTCATGAATACTGTTTGGCCATGTAGAAGAAGGAAAGTTGACTCTAGAATTGTAGTACATATGACAATACTTACTCTGATTCTTTTTGGGAAAAATTTATCACTGTATATTATCACTGTAGTCATGTGAAAATTATCTCAGGTCCAACAATAGCCTTGTTTGTTTGTGTTAAATACACCCCAAACAGAGCAAAACCCCACATATAGATAATTTATTGTACTGTGCACCTCTGCTTATTTGTTGAGGAATCAATATGGACGGAATGCTGGGAGGACAGGGACCGATTTGGGAGCGTGCCGAAAGGAATGCAATTTTCTGCCAAGGCGCACAGGCCAGAGGCGACGTGATTGCTGCAACTGGTAATAATGCTCAGGGGTGGCCCATTTGACAGAATGTCTCCAACTCACCTACAAATGATCTCATCTGCTCACATTGTTATTTGAATTCTATTTAGAAGAGGCAAATTCTTCTGTGCCATATCAGGAATCCATCCACTTCCGATGCCATTCATATTCCAATCCAAATCCAATCCAATTCATTAGCACTTGAGTGAGCTGGTGTTAGTTCCAGCTGACTTTGTGGACGCCAAACTGTTTCAGGGTACATGGACAACTACAGTACATGGTCGCATTCATACCCAGGGATAATTTATAGTCGTCAATGAATCTAATATGCATTCTTTTGGAATTAGGAAAGCAAACTGAATAGCTGGAGAGAACCAAAAACTGTGGTTTGGGCACTGAGGCAGATTTATTAACTCAATGGGAATTGGGTGATAGAGATAGCGATAGAGATAGACAGAGAGTAAAGATAGAGATAGACAGAGAGAAAGACAGAGAGATTTTTTATGATATAATTTTATGATAGCCTTTTTAAGATATGATCTTCAAATACAGTGTAGTAATATGACATGCATTGAGACGTGGCTATTTTGCACATTTACACAGATTATTGTTTTTAAAAGCCAGCTGAGAAAGAGAACGGTGGACGAACTAAAATCCCAGTTGTCCGGACAGCAGTCATTTTTCACTCAACATTCTTCAAAAGCGAAAGTCGCCACCGAAGCATCTTTCCGGGTGAGTCACGCCATCGTTAAAAACAATAAGTCCTTCCAAGACGGAGAGATGGTAAAAGAAGCATTCGTTGAAGCAGCTGACTCCTTGTTCAGAGACTTGGACAGTTCTGGAACTTACTCACACAGGAAAAGTACCCCAACATGAGGAAATGTGCTACCTCCTTGACGGCATTATTCGGCTCCACTTATTTATCTGAGTCAGCCTTTTCCTACATGAAGATCATTAAGTCCAAATACCGTTCCACCATGAATGATGAACATTTGGAAATGTGCTTGAGGCTGGCTGTCAGCAGCTACTGTCCGGACTATGCATCACTGGCTGATTCAATTAAGTGCAAGTCATCAAAGTAAACTCAGGTAATTACAAAAAAATGTTAATAGTTATTTATTATATGATGTATATGTAGTTATTATGTGTGCAATATTGGCTTATTCAATTATGCAAGGTACATCAACATACATTGTACATACAAAGAATCCTTAAACATTTGAAAATAATTATGCTTTGCATTTTTGTCGTGGGTAGATCATTTTGACTTAGTAGTTTTTGTAAGTAGCTCGTATGCTGAAAAAGTGTGAGCACCCCTGCTCTAAAGATTAGACCACAAAATTCATCTCATCTCATCTCATTTTTCGTACCGCTTATTCCTCATTAGGGTCGCGGGTTGCTGGAGCCTATCTCAGCTGTCTTCGGGCACGAGGCGGGGGACACCCTGAATTGGTTGCCAGCCAATCGAAGGGCACACAAAGACATACAACAGTCACTCTCACACTCACACCTAGGGACAATTTGGAGTGGTCAATCTGCCGGCCATTCATGTTTTTGGAGTGTGGGAGGAAACCGGAGGACCCGGAGGAAACCCACGCGGGTCCGGGGAGAACATGCAAACTCCACACAGGGAGGCCGGACCGGGACGCGAACCGGCGACCTCTGCACTGTGAAGCCGGTGTGCTAACCACTCGGCTACCGGGCCGCCACCACAAAATTCAGATTTGAAAAATTACATTTCATGACCATATATATATATATATATATATATATATATATATATATATATATATATATATATATATATATATATATATATATATATATATATATATATATATATATATATATATATATATATATGAGTCAAATGAAACATAGTAAGTAGGGCCAGGTAAAGCTTGTTTCCATCTGCAAATGCAGAAAATACTAAAAATGACACATTACCTGATGCTGTACAGAACGCTGCCATCTTGGAAAATCCTGAGTAGCTTGTTGTCAGTGGTGACTTCGTGGAAGTTGGCACCCTTTTCGTTGGCAAAAAACAAATCAGGCTTCCAGATGGAGTCCAGCATGGATGGATCGAGATCCAACGAGTCATCCGGGTATTCGCTGTACGCCAGACGAGGGTCGTTCCATTTTTGGCGTAGGAAAACATTAAGCCTGTAGTCCTACATAGTAGGGGTGGAAGGAGTTAGTCATAATTGATTACCTGGTGCCTGGGCCATTTGAGAAAGAAAAATTAAGTGACTCTTCCATGTTTGTAGAACACAACTGAATTTTTTTTTCAAGAGGAGCAGTAAAATAACCAACTGAAATACCTGTACCTGGATTTATTTTTTAATGATTATCAATTAACTTGTCCGTTCGTTTTTTTTCTCTTGTAATTGAGTCCTAAAACAGTTTTTAATTGTCTCTTTTACGATTCCTGACCAATGTAGTTCTTATTTCTGTCATTGCAGTCTTAAAGTTTTGTGTCTCACTGTGATGTTGGAAACCTGCCGTGGGACTACGGCTGAAAACTAGTGTTTATGTGCATTTACACTGTTCCTGCGTTGATTAATGTCCACTGTCACAATGAAATACACAAACAATAACAATATTAATAATAAAATTATAATATTAATAATACCTAATACCTGAGAAAAGTTTTTGAAGAAATCTAACATCACTTCATCCCAATTTTACCAAACACAGACTGTAATTGGGAATGGGGTTCAATGGGATTGAAAATGGATGGATGGATTATTCATAAATGCCTACAAATAAAAGTCATCCCCCCCCCCCATCGGTAGCATGGCAATATGGTAGTCAACTGATGTGATATATCCATTGCTTAAAATTACAAAAGTGATTTTGTTTGTGCCTTTTTTTTTCAGAAAACTGTTATGCCATTGTGTGCAACAATATCACAGTATATGCCGAAACATGTCAGGTATTTCAACACCTATAATACATTGTCTGTAAGTGAAGAATCTGCTTTAAATTAGATATCAAGTAGTCAGGATGAACTTAGTACAACGAATATCACAGATGTTGTTGGTCAATCTTGACATGAAGTCCAGGGATCTAGGACTCCTTTCAAAGTCATTTATACAGTATCCCACTCCCAAATGCTGACTTAGCAGTGCGATCTCCGTGGATGTCAGCCTCGAGGGAAAACTTTTGCTCTGCCCCACTATTCATTTTCCCACTGCTTGATTTTAATTGCAGAGTGGACACTTCAACATGCGCACTCCAGCGACGTGTTAGTTTTGGAGCGGTGCAGCGCTATGCTCCAGGAAGTGCAGAAATGAGACAAACCGGCTTTAATTGTGAGAAAGCAAGCAAGCATTTTGGCCTTTTGAAGATGCGGCCTGTAAACAATCGTGCTCCACGATCCCAACAGAATTCTGGCGAGTTTTAATGAGACGGCGGCCAGATTCGGTAATGAAAATGCAACTTGCGCTTACCATGGTTGTTTCCGTGATGGAACCGAAGCTGTTGATGAAAATATTGCAGGTGACATTCACAGGTGGGCCTGAAGGAGAAAGCAAACAGAATCAGAAGACTAGGAACTCACAAACAACGATCCCTTTAAAGCAAGTGAAAATGGGGATCCAATCAACAATAAACCAAACGAGCTTTATGGGTCAGATCTCCTTTTTACCTGTCATACCTCATAGTAGGATGTAAACAATGAGTTTTTTAATAGTCTCGAGAGGAGTCAGAAAAGTAACAAAATGAAAAGACTAAAATAGCTAAATTAGCAACCCTGATTCTGTCTTTATCAACTATTTCGTCTCTGTTCAGTAACCTGTTATTTTAAGCGGAGCAGGTCAACGGGGAGGTCCTATGAATTACAGCAGTGGCTAAAAGAGTCAAGTGGGAAAAAAAGAAAACAAAGCAAAACATTAAATGGTCAACTTTTCCCAATTGTACCTTCAAACTTGGCACTTTTGTCACTGTGCACATCCGACAAGATGTAGTTCACATTTGGGCCATTTTCAAGTCAAGCAGAACCTTATTACGAAAAGTGAGGTCAATATAGAGGTTGTCTCATAAATCTCAATACACGGAAGATGTAATACATTCCAAATGTATGTGTTATAACAGGTATTTCTTTATATTTCAGATGACCTGGAGTATGCATTTGAATAAAAAGCAATGAATTTAAATAATCAAACAGTCTGTATGCTTGTCAAGAAATGTTTCTTTGCTTTTTTCAACATTAGGAAGAAGAGGATGGACTGTCATCACGGATAGTATATCACTCACCTATGACCCTAATGAGGATAGACTGTTTAGAAAATCAGATCATGGTAGCTTTGTGCCTCCTAGTTAATACTGCAATCTGTTTCTTGGCCTACAAAGAAATCCTGCTTGTGTGTCGTTCAATTTCTGGCCCTGGCATCACACATTTGCTCCACTTTGTTCTCCCACGTCTGTCCCTTTTTTTGGTTCCCATAGTGTGGCTTCCTGGCATTTGTTCCTTTGGCTCTTTCGTTTACCTTTGAAGTTGGGTCTGATGCGAGCATCGTATCCTGACGTTCGTCCCATGAGCTTGTCCAGGAAGTCGGAAGGCGAAAGCTGCGGTGCCCTGCCGGGGGGCTTTATCTCCTCCTTACAGGAGCTCAGTCTGACAGAGTGATGGAACCCAAACAAAAAGAAGGCGGCGTATTAATAGTGATGATGTAAATTGGCTCGACAACTGTCTCTGTTCTGGTTCATCTTGAAGGTGTTTAATAGGCTCGTGGTGTTCGGGGCCAAATCCATCCAAGCTCGCCTTGAAAGACAGATCATGTTTTCCACCAACTGTTTGCATGAAAAAGTCAAATGTCTTGTTAGAAGATGGAATTAAGATTAAATGCTCTAACCTTCAAAGTTGAGCTAAAAATGTCAGGATCAGGTCCATATTCATCGCTTTGTTACAGTTTCAGCTGTTGTTAAAGTGCTATATATATAAATCAATTTGTATTGTCTGTAATGTATCATGTGAAAGATCGGCAAATACAGTAAAGTCTCGTTATGTCGATATCGGTTATATCGATAGTACCGCTTATTACGATACTATTTTCATTTCCCTTGCACATTTCTAGTCTTTTTATGTATAATTAGTACCGTTTAGTACGATACGTTATGACGATATTCCGGTTATTACGGTGCTCCTTTTCATCCCCCGCTGGCCATTTTTGTTGTTTATATCGATATATCCGTCGCGCCATTGGTCAACTTGGTCACGTGTCTTGTTACGTGAGCCGCCATCGGTCGCGCCATTGGTCGACTTTGTCACGTGACACACCATCGGTCGCGCCATTGGTCAACTTGGTCACGTGTCTTGGTTACGTGTCACGCCATCAGTCGCGCCATTGGTCGACTTGGTCAGGTGACTTGGTTACGTGCCCAGCACCCGTGTAGCAGAGCCATTTTCATTTTCAGACGCTAGCTCGTGTGTAGCAGACGAGATTGAAGTGTTTGTGTTAAAAGGTAAAAATGGGAAGCAGAAGAAGATTGATGACTTTGTATACATAATACAGTAAGATGTAAGCGTTGCAGTTTCCCTGTTGTGTTATGTACATGCCCACTGTACTGTATATGAATGCAATCGTTTTTTGCAACAATGTTTCTTGTTTTGTCTGCTGAAGCGCGATGATTTTGAAAATTATTAACATTCCATACTGTGCATTAAAGGACAGCCGATGTCACTTTTTATTCAAATGCAAATAAAAATGACTTCACGCCAAGACGTCTTGCATTGCTTGTGAATCCAAACAATGGCTTCAGATTCGGATAATATGCTTTCTTGTTACACATCCAGTTATGAATATGTTTCAAATACACTGTAGTTCTGAAGATTAAAGCATACATGTTTACAATCATTAAAGAATTATATGTGCCATTTTGAGGCAACATTGGGGGAACATCTCCCAAAAAAAAAGGGAGCTAATGGCCAGCTCCGTTTCTTATATGGCGCTTGGCTGCCCTCTTTTGGCAGCTTTTGTTTAATGCAGTTCGGCGCAGGATCGGATATATCGATAGTCCCGGTTATATCGATATTTTTTCGGACTCCCTTGAATATCGATATAACGAGACTTTACTGTATTATGGGCGGTAAAATGTGAAAATAATAAAATAATAGTTCATAAAGGAAAAAAAAATCTGCAATACACATTTTGTGATATTCCTCTTTTCATTGGAGACGGTGGTACCTTGAAGTATGCGGCTCTGTGTGTGTGTGCGTGTGTTTCTTTTACAAAAACTGTTCATGTATTTACATTCTTTTTTATTATCTCTTAATTTGTATTACTATGTGTCTAATGAGATAAGATAAGAAAACCTTTATTTTTCTCACAATGGAGGAATTCACAATTCACATATGTGAAGCTTTTTTTGGAATGATTAACTCATTCACTGCCATTCATGAATTTATTCGGGAATTGAAATTATGACGTAGGGCGCCATTCCCGAACGGGTGCTGATAAAGCGCTGGCCATGGCCTCTGGCAATGTTTTTTCTTCTCTACAAGGGGCAGCATTTCCCTTTTTTTATGTTTGCACGTGCGCAAAACTGTTTTGTAATTAGCATAACGTGGAAATCCACCAGTAGCACATAACAAATGGTGTTACTTCATGAAATGAACGAGTCGAAGTGGTTGCAATTAAGCAGAAAATAAATAAAATTTGGCTCAGGGGAAAACAACACAAAATGTTCATATTTTACCTCTGTTGTTTTTGTGACAGATCGACTGCCGCTCAATCACAGCTCTATGAATCTCACAACATAAGAGATATAGTAAGGCGAGGGCCAGAGCAGGGAGTAATCAACAGCAAAGAGAAAGGGGAGGAGAAAGTTGTAAAGCAGAAGCAAAGTACCAACGAAGAACCCTTCAGCACTGAATTAGATTTCTTTGCTGTTGGATACATGGACCTCATTTATAAGGTAAAAGGGTGTTGGCTTTAGTTCCCATCCTGGGTACAGTTTTGCTCCATTTGTGTTTTGCCCATTTCAGTCAAGCTCACACACGGTGACAAAGTGGCCACATTTCAGCAGTTTCCATCCCCTGCAGTGAAAGTCACAAAAGGCTCGACGACCAGATGTCTCAAGTGCAAATCCGTGGTCACCAATTTGGAAACCTGTGATTATTATCTGAAATTAAATGGCAACAAAAAAGAAAGGAAGTTTGCAGTCTTTCCAGACATGGACAGAGGACATACTGCTTATGTTGAGTGGTTGTTTCAATCGGTTTGACAAGACGCCAGCCGCCCCCGGCCCACCGTCAGCTTCACCTGTAGCTGCACCTGCACCAACTCTCACTGTGGCCTTACCCTCCCTGCCCCCTCTCACGACCAGCTTTCCACAACCAACATCTGCCCTCCCAACTGTTGCCACACCCTCAGCCGCCACTCTGCCTCCTGGTTCCTGCCTGTCTGTCACAACTGCGCAGGTGAGGAACCAACTGAGGAGGATGAAGGTGAGGAAGGCAGCAGGTCCGGATGACATCAGTTCCCGACTCCTCAAGACCTGCTCCGACCAGCTGTGTGACATTGTCCAGCACTTGTTCAACCTGAGCCTGAAGCTGGGCAGAGTTCCACAGCTGTGGAAAACGTCATGCCTGGTCCCAGTGCCCAAGATTGCCAACCCCAAAGAGCTCAACAGCTACAGACCGGTGGCGCTGACGTCTCACCTGATGAAGACGCTGGAGAGACTCGTCCTCGCCCACCTGCGACCGCTGGCAAGCTCATCGCTGGACCCGCTGCAGTTTGCCTACCAGCCCAGCATCGGTGTGGAGGATGCCATCATCTACCTCCTCCATACGGCGTTGCTGCACCTGGAGAATGCTGGGAGCACGGTGAGGATCACATTCTTCGATTTCTCCAGTGCCTTCAACACCATCCAGCCCAGTCTACTGGGGGACAAGCTGCAGCATGCCGGAGTCGACCATCACCTCACATCCTGGATTACAGACTACCTCACAAACAGGCCACAGTACGTGAGGGTAAAGAACTGTGAGTCGGACAGGCTTCTCTGCAGCACCGGAGCGCCGCAGGGAACAGTCCTGGCTCCATTCCTCTTCACCCTCTACACCTCGGACTTCAACTACAACACCCCAACCTGCCACCTTCAGAAGTTCTCTGACGACTCAGCTATTGTCGGCCTCATTACAGAGGGAGACGATAGGGAGTACAGGGGACTGACAAAGGACTTTGTGGACTGGTGCCAGCAGAATCACCTCCAGATCAACACTGGCAAAACCAAGGAGCTGGTGGTGGATTTCTGCAGGAAACAATCGTCACCTGCACCATTGAACATCCAGGGTTCGGACATTGAGAGGGTGACCTCCTACAAGTACCTGGGTGTTACTCTCAACAATAAACTGGACTGGACAACAAACACGGATGCCCTAATCAAAAAGGGACAGAGTCGCCTCTTCCTCCTCAGGAAACTGAGGTCTTTTGGAGTTCAGGGGTCACTCCTAAAGACTTTCTATGACTCTGTGGTGGCATCAGCCATCCACTATGGCATTGTCTGCTGGTCAGGCAGCATCACCACCCGGGACAGAAAAAGACTGGAGCGCTTTGTCAAGCGGGCCAGTTCTGTCGTGGGCTGCTCGCTGGACTCTCTTGAGGAGGTGGGCAACAGACGGACGCTAGCTAAACTAAAAGCTATGACGGACAGCCCCTCCCACCCCCTCCTGCCCGTCCTGACAGCTCTGGGTAGCTCCTTTAGCCAGAGACTATTACACCCGCGCTGCAAGAAGGAGAGGTACCGCCGCTCGTTCCTACCGACTGCTGTCAGGCTTCACAATTCCCAATGATCACATGTGAAAAAAAAAAAAAAAAAAAAAAAAAAAAAAACTGGACACTTGTAAATATGGGTTGTTGCAATATATCTAAATGCATCTCTTGATTCTGCACTATGTACAGTCTTGTTTATAGAACGGTTTTTGCACATCTACATTTGCACAGTATACAGTTGACATTTTTATTTTGTTATGCTTAGAATATCTTGTTTTCTATCCTTTCACTCCCACCCCAACCCCATCCCTCTTCAATTGCTGCTGTGGACTGCAAATTTCCCCATTGCGGGACGAATAAAGGTATTCTGATTCTGATTCTGATTAATGCGCCTCGCAAGTCATTCGACACACTAGAAATGACGAGAAGAGTTTGGAACTGCAATACTTAGCAGGTATGCTAACAGCTAGCATAGATTTTTCTATTTCTTCATGGAATGTGGGCAACGGCTCCTTGGTCGCATGTCTGACACCCACGCTTGATTGCAGATTTTGAAATGATCATCATTTGAAAATGTTTTTGACACTGCACAGGCAAGTCTGAATTTAACACTGAGCGACTTCAGTGGTGTAAAATGTGTAGCAACATTCCAGGCAGCACAGGACTAGAATAGACGCAGCGTAAATAGAGAGCGAGCGTATGTGGCATAGAAGTGGTATACTGTACTCTGTGTGTATTACTGCTCTCTGTGTGTTAAAGTAGCAGTTATTGGAAGTTTTATAATTACCATGACATTTTTACTGATTTCTGTGAACCCATCTTTGGTGTTATGATCAAGAATAAGATTGCAATTTTATCAACAAAATAAATAATGGGATCAACAACAACAAAAATCAACAAAATAATAATGGGAATTCAAATATGGTTTGATTGTTAAAAATGTTGGTGTTTTAATTTACAAATATTATTTACCTTGATTTTTTTCATCACTCTCCTTGTAAATGTCATTATAGCAATGCAAATCGTATTTGGCAAAGGTGTTTTGCCTCTTATTTTCCGAAACCATACATTGACATGCAGATTCAATTTATTGATTTTTTTAGGTGGTCACCCTGCATTGCAGATTTCCATCTGTAAAATATAGACCCGAAATGTATACCCAGCATTATGAATATGTGTATTATTCGTTCTTACTCTCTTCTGTTTTTTTCTCCTATATTATTGTCCTATGGCAGCATGATGCCACTCGGTTTGCCAATACTGAGAGTAAAACATACAGCTAAATAATACAGCTACATATATGAATATGCCTTTCTTGATACTTGCACTATGTACAGTTTTTTTATAAAACTGTTTTGCACATTTACAGTATACCTCTCAGTCTGCTGACATTTTTATTGTACTATGCTTAGAATGTCTTGTTTTTCTATCCTTTTACCCCCCCAACCCCATCCCCTTTCAAATTGCTGCTGTGGACTGCACATTTCCCCATTGTGGGACAAATAAAGGTTTTATGATTCTGATTCTGAAACAGGTTAGTTAAAAGTAGCAGTGTACACTTTAAAATCAGTCAGCACCCGTGGCAAATCTTTCCTTTAAAAAAATCATGCCGACTCTGTCGTTTTGGACGGCACTGTTTCCATTGGACAGAACATGGGACCCGAAGTGGATGCAGATGACATCAAGGAGCTTGTTGCTGACCATAATGAGGTGTTCAACACAGAGGATTTGATTTGCCTTCAAGACAACAAGCAGAAGCAAGCCATTCAAGAGTTGTCATCTGAGGGTGAGGAGGAGGAAATGGCTGCAGCATCAAGTGAGGGCATCAAGGCAATGTTGGCTAAGTGGAATGATGTGCAGGCTTTTTTGAACAGTTCCATCCACAAAAGACTGTGGCTATGAGATTCATCAATATTCATTCATTCATTCATTCATTCATTCATTCATTCATTCATCAATGTGATGCCTCCGTTTCGTAAGGCCTTACAAGTCAGAAAGCCACGTGTGTCAATTAAGAGCCATCAACGACCATCACAAATGTAAATAAAGTGACGTTATTATACAGTGCAGTGTATTTCTTTCGTTACAATACAATAGCACATTTATTATACATAGAATAAGGTATGTTGTGTGTACGTCTGTGTAAGCTCTCAGTCGTACAGGAGTGGTCCATCGATGAGAAGGTTTCTTCAGCCGTCATCTGTATGTTGTGTGTAGTTTTAAAGGACAACCGACACCATTTTTTTTTGTCCGGAGATGTCGGTTGTCCTATAAGGCTTATTTAGTTGAAAATTATATTTTATGGACACCTGGGAACGGATTATTCTCATTTTAATGGTTTCCTATGGGAAATTACATTTTGGGATACACACTTTTTGCCTTGCACACTCTGACTGGGAACCAATTAAATTTGTAAGCCAAGGCCCCACTTTACTTGTTTTTTTGCATGGCAGAAAAAAATATGAGTAAATAGCAAACGAATAATCTCGTACAGGAGCTACAGATAACTGAAAAATACATTGTGCGCACGGCTCTTTCTTTTCTACATTCTGCTCCCAATTGTCCAACACTCTCACAGTCTCTCGTAGAACATTGACACACAGATACACAGAACGAGATTGAACGGTGTGAGGTTGCACGAAGACATTGTGTTGGCAGAAGGCAAGAGATCAGCCATAATAAAAGTTATAATGTACATCCACTTTGGTCTCGATTGTCATTTTTCTCTTGACGGGCGGTTACAAAGCTGCACAAACAAATGCCATAAAGTACAGGTTTTTCAGTTAAACAGATTGATGGGTAAACAAAGGTCCCAGATGGAAGATGGGAGTTCATCCAAGGCAAAGTTGCATCTTGAACCTTAATTTATAAGACATGCCTTTGTGAAATTATCAAGTGAAATGTATCATTTAGTGCATACATTACGTCTATGAGCTTTGATTCCGTTCTTGGCATTGCATCACATCACTCTACTGACAACAACAAAAAAATGAACATCAGGTGCATTCATCTTGTTGTGTCGTGTCAAGAGTATAAATCCATCCATTTTCCGTACCGCTTATTCCTCATTAGGGTCGCGGGGGGTGCTGGAGCCTATCTCAGCTGTCTTCGGGTACGAGGCGGGGGACACCCTGAATTGGTTGCCAGCCTATCGCAGGGCACACAAGACGTACAACAGTCACTCTCACACTCACACCTTGGGACAATTTGGGGTGGTGCCATGCATGTTTGTGGAATGTGGGAGGAAACCGGAGGACGCTGAGAAAACGCACGTGGGCCCGGGGAGAACGTGCAAACTCCACACAGGGAGGCCGGACCGGGACGCGAACCAGCAACCTCTGCACTGTGCTAAGCCGGTGTGCTAACCACTCGACTATCGGGCCGAATAGTATAAATCAAGTTTGTTAATATTTTGTTTGCTCAAATTGGCTATTTTAATTGCAAAGCTTTTGACACACGAAGCCCCTATGAGGCATTCTACTGTACAATTGCATGGTAAAACATAAAAACATGCACTGTAAAAAAGAAACTGAACCTTGTTCTTATGAACGCAAAGCTGCTTGTTATTCTTCTTTTCCTTTTGGCTTTTCTCTGCAATGGAGAGAAAGCAGCACGTGTCGAGCTCTTATCTTGTTCACTTTACATAAAATTTACTGACGACCCTGACGGCACATAGAAATTCAAAAATAGGCTGTTTTGAATAAATGATTAAAAGTCCATGTTAACAAAAAGTCATAAATGCAGATCAGTACTTGTACAGATATTGTGTAAAGAAAATCAGTGGCGATGGCACCACAAAGCCTCTGTGGAAGAGCCTTGGATTAGGCAATCAGTGATCAAGTTGCCATCTAATTGGATGGGATGCTCATCCTCTACCCATAAAGGGAACATATTCCCTTAATTGCCTCTTCATTAACGAGGCTGATGATCAGGAAAGCATAGCGAACAACGCTGCGCCTCCCTACTAGGAAGTGTTCTGATCCATTAGACAGCCATGCGTACGCGTGCTAACTTTTAGTACTATTACCGTAATGGAGACAGAAAATTGGACTTTCTCCATGTTGGAACACACTGCTCTAGTTTGCAGTTTGCCAAATTAGCCTTGACTTGCAAATCATAGGGAGGGTCAACTTTCTGCCACAGCACGAGAATTGACTTGCAGGCTTTATTTACACATACGAGTGCAGCGTGTTTTATGGCTAGGCTGTAATGTTTCATTATTTTGGCTTCAATGATTTGTGCAGCTCCTCTCTTCACACTACTGCCCTTTGTAATGACATATTAACTTCTGCTGCCTCAGCCGTGATCAATAGGCTCAATGGGGAAAAGGATTTGAAATACGACGCAATTTAGCCTGGCTCATTTGTCTTCCCAATAACCACCGACACCAATTCTGCTGCTTTTGACAGAACAAAACCTTGTTATCCATGACAACTAGGGAGGCCTTAATCACAAGTCACTATGATTGCCCATATGGATGTAAATTTCAAACAAACAACCCCATTTTGTTTATCATTTGGTATATTCTCCACCTCCGTGTGATCCTAAATAGGATAATGGAAAGAAAATGGATCAATAGAATAAAAACCTAATATGACCCAAAAATCCGGCCACAAAATAATCATTTTATGTGGAATGGTCTCAAATGAGTGATCATATCAACAGGGCTAGAGTATGTTGTCTCGCAACCAAAATATGTCTGTGAAACTACTTTCATTGGCACAATTCCTAAAATCCGAAGTCAAAGTCCTATATTTTTGGTGACATGTGCTCCAGTATTCTGATTGATACAAAGCAAACTTAGACCAAATATCAATATGCATACCATATGAATGAATATCATCTGGCAAGCTTGACCAATATTCATTCCACACAGCCAAAATAACAATATTAACCAGACGGGTTGTTTTGTAAGTTGCAATGACAGGATGAATCTTTCAATCATCAGTTGATTTGAAATGACACTTTACTGGCGTAGGTTGACTGAGCAGATGTTGTTTTTAAGTGTAACGATTTTATATCAATATGCATTTGTAGATAATCAGTGATGAGTGTACAGCACGGTGTTCAATATTTGTTTTGTTTGGAGTAGATTATTCTTATTCATGAAGTGGAGAGACAATCTCTGACAAGAGTGAGCCATGACTTCTGGACAAATGGCAGCTAATGGCAGTGATTTGGATGTCTGGAACAAGACAACCAAAATGACAGGTGAAGGGAAATGATAGTGATTTAAATTGAAAGAATACAATGGAGGGAGTGATATTATACTTACATAGAGAGTGTTCACTGGGCTTGCTGTCAGGCCACCATCTGTGAATCATTTCTATTGTTCTGTATATCGATGAGAAGGTTTCTTCAGCCGTCATCTGTACAAAAGTGAAGGTTTCGGACGTTTCGCCTCCTATCCAAGAGGCTTCGTCAGCAAACTAAAGTCTGACTGGTCGTATCGGCCCCATTTATATATCCCTAATGTCCAGACATGGTGGCGCCGGACACAGCTATGATAGGTCCCTACTCTCATGTTGGGGGGGCAGGCGGTTGAGGTTAAAATCTTAGCGAAAGAACATAGATGGTTTGAAAGGGGGGTAAAAGAAGCGATTCTTATAAAACAACAAAATCCTTCATTAAACCGGTCTGGTGGGGTGAGGTTCAATTTGGATCGTTCATACAATAGCCTGCTTAGGCAA
This sequence comes from Hippocampus bargibanti, assembly GCF_051943395.1. Classification (NCBI taxonomy): domain Eukaryota; kingdom Metazoa; phylum Chordata; class Actinopteri; order Syngnathiformes; family Syngnathidae; genus Hippocampus; species Hippocampus bargibanti. The sequence continues at coordinate 5,580,983 of NC_142735.1, forward strand.
AACAGGTTAGGCAACTTTCGCAATGCTGATGAGGGTCATTATGCTGATGAGGTGATACCGGGGGGAGTGGGGGTAATAGGCCAGTCGTTAGTCAGGAATGTAGGAACAATCAGTGGGGCCACAGGGAGGGGTTCCCCTGCCCCCCCAACCTGAGAGTAGGGACCTATCATAGCTGTGTCCGGCGCCACCATGTCTGGACATTAGGGATATATAAATGGGCCCGATACGACCAGTCAGACTTTAGTTCGCTGACGAAGCCTCTTGGATAGGAGGCGAAACGTCCGAATCCTTCACTTTTGTACAGATGACGGCTGAAGAAACCTTCTCATCGATGGACCACTCCTGTACGACTGAGAGCTTACACAGACGTATTGTTCTGTATATCGATTATCATCTTTTTCTTTTGTTACAGAACCTAATTAGTTGAGGCCCGAGCCAGTAGAAAATGATGAAAGTAGCTCTTGTCAAAGTTTATTAAGCTGTCTCAATGCAAAGCCCAGAGTTTAATGATTTTGATCAATCCACGCTCACCCTGAGTAAATTGCACGTACATGCCTGGCATACTAATTCATATGAGAAGGAATATGTGCCAGTCTTGTGGGAGCTTGACATCTGCCCAGCACAAGTGATTTATCTGGGCTCGGAAACCATCAGGGTGCGATGCGAGCCAAGTCCGAAGACAGATTTATAACCCCAATGGCTTGCTTCTTTCTGAATGCCGACTGTCACCTCAGGCTTTTCCAGCGATCTCCGTCGCCTTGTTTCAGTCTGATGACTTCGGAGATGTATTTTGTGTTCAAGGCAATATACATTTCTTGGTGATTTAATGCTTTTACCCGGCAGTCCAACATAACACTGCATGCTTAGAACTCAGCTGAACACACCAATGTCTTGGCTCCCTGGTAATTAATTGCCACAAAAAATTCTCATGAGGGAATGTGCTGTTCCAATTACAAATCCTGGAGATCATCTCTGGGACTGCATTGATTGACTAGTAGATAAAGATGAGGCAATACATTTATGCTTTGAATCAAGATAAACGTCTTTCTGGATCAAAGTCATTGATTTTGAGTAACACAGACAGTATTTGGAAGTTTTTGAGCCCATTACATAAGTCGGAAAGCTTCCATTCTTCTGGGAAGATATTCAGAGGGGGTTCAAGGATCCAGGCCAAACCCCGATTGATGCATTACTGAAGAAGAGTATCTCATTGCTTCCTTAACTGGTCAGACACCATAGATATAAAAGGAACTAAAAAGTATCAGCAGAATTCCTGCTTGAATGGAAGAAGTAATAGTCCAGTATGTTTCCTTCGTTTCTCACACATGTTCAAAATTGGACTACACAGGTAACAAAGTCAAGGAGCAGGGGCCAGATTTGTCCCGCTAAGTCATTTTATGTGGCCTGCAAAAGCAAATTAAGCATTTGAACATCCATGATGATTGCTGGAGTCTAAACCAAAATGTCAAATTGTCATGTAGAATCTGTAACAGCATGTACAGTGAGACATTGGCTTACAAACTTAATTGGTTCCCAGACAGAGTGTGTAAGGTGAAAAGTGTGTATCCCCCCAAAAAAATCCCATAGGAAACTATTAAAATGAGAATACTCCGTTCCCAGGTCTGAAAAATATAATTTTCAACTAAATAAGCCTTAAAACTACACACAACATACCTTATTCTATGTATAATAAATGTGCTATTGTATTGTAATGTAGTAAATACACTGCACTGTGTAATAAAGTCACTTTATTTACATTTGTGATGGTCGTTGATGGCTCTTAATGGACACCTGTTGCTTTCTGACTTGTTAGATCTTAGGAAACTGAGGCATCACATCATCATTCATCATGTTGATGATTGTCATAGCCTTTTCTGGATGGAACCGTTCAATAAAAGCCTGCACATCAACTCCTGAATGTCCCTATTTATATATCCCTAGGGATATATAAATAGGGCCGATACGACCAGTCAGACTTTAGTTCGCTGACGAAGCCTCTTGGATAGGAGGCGAAACGTCCGAAACCTTCACTTTTGTACAGATGACGGCTGAAGAAACCTTCTCATCGATGGACCACTCCTGTACGACTGAGAGCTTACACAGACGCATTCACCCATAAGCAATGATTGTGATACGCTTGTAGACAGGCCAAGAGGAGATGAATCCTACACAGGGCCTCTTCAGACAAAGTGATCCTCCAGATGTCTCAAAAAGCCTCTCTATATTCAGAGCACATTTCACCACGATCCAACATCTGATATCAGTGCGGACTGCCTCCTGTCAGTCTGAGCCACAAAGAGATTGTAAGATTTTTAAAAATGGGAAAGAGGGATTTGGCTGACAGCAAAGGACTGCTATGAAATACTAGCTGAGGGGTGAGAGACCAACAGTCTCTTTATTTAGATAATTTGGCCGAAGTCTATACTGTATATCCACACTTGCTCTCTCTCTCTCTCTCTCTCTCTCTCTCTCTCTCTCTCTCTCTCTCTCTCTCTCTCTCTCTCTCTCTCTCTCTCTCTATATATATATATATATATATATATATATATATATATATAAAATGTTATTATGTAATGTTATTCAAGTAGTGTGGGTTTGTCAGTGTACCATTCACAAAGATTTCTCAGTTACTTCCGGGTTGAGTGAAAGCTGGCGCGTCTGGCTGCCGCTGCTCACCCACAGCGAGAAAAAAATTCTTATCCTGTGACCATAAGTTTTGGTGCTTAGAAGTTACATTTATTATTATTATTAAAGTGTAAGGCAGTCTGGACACACCTGCCCACATTGTAACACCGGCACCAACAAAAGTTCATCTGGTGATGAATCAATAGATGGCACAGGATGTTTGTATGTCAAAATGAAGCGATACGGAATATGTACTTCAGTATTCTAGAGAAGAGTGTTTTGTTGAGAATTTTCTGGACATAAAAAGACAGCGGAGGAAGGTCTCCTCATATTCACCTGTGCATCTATCCCGGCCAATCAATTCCCCTTTCCCCAGCCCCTACATCATTTACTCATTTTAAGGCCGTTGGGAAATCTCTCCCGCAGGCTGAATAGAAGTAGATTATGCTCAATGTACAGTGAACATGTAATTAGAATCAGTTGACTGCTTGACTGTGATGATTAATGGCCTTTTTTGTGACATGCAGCAACATTGATGTGGATGGAAATGTCCACTTCCATCAGTCTCAGCATGAATCAAACCATCTGACAGCATGTGTGCTCTTCTGCCTTTCCCACAGATCAGTTGCCAGCTGCTACAATCTTGTACTTCAATTAGCCACACGCTAACCTTAAACTACTTATGGGATGGTGTTTTCCCTTCTTAATATGGCATTATCCTTTGGTTGGTCATCCATTGCCCTGACCTCCTTTTAATTGCATGCCGTTTCTGCTAATGGAGCGAGTAAGTTTATGGATGGCATTCGAGTGTCACCCTTGGCGGGGACCATGTATACAAAACAATGTTGGCTTGAGACATAAATGAGTGTTGAGCTCAAATTGTGTTCCACCTGCACCTTTAACCCAAGAAAAGAGCATCTTGTGTTCTGTACAGTGACAATACGTTTCAGCCCCTGAGGGCAACACAACTGTCCATTGCTTAGCGCTGTTGCCTCGCAACAACAAGAAATAAGAATCAAGTTGAATGGCTTGTGGAGGCCTTTTCTATGTGCGGATTAGTCTCAATATATCGTGCCGTGCATAGGTGTTCAGTGATGTGTCAACATATGAACTTTTACACTTGGTTCTCAATGTTGGTTCCCTGTCCCAAACCTATCAACCTTAACTCAGAAACACGGTGCCATTTTCACACCCCATAATTGCGTGAGACTCCGTCTCCTATCCAGATCTTCTCCTTTCAATATTATTCCAGAAGAAAAAGAAGACAGGCAAACAAAAGGAACCGACATGTTATTAGCTTCTTGGTGAAAGGAATCCGTGACCTACTGCTGTTCAACAGAAAAAGGTTTTTAGGAGTACTGGCGGAGGAACATGAGCATCCTACATTATCTTTTCTCACCGATAATCAAGTTAAACAGCGACAAAAAAAAAAAACAATATCACACGTCAATGTTAAAAACAGGAAAGTCATTTTGATAAAAATTCAATGGCTCTTTAGATTTATATTGGATGCTGTTAACATTACTTTGCCGATGCAACGTGACCACAAACAGAAACAGAAACACGAAGAGAAAATGTTTGAAAGATAAAGTCAAGCAATATAAACCGCAACCTAATCCACACAACCGCCTCTTGCAAAATGACAACAGTCTCTCCACTCTAAATTTCTCTTAAGTCTTGAAGATGATTTATTGGAAGGAAGTGAGTGTCCAACTTGCAGTGGACAGCTGAATCACTCTCAACAAAGGTCATTGGCGAGACTATTCCACAACACAAATCTCAAACTGTCAAAACAAATAAAAAAGAATACATTTCCACGTTTTGCGAATTTGAAATACTCATGCAGAAAAGCACGCTAACAAGAAAATGGCTTGCTTCTTATCTCAGCTGCCGTTTGGTGTGACTTGAAGGCTTAAAGCAACAGGCAGAATAGGATATACTGTGTGTATATATATATATATATATATATATATATATATATATATATATATATATATATATATATATATATATATATATATATATATATATATATATATATATTGTGATGTCACAAGAGGCTGTGTCCTGGAGGGGAAATACATCCCCCTAAGATGGCTCCACCCAGAGAGAGTCTTGGCCCCAGCTTGTGGAAGGCAGCAATTCAAACCACACACCTGCGGCTGATCACGGCTTGATTGGCAGGCAAGGCTCTTAAGGCAGAGAGTCTCTGAGTGAGGAGCTTGGGGAAAGACAAGCTCGATTGCTGTGCTCTGTGAAGAAGTTGATTGCTGCGTGGAAGTCATTGCCAGTTGGGACCACACGACAGGACACTGGATTTGGACCTTGCTGGTGGGTAGGCTACATGAGGAGGATGTCAAGAGGGGTGAGGCCTAAAGACTCTTGGAAAAGAACCCCGTCTTCAGTTTTACCTCAGAAGAGACTTTATTTGGATTTAAGTATTGGAAGAGACACTATTCAAACCTTCGTTGCTTGTGAATTCCCCCCGAAACCCTTGATTAAAACCTTTGTTTGTATCCAAACCTGTCGTCCATTGCACTTCTTGTCCTGTCCCGCTGAGAGCTAGCCTCACATGATATCACAATATATATATATATATATATGTTGTTTTTCTTCATGAGGCCTTTGATTAGATTAGATTATTATTAATCTCACAGTGGAGAAATTCACAATTCACAGCAGCCAAATTATGAAGGGAAAGGGAAAAAAGTAGATGAACATATAGGAGCTTCTGTAAAGGCACACACTTTTCCGGCGCTATCAAGAAGTGAAATAAATAATATGACCAAACACAAAAGACACAGACAGTTATTCAATCAAAAGCACTTTTCTGCACACTGTTTGTTGTATGAAGGGATCTGACAAGCAGCTGGGAAAGTTTATCCCCTTCAATGTCTTCATAGTAGAAATTGCTCCGTAAAAACAGGCTGATTTCAGCAAGGCTAAAAATAAAATAAATATGAAATGTGTGGAATAATTTGTTATTCTAGAGGTATTGTGACAAAAGGTGTTGGTAAGAAGAGTGAAAAATCAAGCACTTCAGTCAATCGCATTATTTGGATTTTCTTCACCATCGTGATCCCTTCAACAACCAGCCGTTTTTCCATGACTTTGACCATATGCGCTCATATATATTTATTTAAAACTATAACTTATGTCGGGAACAACATTCAGTGAGTGTATTAACATTCTGACGAATGACTGACAGCAGTTCATTGCATTTTCTCTTACATATTGCCGTTTGGCTACAACCGTCGTCACGTCTGTTGACATTGATTGAAAAGCCACAGTTGAGAGATCTGTGAGTTTTCCAGAAACAGCTCGATTTGTTTTGAGGAATTCCCTCCCCCCTGAGGGTGATGTCTTTCTCAAAACCCTTTTGAAGGCCGGACATCCATTGCATGTCTTGCAGCTTTTTTCCGGAAACAAAAAGCCGACGGATGCATAAATCCTTGAGCCTGTTTAGGTGACTGAGGGGGATAAAAGCAAAACAAGCAGGCTTTTAACCACAATCTTGTTTGACATACTGGGCTTCACTCTCCACCTGTCTCCTTGAGAGGTGGATTCAAGTACACTGATGATTTAATTCCAGCTTTTGCTTGAATTGGAATATGTTTGGTAATGTAATTTAGCCCCATAAATATGATATACTTTGTCCATGATAAAAGTTTCTAAAGTGTATTCCTATGAAAATGACAATATCCATAAACCCGGGAAAATTACTTATCCCACAACTCCAAGTTCCTCTGAGCTGAAAACAAAAAGGCTTGTTGGTCTACAGCTTTTCTGCCCATTTTATATAATTACAGTTTAATATCTTGCCTCACCTGTCAAGGACAACCAGTCATCTCACTAATGTGTGGAGAAAAGATGCTGCCAGAAAACTGGAGGTCGGATCACAGAGGATTTATGGAAGTAGATGATCTTCAGAGTAATCCTTGAAACAAATTTGTGCTGTGTTTAAAAAAGCTATAAGCAAAACTACTTCACACAAATCAACATTCTGTGTTGTCCTGTAAAGGTTAACAGACTTTCCTTCTACGTGGTTTGTGTGATGGCCACCTGTGGTCGCCTCACTTAGAAACCTTTAATTGCATAGAAAAAAAACTTTGAATTGTGGTCCATGTGCAAAGGAGGTTATATTTTACCAGTTTTTAGAGGATCAGGACTACAGGGACAGCTTTTACTTAGCGATTGCTGAGAGAGAAACAAGTGCAAAATTGTCCTCTCTGCAGGATTATGTAGCTGAATATCACTAAAACTAGTTTTAGACAATAAAAGGGCAGTGCAATTGTTGAATGCATGGACATGTGGATCTTTTTTGATCGATACACTGTGATTTACTGGCAACCGGTCCAGGGTGTAGCCCACCTCTCGGCTAAAGTCATCAGCTCCAATTTAACCATATGCCAAATGAATTTCTGAGAAAATCTAATTACAAGTAAAATATTGACTATTAACGGTAATGTTTGTCTCGCTTAATTTATCTTGCTTTGTACTGTAGTTAAGCCACATAAATTGCCATGTTCCAAATGTTTTTGAGTAATGTCATGTTTACATTATGTAGTTGACCAAAGAAAATCATGGAGGCAGGAAAACTAGGGAGTACTGAATAACATGGGTTAAAAAACATTGAAGTCCTGAAAACCACAGTAATCCAATGTAACTAACCAAAAACGACTATAGAAGCACAAGACAACGTGACAGTAACAATGATCCACAAAGACTGACAGAAACAGAGGATGGACAAGACACAAAGGGCTGAGGGATCCAATGGGTTAACACAAGGGACCAGACATGAAGAGCTGGAAACAAAACCTAATAAGGTAGACGAAAATAAAAGTCCCAAAGAAAATGAACCTAAAATACAATATAAACAGAAATTGAAATGTGGCAGACTTGGTCTCTTGAAAAAATAGGGGATGGCGGAAAACCTGAAAATCTATCCACTCAGCCATGCACTTTTTCCAACACATACAATATTAATACTTCTGTTTTACAGAGGCCAGATGCTCCTCTCAATGTAAGTTAAGTTTAATTGGCCCGAACTGCTTGGTCAGACATAATGACACGATGGAAAGCTCAATCATGCCTCCCCCTTTCATTGTTCTAATTGCAGCCAGCACAAAAAAGGGGGAAAACCGATGGCACTAAACCCTCTGAGACAAAGTGCAGCTCTCGTCGATAAGCAGACATTTCGACCTGAGAGAAGTGCGCAAATTGCATTGCATTACCATATTGTGTCGTCGGTGCTGAGGCTTCCATTGCAGTGGCGCTTCTGGATATTGTATCATATCCAGCATGTCAATGCAATGTCACCTTGGGCACCAGTAAAACGATTTGAATGAATTGTCATAAACAAAGGCCATGAATGCAAACAAGAAGCTTGTGTCTGCTGAAGAAGAAACAATTGGACAATCAAACATTATGCCACTGTTTTATAGTTGCCGTTGGATTCAATTTTGGATACAGTGCAGTGGTACCAGATTCGATTCTCACTCTGGCCTCTGTATTCTGGAGTTTGCATGTTCTCCACAGGCCTGTGTGGGATTTCACCATGCGGATTGAACTCCCCCAATTGTCCCAAGGTGTCAGTGTGAGTGTCAATGGTTGTTTGTTTTTGTACGCCATTTGATTGGCTGGTAACCGGTTCAGGGTGTCCCCCACCTACTGCCCAAAGACAACCAGGATAGTCTCCAGCACCCCGCTACACAAGTGACAATAATGCCGCATAGAAAATGAATGAATGAATATTTTATTTTATGCATCAATATAACATCTTTTCACAAGCTAACACTTCCTGCACTTTTCGGCTTCTACTGCAGGTGAAAAGTTTATTCTGAAGCTGTGAGGCACATGTGATACACTTTACCAGGCATTCATTATTCATGGACTTTGCACTTCGCTGTGGCGACCCCTGAAGGCAAAATCCAAAAGGAAAAGAAGAAAGAATGAATTTGTTAACATCATTTCTTAATCTATTAACAAAATCCCGAAATTAAAATACATTTACAAACAAACAAACAAACAAACAAACAGGCATGCATGCATGCTTGCATACATACATACATACATACATACATACATACATACATACATACATACATACATACATACATACATACATACATACATACATACATACATACATACATACATACATACATACATACATACATACATACATACATACATACATACATACATACATACATACATACATACATACATACATACACGAGAACTACATGGCCATAGTGTCACATTTCGGTTTGCGACCAACGGGTGGCAGTGTTGGGCCCCGCCTGCAGCTACACAGGTGTTGGTCGCTGAAATCAAATGACTCCCGGCATCATTTACAGATCCAGAAATTATATCATCATCAGTATGTAAACATGAAAACACAGCCCCCAACATGTGGTAAGGAGTTCTTGAAGACATCTCAAATTAAATAATACATCATATATACTGTATGTTTAATATATTTACAGCTGCTGTGTCCCTGGTACGCTGCCATCGGGGCTCCGCCAGTGACCTTAAAACGGAGGAAAATGTATTTTCTTGTTTTGTTGGTTGCACATGAGCCCTATTACACTGCTCATATTTAATTGATCCACCAGAAATATTCCTATAGCTTGCAGCAGGATTGGTTTCTATGGTTATCATTCCCACCGGTCGAATGTATTCAACAGTTTGAATTTGTGTATGTCCCATACGCATATGAATGTTGGTTAGCGATACCAACTTCTTATCACATTCTTCATTCGGCATTCTCATTTCCACTTGTCAGTGACTATCCCTTCCAGTGCTTATCAATCAAGCTACATGACAATCTCCTAATTTATGACACCCTTCTCTCTCTTCTATTTCCTATCTGAACCTTTTCTCCTAGTGCCTTGGGCCAAATGAAATGCCCTCTCCATTTCTTTGTTGGCATTTTTCCGCTGCGTCCCTTTTCTGCTCCATCTCGCTGCATCAGATTCTGCCTGTCTTTCCATCCCTCGCCCCTCCACAGATTGAGCATCTAATTTCTCTGAGGAGATACTGTCACTTGACTGCTCTCGGGGACTAAAAGGGCTGAACTCCTCCTCCTCCTCTCTTTCCCCTCATGCATCCTCATGCACCCTCTGAGACCCCAGCCTCTGTACCTTGCTGGGATTATGTGACTCTTAATTCCTTTTCTGCGCTCACCTGAAGAGCTTGGCAGGGCATGAAATAGCCGGAGTGCTTCAATGCAAATACAGGTTAGCAAGACTGGATAAGAAGGCAATTTATGGGAGTGAACTGCATGATTGTGAACATTCCATCGGCCTGTTTTGAGGATGTGGTCATGGCTCATGCAAATGAGTCACTGCTCTTCTTGTCCTATCAACTGCTGGGCCATTGCCACACAAGCAAGCGCAAACTGACAGCAATGACAGGATAACCCATTGAGGCAGAACTTCATCACCAGGTCACCGAATTACAATTGCAAAATCCATGCATTGGGTAAATTTACTTGAAATGTAAACACATTTTTGAAATCAAACCTGAATCACATTATAGTTTCCTGATAGTTTCCAAATACTGTTTTGGTAGTTGAAAAGGGCATTGTTCAAAATTTCCTGACTTGATGATGAACTGATAGTTATTATTTTAATATTAATTTTCACATGGATGTAAGATGTTGGATGTTTGTGAGAAAGGTTAGAGGGAGCTGACTTAAGTTTAGTCACGTTCAGAAGAGCGAAAATGAGTATATAACTCGAAGGGGGATGGGTATACAGCCAAGGCAGTTGATGTTCAAAAGCAAGATGCAGAGGACAGACTTGGATGTGGCGACCTCTAATGGTACGAGGTAAAAACAGAAAAGAAAAAGAAAAGACGGGTGTAACAAACACCAATTGAATTTTCTCAATTAATGTGTGATTTAATAGAACAATGCTGCTGCGTTGATTTTTTTTCTCCTTTAGATTTAGCTCATAGCTTCATGATTTTCTTCTTTGGCGATTGCAGACTTCCTCAGGGTGACTTAACAGTGCCTCTGCTGGCCACTGCCAAGTAGTGCACTTCATATGGACTCATGCTCAAGCAACACAACAAAATTCCACACAATGATATTATCAATAAACACAACAAAATTCCACACAATTATATTAACAACAATTGATGTGATTGCGATGTGATTGAATTGATTGTGCACATAGCACAATGTGTCTAAATGATACCATTGGATTGGATTGGATTTGCCTTTATTCGTCTCGCAGTGGAGAAATTGAAAAGTGGAGGAATTGTCCACTGACATGGCAGTCACACGACAGGCAACTTTCCAGTGCGAATATTTTTTCCTCCCACGTGTTTATCTTGTCATCAACACATAGACTCACTCGAAGCAGCTTTTCATTTTTTTTCATTGTGCAACCAAACTGCAATATGGGCTCTTCACTTGCAATTTCAATTTAGCATGAATTTCCTTTACTATGGACAAAGTTGGTCGCCCCCCACATTAGCATTGAAATATTGAACAATGTTTCATAACAGAAAGTCAAGGGGCAGCTTGCTCTTCAGAGGAAATTCCAAATATTCCTTTTCTGTAGTGCTTGGTTTCATTAGAATTGCAGGTGAGCTGAAACATATCACAGCTGATTTTGGAGCAGTGGGTACAGTACACCCTGAAATAGTGACCAGTCCCTCGCAGGGCACTTGGGCTTTACCAACCATTCACATTCACATCTATGGACACTTTAAAGTCTCCATTAGCCTAAACCAGGGGTAGAACTCCCGTCCCCAAGAGACATTGTACTGCCTCTGCCTACAAAAGACTGGTTTCAAGTGATCAGTTTCCAGGCTTCTACCGAGCTTGATGATGAGGTGATCATTCAAATCAGGTTTTGTTGGGGTTTTATTTGTTTGCTTAAATTGCCCCCACCCCACACACACACACATATCAGCTTCTGTTTTTTCCCTCATATGACCAAATAGTGCTGTGTTCTCAAATGCTCTCAAAAACAAGTGTGGATTAAACTATCGTATTGTATCTATGCTTGTCTCTGACTGTAAAGTGTCCTTGAAGGCTTTGGATTGGATTGGATTGGATTGGATATGCCTTTATTAGTCTCACAGTGGAGAAATTTACATTTCACAGCAGCAAAGTGATGAAAGGAATGAAAGTAGAAAAACAAAATACATGAAATGAATACATGATTTGAAAGGCACTTTAAATAAAATGTATTATTATTATTATTATTATTATTATTATTATTATTATTATTATTATTATTATTATTATTATTATTATTATTCGTTATGCTTGTTATGTGTATGCACACTTCACCTGCGCCTATTTTAAATGAATTGAATACAAGCAAGCCCAAGACAGCATTCCACAGGTAGCCTGCTATTTCCTTTCATATATTTTATCTCGTGTTTGTCCTCACTGGGGTTGCAGGACAGCTGCCACCCTGGACTGGTCCCCAGCCAATCATTCACCAGGCACATAGAGACAAAGAGGGCTCATACTCACTTTCACTACTGTGGACAATTTGGAGTCATAAATTCATTGAATTCACTTTTTCGAATGTGCAAGGACGGAGACAGCGCAAACACTCCAGGTACAATTAAATAGGTGGAAGCTATACATTTTAAAAATCTTAAATAGAAATTGAAACCAGAATTTCCGGAAGAAGTGCGAACGACACCCTGTCGGGGTATCTCAAGAAATGTAAGTAATTTACAGAAACAATATTATGTTTAATATGCTTCATATTACATGTTCAAGCTGAAGCCGGAATTGCAGCAGCCCTGCACATTAACTCAGTTCTGGAAAGTTAAAAAGTGAACAATAGCGTAATCGTACTACAGCCATTTAAACGAACAAGTTGATGACACACAAAAACGACCAGTCACACATTTACATAGGATCACTCCTAACCTGATAAAGCCTCCCTGGAAAAAGCAGAACGACAAGACGTAAAGGATCCGAATGACCTGTGGGAGCATCCTCTGATTCGGCAATCTCTCCACGGCCACGCACAGGAACTTGGTCGAAGTGAAATAATCAGCAAATCCAGAGTCCACGGTGCGAGTGTGAGCGAGGTTCGCCAGGCATCATCTGTTTCCTTCGTATGATCGAGTCCAAGAAGGAGCGTGCGTTTTGGGGGGTGGGAGAAACTTCTTCCTCCTCCCACACGCACTCTGGAGGGGGACTGGGCACATCCAAGCCGACGATTCGTTCTCGCAGGCGGCTGTCAGTCAGTCAGCGGCTCGGTGGTACGTAGGTGCTGGGTGTCGGTGACTTCCGGGAGTTGTTTTATTACGATAAATATTTTAATCAATCATTCATTGAATTTGATTAGCCTTTGTTAGTCTCGCAGTGGAGAAATTTATATTTCACAGCAGAAAAGTGAGGAAAGGAAGACGAATGGAAGAAGTAGAAAAACACAATAAAGAGCTGCTGGAACTGTAGCCACTCTCGCGGTGCCATCTTGAAGTCAAAACAAATTAAAAAAATCGATTTTACCTTTTATAATAAAACGCACAGAACACACTGATAAAAGAGGGGCCTATTTTATTTTTTCTTGATTAGGAGGATGCAAAATACAATGATATATGCAAAAGAAATACAACCAGTGTATTCATAAATAGTTGGTGTGAGTAAAGTCAATACCCTGTAATCAATGATTTGTGGTGTTACGTCACCAGCGTTATTCCTGGTCCAAAATGCGGCAAGGGGTGACAATCAGAATCAGAATCATCTTTATTGCCAAGTATGTAGAACACACAAGGAATTTGTTTCCGGTAGAACACGTTGCACTAGTATCATCATCAAAGAATTGCTAAGTGGCACTATACAGTTCCATTTGGGCTACTGTTGAAAGAGTTCAAAGAGTTAATGGCTTGGGGGAAGAATGCCCATCTAATGACTACAACGTACAGTATATACTTTATTACATCGAAATCACCAAATATTCAATGTCTGTGTTTGTATGTTGTTTGCCTCAGAGTATGTCAAAATGAATCAAACTAAGTACGTACTGTACTGGGTTTAACCTTTTGCATAATTCAATACAGCCTTCTTCTCAGTCTTCTTCTAATCTTCAGTGAGACTGCCGTGTTAAGATTGAATCGGATATATCTCCTCAAATTCAAGGAATGACATCCCTCGAAGAACTGCTGGTTCTTTACTTAAAATTATTTAACGATCCAGCTGAGGTTTGTAAAAATGACCGGAAATTAAAATTCCAGTGTCTTCTAAATGAGAGCATATGTGTGTTATAAATCCAAATACCCAAAATATGTTTTTTTTATAAAAAGAAAGCAGAAAAGACTTTTGGATGAATGACACACACATGCACTCACACAGAGTACATGTATGGCCCGCCTGGAGTTTGCCAAATGTTACGTAAAGGACTTTCAGACCATGAGAGAGAACATTCTTTGGTCTGATGAGACAAATATTAAACTCTTTTGGTAATTGCCAGGCATCATGTCACCTATTTGGAATGACACTGAAACGTAACACATGAAAAAAAAAAAGTGAAATCTTATGAATAACTTTTACGTGCACTCTATACGGGACGAATTAATGAAACTGATCCCTTGGTTATTCTGAGCTGTAGCCTCTCAGCTAAACTTAGATATGACTATGACACTCCTCAACCGCCACATATCGTTCTATTCTCTCACCACAGACGTGAGAGGGCATCTGAGGATGAAAACGAGGAGGAAGGTGGAGACAGTAAAGAAGGAAACAGCTATGGAATTAAAAACGATTTGAGGCGTTGTGTTGCTGGCAGGTTGGCAACTGCAGTTGCTCGTCGACACTTCTGACTGGAGGTGTCGTGTAGGTTTTATGCTGTTATGAGGTCTTACATTGGCTTGAGATCAGTGCCTGCTTGCTGATATGTACACATGCAGTACTACCGATAGATTAGCATAAAACTTGTTTCAATTTCAAATTCAAATTCTACCTCCTTTGGGACATTCCACTGAACTGAAGCTATCACCTAATGTATTTGCTTTTCTTAAATTGTAACTCAGGACCAGGTTTCATTCACTAAATCGGAATGATCTAATGTAACATTTTCATGTCATTTGTATGCTTTCTTTGTTTCTTTGGCCATTTGGGGCGCTTCATCATATGTAATGGCCTTTTCTGTAATTGCTATTCATATATACCGCTCTCATCGTGTGGTAAGGTCATAGCTCGAAATGTTACAGTTGTCACGGTGACAGAGATTTCCACTCCAACCATATGCTGTCATGCAATTCCATGCTCTTTGTTTAACTGTGGTTTTTCGTCAATATACATTCATTTCTGACACTGTTTATCCTGATGTTGATCCCAGGTTTCAATTGTAGGGCACTTACAGACTGTCACTCACCTATGATCAGTTTACGTGCTATTGAACCAGTAGACACGGAAGCAAATAATAGATCACCCCTGATTAGTTTTCCACAGCACTGTTTCTCTACAAGGGTGTACATGAGCACATTTCAGGCCAGTGCACAGAAATATTTCAGATGCTATTTCAAATTAAGAATGTACAGTCAGTATGCATGGCAATTGAAATGTGATCGATATGGATGGCAAATGCCTTTGATAAAATGGTCAATCAGGAAGCTAACCTGCATGATCATGGGGTTGTGCCTTTGTTTTTTGTTATTTCAAATGGATAAAAAAAACAACGAAAATCACAATTGTGAGACCTTTTTCAGCCGAATATCACTCAGCCGTACCAAGCACTTATTTGTTGGCTCTTTCAATAATCAGAATCAGAAAACCATTGTTCTACCCACAATGGGGAAATTTGCAGTCCACAGCAGCAATTTGAAAGGTGATGGGGTGGGGGTAGGGGGTGAAAGGATAGAAAACAAGATATTCTAAGCATAACAAAATAAAAATGTCAACTGTATACTGTGCAAATGTAAATGTTAAAAAACCGTTTCATAAAAAAACTGTACATAGTGCAAGTATCAAGAAAGGCATATTGATATATTGCATCAACCCATATTTACAAGTGTCCAGTTTTTTTCTTCACATGTGATCATTGAGAATTGCAAAGCCTGACAGCAGTCGGTAGGAACGAGCAGCGGCACCTCTCCTTCTTGCAGTGCGGGTGGAATAGTCTCTGGCTGAAGGAGCTACCCAGTGCTTTCAGGGTGGGCAGGAGGGAGTGGGAGGGGCTGTCCATCATAGGTTTTAGTTTAGCTTGTGTCCGTCTGTTGCCCACCTCCTCCAGAGAGTCCAGCGAGCAGCCCAGGACAGAACTGGCCCTCTTGACATGGCACTCCAGTCGTTTCCTGTACCGGGTGGTGATGCTGCCTGACCAGCAGACAATTCCATAGTGGAGGCTTCAGCCATCCACTATGGAATTGTCCCTCGACATCCTGCATTCATTAATTGTAGTTATAAGGATAAAACAGACCAAATAATGAATAAATAAATGAACGAATGAATGAATTATTAAATAAATAAATTCATAAAAATACTCTACTGAATTATACGAAAGTGTATAACAGAAAATGGGAGGGTCAGAGGGAGTGCTGCATTGTTATATACCCATACAAATTCCCAAGTAGCAGATGCTGGCATAAAATGGAAAAGGGGGCTGGTTTGAAATTGAGTCAACCATCCATCCTCATGCATTATACATTCATTCAATTTGTACAGACAGTCAAGCTGCCAGGAATGCCGCCGATCCAAAAGAAAAGGTTTTGACACGGAGAGACACAGATTGTTGTAAAGCACCAGTGATGAGTCAGTCTGCCAAATCATTGGAATATTACGTCACACAAGTACAATATTGGCTCGGCTAGGCATTCACGTAACGGAAGAATCTATTGTGAATCCCATACATGTACGTCACTGCCGCCGGGTACTCAAAGAGTCAGAGAAATGACAATAACTGTGTGCTGTCGTCATTACATTTGTCTGGCTTTGTTTTCCGGTGCGCCATACACACTGGAAAATCGGGTATTTAGTTCTCTTAAAAAGTGGATCACCAACTCTGACACCAAAGCAAGAACAGGCCATTTTAGTGCAACGAAACTTGGATTACTGACGTTTTCTCCAAGTACACAGTCAACGGATATACTACAACCGACTCACAACAAGTGGTTCTTCCAACAAAACAAAAAAAAAAATGCCTGTGTTTATTTTCCCTCTGTGTGTGTTTGTCATATGACAGGAGGGGCATGCCCGCCCTCCAAGGGACTGTGTACAAACTCACATTGAACCTTAAGTGTGAGCTATTCGAAACACCAGTAAAAATACATGGACATGATAAATTTAGCGCAAAGGTGAAACTTTATTGACAAACATGAATATACCGGTATGTCACGCAAGTTAAACGGGCTACAGAGGGAAAGGTCACAATGGAGCGTGTTGGAAGGCTTCATCTTCCTCCACCATCAATTGCTTTGAGTCGCATAGTTCACACCACTCAGTGACGCGTGCATTAGAATGTTAACAGTAAAAAAATACGTCATGAAAGTCAATAAAGACAAACACAACACAGACATCTATGGGCAATTTATTGTATGCATTGACCTGAAATCTAACTGCACAAATGTAGCCTGATTTTGATACGTGAAAGCACATATACACAACGAACGTCCAGCATGTCAGATTTTTTGTCTCGCCGCATAGTGTGAGAATGTCCTACGTCAACCTTTGATTGGTTCTTTGGCATCAACCAACAAGAAAACACAATGTGGTGATTTGTCTCGCATAGTCGCATACAAATATGGTGAACATTATTTAAAAAGTGACTAGAACAAATGGGGAACGATTGAAAAGTATTTATAACCCTTCAACTCATGGTAGGTTTACAAACTGCAAAGCTCGTTGCTGATTTGCAAACGTGTTGTCATACAATACAATACAATACAATACAATACAATACAATATTGATTAATATAGCGCTTTTACAACAGCTGAAGCTGTAACAAAGCGCTTAACATGGACGCGCTTATCATGGACACCTATCATATACAGAAAATAAAGCAGTCACAAAGATAGTAGAAAGCATTCAACAAATTTCATTACCCCAAAGTCTTTTTGGAGAACAGACATAGAGAGGCCATACTGCCCTCTTCCCATCATTTAGGAATTTGTCCATTTTCATCTCTTTTATTCCCCCCACCCTCCCTTTTAGAACAAAAAAATCAACGCACATGCACATAACGCCTCCTGCGACATGTTACCTGCTTCCTAACAGGGAATAATATATAACCAACAGGCTAAAAGCATGGATGTTGTGACGTTTAACAAGGCCATAACGTACGCCTTTGAAATGCTGAAGGAAGCTGGAGTTCATAATGAAAAAAGCAAGGGGAGAACTTGGATTACTCAGGATTTAATGAAGCCTATGCCGATGATGCCTGAGTAAAAGGCAGATTAATTAACAATAGATAAATAAATAAAATACGGCAGCAAATGTGACTGTTTTGTAATACCCAGTCTTAAAAGGCATTTGCCATCCATATCGATCACGTTTCAATTGCCATGCATACTGACTGTACATTCTTAATTTGAAATAGCATCTGAAATAGGCTCTGGAAATGATCTTTGTCTTATTTTGTCACTATTATTTGCCCTTTTTTGCAAATTTTCAAAAGCTAATATCGGCTTTCCAATTACTATAATTGCTTGGGCCCTGCTAGTAACTATTACATGGTACTGTCCTTGTTCCAAAATAATTTTCCTCACAGGGAACATTGTAAATAGACATAATTAAGGTAATACCGATGATAGAAGGTGTACATGCATTTGTCAAGTCTAATTTTAGGATAGGTTGCTAAATTCTAAGCCCACTTCAATGGTGATTTTTACCTTTCACATGATTTCCTGTACCCTGGCTAAACAACAACAAAAATATTATCACACCATGTTTGTGTCTTTGAGTAGAGAGCCAACTAACTGCTTTCATTCCATCTAAAGACATTATTATGTGATAACAAGTAGCAACTATGCTTTTTTAAACATATTTTTTTAATTGCAACAACAATTTATACTGCCCAGGCTGGAGTCATTGTGACGGTAAAATATAGCCGTAGGCGTGTTGACTTGAATGCATATTTTTCAGGCAATAAAGCATTTGTGTCGCCATCCCACAACCTAATTAGCTGTGGACGCCTTTTAATCTCCTCGCGAACTAAAATGTGAAAGTACATCGCAGTATCTGTAACGATATGTCTGAAATGGTTTTCAACACTTGTCCTGTTTTCCACACAAACGCCCGAGGTGCTCACCATGACAAACAACAATAAAATCCCCGCTGGTTTAGTTTTTTTTAATGACAATTGTGTGATGTAATGCAAGGAATACAAGGCAGCATGGCAAACTGTTAGATTTTAATTGGCTACCAGAAACAGGACAAAGTTAAAAAATCTTGTAGTTTTTTTCCCCGTCAAGAATGGTAGCTGCCGTTCACTCATTTTATGTTTATTTATTTATTTATTTACTTATTTATTAATTTATTATTTATGTGTTTATGTGCTTATTTATGTGTTTATTGATTTGTTTGTTTTTTGTTTTATTTATTTATGTATTTATTTTTTTGTGTTTTTATATTTGATTATTTTGGAGTGTGTATGGTTGGGTCAGAATATAGAGCGTGGAGTCTGTGGAATTTTTATTTATTGTGCTTGTGCTATCCTTGGTGCACCCCTCAAGTTTCGGTACCGCGACCGATATTAAACGCGGATTTCAGTTTTGTAAAATTCTGAGAAAAACACACTGTCACTTTCAGTAATAAAAACACTATCTTGGTTTAGTCTATTAATATACACCTTTGTGTCAATGCCTTCTTTTTTATTGAATAAACTGCCATTGACAATAAACTCTCTGCTTTGAAAAGACGCTTCATAGCTTTTGCCGCCTCTAAAATAGGTCCTGCTCTTTTTTCAAACCACAGAAGATGGCAGCTATCCTCTGGGACCTGTCTGGGTGTTTTAATGTTATGAAATGTGTACGTCCCGGAATGAAAGCTTTGCAATCAGCGTATAAAAATACCTGAAAATATTTTCTGCCTTTCGATTCATACTTGTCTTTTCTACATCCACATCAGTTTGAATGAGGCCCAAAACTCTTCAGTAGCCTGATACAAGACGTAAGGGTCGACCCTACACCCTGTGGGATCTCCTTAATATTCAGACTTTCAGTTTGCTTCCGGCTCTCTTGGCCCACTGGCTCTCATGTGGGATGCTGGAGGAACAACATGGCCGAGAAAGCCAGTGGACTCACATGCTGGGATACACCGACAAAGCCTGAGAGGAATCTGATCTTAGCCTTTTTCTTTTGTTTGAAGCTCAGCCTCCTGCACTGCCTGTTGCATTTCATTACGAAGCAGCAGAAACAAAATAGACTGTGTTCAGTTGGTATACGTACTTTGAATAAGAAATAGCAAAAGAGTAATTTGCTTAACTTCAATAAACCTTATAATGTCCATTGACGAATCTCAAGACTCTTAAAATTATAGTCATACAATTTGCGGCATATGAGTTATGTTGGATGTCCACCTTGTCTTGTTTGATGAAATAACCGTCACAATGTTACGACAATAATACGTACGAGTTTGCCGATCAATGCCCAAGTGGAGCTTAGAAAGCCTTGCGCTTCATTACTTGAGATGCCCTCGACTTTCCCCTTTGCTTCCTAATGACTACAAAGTGCAGTGTAAAATTGAATCAAATCGAAACAGCACAGATGGAAATTCAATAAAAAAGTAATAAATGGGGTTTTTGTAGACCAACATCCCGCGGGCAATGTTGGTCTAATCCTTTAATTGGACAGAGTCCCTCACGCATTTTTTTGTGATGGTTATATTGTAGTAGAAGAGAGAAAAGCAGCATACCTTTGGTGGCAAAAAATGACATGTATAGCATGATGTCCCAATTGTGCCACTTAGACAAGCGTTGAAATTATTTTTTTTCCCTACCAGGTTGGCATTACTGTGAATCTTGTTGTCATTATACAGTAGCAGTATTTTGCCGCAACAAAATGTGTCATTTGTCATATTCAGTTGTCTTAATGAAAGGTCTGAGACGTTCTTCAATCATAACACACAGATAAGAAAGAGTTAGAGCACACTTAACATCCATTTGTCATACCTTTGTTGGTTTGGGGAGTGATTCTGTCTCAAACAAATGCACATGATAACGTTTGTTGTCATGACGACGGTGTCACAGTGAAGCCAGACTGGCCCATAGAGCAATTAAATTTAGTGACATTTTGGATTCTCACTCAAGATTTTTCAAGGGATGGCCAACAAATTTAGTTACAGTGAGACCTCAACTTACAAACTTAATTGGTTCCCAGACAGAGTGTGTAAGGCAGGATGTGTGTATCTCAAAAACAATTTCCCATAGGAAACCATTAAAATGGGAATAATCCGTTCCCGGGTTTCCATAAAATATACTTTTCAACTAAATAAGCCTTAAAACTACACACAACATACCTTATTCTATTTATAATAAATGTGCTATTGTATTGTAATGAAAGAAATACACAGCATTGTATCATGAAGTCACTTTATTTACATTTGTGATGGTCATTTATGGCTTGATGGAATGGCGTTGGAGGTCGAAGGTCAAAGGGAATTACTATTTGGAAAGAGAGGCGCATTACATGAGGACTGTAATTAAAGAAATAAACTCTGCTGTAAAATAAAGTTTTATTTCCCTTTTTGATGGTTGTTGATGGCTCATGGAAGATGAGTCACCTTCCATAAGAACTGTTGGTAACTTAACCTCGTGTGCTTCCGCCGAAGATCACTCCGCCAGCCGTGGTGGGTGTGCATTATGAAAATAGTGCTTATTATAAGGTTTAATTTTCATAAATTTGACGTTTGTAAGACGAAAACTTTGTAAGTTAAGGTGTTTGTAAGTTGAGGTCTCACTGTAGTTGGTTATGTTTTTGGGGAAACCTATGGAGACTCTGAGATTGCAAACGAAAGGTTTACACAACATGTCTCCTTATTATTGTTTTCTAAACATATATAATTTAACACCAGCCTCTTGATTTAAATCTTTGGCATTGTTCTAAAGTCTGGTGAAACCGAGTAAGGTCATTTTTTTTGAGTGAATCGTGCCTTTGTAAAATGCAGTGGTGGGCCGTGCATGTCACTCCTAGGCCTTCAGTAGTGCTGTGTCTGAATTACTCCACAGCTGCGAGTGTGGAGTCCCACCTCCACCTTGAATTCCTCAGTCAAAATCCCGACAGCACACCTCACAACTGTCTTACAGTCATGATACATGTCTTGCGCCAGACTTCCTCATGCAATGCCACAGCTCTTCTCTGGGCACCCTGTCATACGCTTTCTCCAGATCTACAAAGACACAATGCAATTCCTTCTGACCTTCTCTGTACTTCCCTATCAGCATTCTTAAAGAAAACACTGCATTGGTCGTACTCTTTTTTGGCATGAAGCCATACTGCTGCTCACAAATGTTTATTTTTGCTCTTAGTCTAGCTTCAACTACTCTTTCCCATAGTTTCATTGTATGGCTCATCAACTTCATTCCCCTGTAGTTAGTACAACTCTGCACATCTCCCTAGTTCTTAAAAATGGACACGAGTACACTTCATCTCCATTCTTCAGGCATCTGTTCACCATCTAAGATCTTGTCAAATAACCCAGTCAGAAACACCACCGCCACCTCTCCAAGACACTTCCATACCTCGATTGGTAAATCATCAGGCCTGAGTGCCTTTCCCCCCTTCATCCTCTTCAGCGCCCTCCTCACTTCATCCTTGCTTATGGCCAGCACTGATTCCACCCTTCGTATTCTATTCTTGTCTCTATAGCAACCATTGACTTTTAAGCCCCCCCACCCCTGTTACAACAGCTGGCTCATACTAGCACTATACCATATTACATAGCATTAAACCTACACCGAGAGAGAATAACACTCAAGTGTTCAATCCAACCTAGAATAATATTACAAGTTGACCGATCCCCAGAGCAACATACAGATTGCAAGAGGCAAACACACGGCGTGAGGTGCAGGTGAAGACGGGCTGTGATGTGATTACCAAGCAGTAAGTCGTTCACTTGTATTCACACGCCACTTGGGCGACACTCGTGATTGTGCCCAATAAAGATGAGATGAGACGGCGGACAATAAACAAGATGATGACATCTTTTCACCCCCTGAAGGGATGCATGTTGTTTCACAGGCGGGATAGACTCTTTTTCTTTTTCTCCTTCTTCGACAAAGTGATATTGAAATGTTACGAACAGAAAATAGACCAGGACCTTTGAATGGTTGGTGCTATCAAATCATGTTTGTGGCGCTGAAAACAAAAACAGTGCTAATCCATATGTTTGCTTTTTATTATTTGCTATTTGGGCTTTTTAGCTCCTGAGCGTTCCTAGTGATGCTTTCAATGCAGTGTAGTTTTCCGTAAAAATTGTCGTTACTTGAAGAATTGCATGTTTTCAGTTATGCTTGAATTTTTTGAAGTTCTCTCAGATTTGAGTACCTTAAAATATTTGGGTAGGATTGGATTGGATTTACCTACATTAGTCTCACAGTTAGAAATCTACATTTCACAGCAGCAAAGTGATGGAAGGAAGAGGAAAAGAAAGAAAGAAGTAAAAAAAAATACAGTGATACCTCAGTTTACGAACACAAACTTTACATTCGAGAGCATATAGTCATGGCTGACGAACTAGTTTATGGCGAACGAACCAAACCACACACCTCCATGGTGGTTGGCGGACTAGTTTTCGGCAGATGAACAGCCAAACCACATGGTCGAACAGTGCCACGGTGGCTGGCGGACTAGTTTTCATCACTCTCTTTCTTTTAGTGCGGACGTGGTTTGTAATCGAGTGTAGTACTTCTGCTATTATGAGACTGAAAAAGACCCCACCACAGGCTAATGTTAAGCCGAAGAGGACACAAAAGAAAATTATGGTTGAGCAGAAGAAGGAGATAATCGAAAAACACGAACAAGGTGTGCGTTTGTGTGAGTGAGGGTACTTTCGCCGAGAAAGCATGGCAACTTAATTCGGATACCATCAAGAGGCAACTACATCAACAACAACTACATTTATTTCTTTAATTACAATACAATAGCACATTTATTATACATAAAATAAGGTATATTTTGTGTAGTTTTAAGGCTTATTTAGTAGAAAAGTATGTTTTATGGGGACCTGGGAACGGATTATTCTCATTTTTAATGGTTTCTTATGGGAAATTAATGTTCGGCAGAAAAACTTTTCGCCTTACACACACTTTCTGGGAGCAAATTAAGTTCATGAGCTGAGGTATCCCTGTACAGGAGCAGCTGGAAAGGCAGCCACTCTTGCGGCACCATCTTGAAGTCAAAAGAACAAAAAAACTAAATCACAAATAATATGACAACACAAAGACACAAAGAGACATTCATTCTTAAGCACATTCTGTACCCTCTTTTTTGCATGAAGCAGTTCTAGGAAAGGGGAGGATCAAAGGGTCCTTTTCACCAGTGGATCAGGGATGTCATGGAATGTGCATGTCTACTATAAGGTAAATTTTGAAAGCAAACATGAAGCTGGAGCATCCATTGCGAAAAGATATATTTATGACATGCACCTCTTTCAAAAATGCATCCGAATATTCCAGATGTATTTTTCTGGACAATTCCAAACTGGTTATTGCAGAGTACGGTGCTGGTGATTAGAAGATGAAATCATACCTGACATGAATGATAAAACCCAACACCACCACTGGAACAAACATTTCAAGAGCGCCAAAATGCAGCATTTGACGAGTATGCAAAGTGGCACCTGTGCCGAAAAAACAAATAGCGTGTTTTCAGTGTCCAAGGCACATAAACCAGCAGCAAATGCTGCATTTGTAAATTATATCGTAAAAACACAGTACGTCTAAATGCTTTTTCCATTACTCGTGGCTCATTCTTGTGGATTGCTCGTTGCATAAATGAAATTTCACTTTTACTTTTGCAGAGAAGAGCCTTTGCCTATTAACACTGTCAAACGCAATGCACACGCACGCGCACCCACGTTAACTTTACTCCATCGTTTGGAGTAGTTATCGGGTAGTTGTGGGGTATCGTTTGACCGATTCCAGTTCTGAACAATTCTCAATATTAACAATATTATTGGGCCCGGCTGGTGTCATTGACTTGCAATATCCTGCTACAGTATTCACCTTCTAGTCTAAGTGGCAAGGCATAAGAATTGAAGTTTGTTTTCATCACTCACTTCCTTGTTTTCTAACAATCCGTCATTATTTGGCCTCTGGCCATAGCAAAATCTTTAAACAAAAAAATCTCCATGACCTTGCTTTTTATATGATATAAAGTAGCAGCCTTTGCCTACTTTGACTTCTCTCGTATATGGCTCTTCCAAGTTTCGACATTTCTGGTTCAAACAGAGATGCCAACCTGTTATTTTTCATTGAATACTTCTGAACTTGAACTTGTCTAAGCTGTATTTCTTTTAACGTTACAGTTTCTGATTAACTTCACACTGAATTTCCCAACAGGTTGATTTTTAATTAAAAATCAAAATTTTTAATTAGGATTGATAATTGATTAATTTTAAGTCCTCCGCCATGCCATTGAATGTCAGGGTCATTGGTATGCTGTGAAAAAGTATTGTACTCCATTTCCAACCAATCCTCGGTTAAACATCCATAATTTATTTTAACCTAGTCACTAATACAAAACTCACAAAATGTTTCCTGCACCTCTGACTCACGCTGTAGCATTAAACAAGTTAATTGCATCCCCAGGCAGTGTGCCATGGTGAATAAATATCCACTAATTGAGTAATTTTTAATTCCATCTCATTTGGAATGCCATAGATTCCAAATAGCTCTCTGTGACATCCAGCAGATTTGATGAGAAAATTCTATTTGACCAATGTGATGAGCGTACGAATGACACAAGGCTCCAATTAAACAGGATGGTAAATTGACTTGCCCTGCCGTATACATACATCACCAAGATAAACTCACCATTTACTTTCGAAGCCAAGGATTTAGGCTGAAACCTTGAATGATATTTTGGATTAGATTAGATTGGATTGGATTGGATTGGATTTGCCTTTATTTGTCTCACAGTGGAGAAATTTACATTTCACTGCAGCAAAGTGATGAATGAATGAATGAAAGTATAAAAACAAAATACAGGAGCTGCTGGAAAGGCAGCCACTCTCGCGGCGCCGTCTTGAAGTCAAAAGAAAAAAAAAAGCGCTTTGATATGGCTTGCATAGCGCTTTTATATGGTTGAAAGCGTAGTCTACATTAAAATAATGACAAACCGCTGATGGATGACGGACGAGCAAAATAATAAAAATTGGCCACTTCTGTCAAACACTCAATTGTGCCATTATCACTGCACCGTCATCACTAAATGTTGTTGTGAGAACAGACAGATTCTGAGCATTTAAAAAATAAAACTAAAATACAAAATAATAAAAAAGAAATTATAAGTATTTATTATTATTATTATTATTGATAGATAATAATAATAATATTTGCTATTATTAATAATGATATTTAATATATTTAAATACATTATATAAAACACCAATAATAATAATAATAATCATAATAATAATAATAATAATAATACAGAACCCCCGCAACCCCAGTGAGGAATAAGCGGTACGGAAAATGGATGAATGGATGGATAATAACAATAATAATAATAATAATAATAATAATAATAATAATAATAATAATAATAATAATTATTATTATTATTATTATTATTATTATTATCCAAAAAAGCAGGCAAGAGGGAGCAGGAGGTTGTGTTTGACAAATTGTATTTAAATAAAGTCAGCAGGAACAAAATCTAAAACATCAAAATCATCTGAACAGAAAAAATACAAAGTACGCTGAATGGTCGTGCCGGGAGTCCTTTTGACTGCCACTGATTGGAACGACCAGCACCTGCGAGGCTACAGGCAGGGCCGACAACACCGCCCGTTGGTCGCCAACCAGATCATGACAAATAATATAATAATAATAATAATAATAATAATAATAATAATAATAATAATAATAATAATAATAATAATAATAATACATTAATGCCCATCTCTGGTTATTCCATTAGATGAGTGTTTGTTTGGTAGTATCACATCAGAGTTTTAAAATTTGAAGTATATAAGCCTTGGCTTACTGATGGTTGGGAAACATGAGTAAATAATAGCATTAATTTTCGATCATTTTATAATTCTAATGGTTTTTTTTTACACAACGAATCAGTCACGGTGCAGTAAAGATCAAATTGGAGTATAGAGGCTGGCTTCAAAGAGTAGAAATGAAGCATCAAATCAAAAAAAAAAGTGTTGTGGAACAGATTGTTTTACAGCATTTTGGCCACAACATTCTTCAGGGAGGAGACTGTGCTGAGCGGTTGCGCCTTTTTGGCAGCATGAATATGCCAGTACTGTTTTTGAATGGGAGGAAAGTCGGTGCCATTTGACTATCATTGCTGGACAGCTCTGGGGCCATTGTGCTTTTTTGCGCCTGTAAAAGGAAGTGTCATCACTTCCAGCAGCTCCTGTGTTTTGCTTTTCTACTTTCATTTCTTTCAGAACTTTGCTGCTGTGAAATGTAATTTTCTCCACTGCGAGACTAATAAAGGCAAATGCAATCCAATCCCATCCATATAGTCAATCCAGTCCACTAAAAGAAAGCTGATGTACTCACCCCTGTGCACAAATAGGAATGTGAACCAGGAAGTGCGTGTTTCCGTCATTTGTCCATCAGTGACGGACCACAAGGTAAGAAAGAAGCTAAATGAGCCATATTCTGGGGAAATCCCCCAATATTACAATACCCAAACAAAAGTGAGTTTGCTGGAGCAGTGAGCGTGATGTCAGTGATAGATGGTGGGTGTTAGGAGCTGTCGGCTTAGTTTTAAGCATACGCTGTGTCTCTCTCTCCAGTTCCACTACCCTTTAAGCAGCATTAGCAGGCGCCTCATAACTCAGCCACACAGCGGGAGAATTAGCGTACAGTGGGCATTGTTCAGCCCTGATAAAGGTCTTTGTCCTTGAGAGGCAATTGAAGAGTAAACAGCCTGCTTTGATATTCACCTTTTGTCAAATGACACATGAGCATTATGTATGCAGTGCGCATGTGTGTGTGTGTGTGTGTGTGTGTGTGTGTGTGCGTGTGTGTGCGTGCGTGCGTGTGTGTGTGTGTGTGTGTGTGTGCGTGTGTGTGTGTGTGTGTGTGTGTGTGTGTGTGTGTGTGTGTGTGTGTGTGTGTGTGTGTGTGTGTGTGTGTGTGTGTGAGTGAGTGAGTGACAAGGCTAGACATTCTCTGTGGGCACCCTGGAATACACAATGATTCTGATTAAGGTAAGTTACAGAATTTAAAATTGAGTCACGCAATTTGCCATTGCCACTTGATCTAAGGTGATTCACTACAAAAAAAATGTATTGGAATGGTCAGACATTGATGGTATGGTGGTTGTATCTACCCTGGTCAAGGATGACACCTCATACTGATGTCCAAAACATTTATTATGGAACACCGTGAAAAGACAACAATCGACATTATTACGACAATTCGACAGGACATACTGGAAATAAGCAGGTTCATAACGTACCGTGTGCAACTTGTAAACAGAAAGTAGACAAACTGTAATTATGTTGAATAGACTGTTGTTATCTCTCTCTCTCTCTCTCTCTCTCTCTCTCTCTCAATTTCTCTGGTTCTGTTTTTCTCTCTCGCGATTTCTCTTGCACATCGAAACACATGACACGGAACTGAAAGTGATCATGATAGTATACTAAATAACGTATTGAAGAGGATTTTAAGAAAAACATCAATATGAAGGTTTACATAGAAACATTTAACAACTTGACCAAACAAGCCCCCAAAAAATATATTTTTGTTGTCATGGCAACTAATGACGATACGAATATTGGCGCAAGTTACAGTGTTGTTTGCACCTGATGTGGGTGTAGCCAATATAGATTCACTCCCACATCTCTGTGATGACGTGAGAGTGAATGGTTGCATGTCCCTACTCTATGTCAGTGAAAATCGGCGGTTAATCGCTACATGCTATATTTGCTTTCATTTTGTTGTTGTTTGTTTGTTTTTCAAACACAGTGAAGCTCTCACACACACACATATACACATACACACACACACATACACACGCACACACGCACGCACACACGCACGTACACACATACCGATGTCAAGGTAGTGTGGCCGAGCGGTCAAAGGCGCTGGATTTAGGCTCCAGTCTCTCACGAGGCGTGGGTTCAAATCCCACCACTGCCATTTCCTTTGCAAATTTCTCCATTAAGGGACTATTAAAGGTTTACTGATTCTGATTCTGAAATACACACACACAGACATACACGCACGCACACACGTACACACAAAAATGATGTGATTAGTAGTTGTATTAAGTTCATCCTGTCCCTCGTCTTACAGACAGTGTGTTATAACGCACTGTCTGTAAGAAAATAATTCAATTTAAATAAAAAAATGGGGAGAATAGGTTTCCCCCACCCCTCAAAAAAATCTGTGAGTCGGTTAATTCCACTTCTATCTGGATTTGAGATGAATTATATGGATACAGTTTGGCTTTGTTCCTGATGGTAGAAAAGCTACAAGAGGGTGCAAGTGACTATTACCGCTTCCTGTTATCTTCGTGTATCCTTGATAACTTGGAATAAGGCTGGGATCAGCACTAATGTTAAATACGAGGCTTATAATTGTTTTTTTTGTCACATTCAGAATCATAGTCAGAATCAGAAAGCCTTTAATAATCCCACAGTAGGGTAATTTGCAATCTACAGCAGCAAAATTGAAAGTGGTGAGCGGGTCGAAAAGAAAAAAAAAAAAAAAAAAAAAGTACGTGTATTGCATGTACAAAAATATTACAGAAGACTGAACTGTACAACTGCACAAAAATGTTTCATAAAAAGAACTGTACATAGTGCAAAGTATAAAAATATAGTATAAAAAAGCATATTTGATATACTGTATGTAACTGTATTGACTTTACTATTGATTGAAATAACATAACCCAAATATCAATGATCATTTTTTTATCTCACTGCCATATGTGGTGCGCGGGAACCGTGTGAGGGTGCCTCCCAGAAAAGGACACTGGGGACTGGTTTAGAGTCCAGCCAGATATCGTGGATCAGGTGGGGCGAGGGCCAGACACAGCTGAAGGTGCAGCTGCTTCCCTTGCTGCGCTAAATCGCTCAAGCTAACTCACATTTTAACTTACTTATTCTATCTATATGTGCCGATTAATTAGAACACATACAAAGAAAGGTCATACTCATGGATGATATCTTATTAAATGTCAGGTCAGCGAATATCAAACAGCTGACTCTTGGGATGTGTTTGGCTTTTGCTCCAGTAGTTTGTGACACTTATTCTTCTGAAAGGACCGAATTTGTGGAAGGTGGTTTGTAAAATGTCAGGGTCACTTCTGACTAAAACAGCTCGATAGGCCTCACTCCCCAAAATAATAAAAAAAAAAACCAGTATGAACTTATATTTGCAGTAAATGCAGGCTGTAAAAATAAATAAATAAACAAATAAAATGATAATATTAATAAAATTACACCTCACTGGTCTTCAAAAATAACTTTATTTCAACCTTTGACAGCATGAGTTTGATTGTCTTTGTTCTGTCAGGGCCCATCAGATGAAGAATGTATGGTGTGTTCATATTGAGTCGCTGTTGTGGCCTTGATGCACTTGGTGTGACGTGATGAGCCAGCTTGTCTTCATTTCATTTTCTTACTAAACATTAGTTTTGTGTGTGATCTTTCTTAGTGACCTTCATTGTCACGCTATGATTACCCTAACTCGTTCTTCATTTTCCAACGTTGTGTTCTCATTTGTAGACTAACACCTTGAAACCTTTACCCAAACAATAAAGATTGACAATTGAGTTTTTGACATTGAAATTCACCAAGTGTTCCAGGACCTGAGTTTGGCATTAAAAGTTTGCCTTTAACTTTCCTTTTCGAATCTATCTATCTATCTATCTATCTATCTATCTATCTATCTATCTATCTATCTATCTATCTATCTATCTATCTATCTATCTATCTATCTATCTATCTATCTATCTATCTATCTATCTATCTATCTATCTATCTATCTAGATAAGTATCTAGCTGCTATCTAGCGAACACACACACGCAGACACACGCACACACACACACACACACACACACACACACACACACACACACACACACACACACACACACACACACACACACACACACACACACGCACGCACGCACACACACACACACACACACACACACACACACACACACACACACACACACACACACACACACACACACACACACACACACACACACACACACACACACACACACACAGACACAAACTAGTCTCCACACTATGCTGTCAGTGCCTGGCAAGGTGATAACCATCGGTGAAAACGAGCGTGGAGGTAAGGCGTGTTACTGAGAAGCTGACAGGCTGAGGTGCATTACTTCAAGTAACTCACACCAGACGTTTTTTTCATTCATTTTGTTATTTGCACATTCAGGAGGAAAAACAACTCAATCATCTTAAGAAATCAAACGTGGAACACTACTAATTGATTGGGCCGAGAGGCCTCGAGGGAAAATCTTGCTGAAGGTCAGTTTTGCCTTTTGAATTATGATGAATGTGTTCGCTTAAATCACACGTGTGATATCAATCTTGAATGCGCAAGTGGGGCACGGTGCTCAGTGGCTCCCAGAAACAATATGAAATCCTTAAAAAAAAAAATCAATAAAGCCATGTGCTTTTGGTAGTCGCACTAGCTCAAAACCACACATGTAACACCTTACGCTTACTCAAATATCACTTTCAAACCACTCTTACGCGACTGACTCAACTGAACCATGTCTCCCACGACACTCTTTCACCGCTCACTCTCGACCACATCAGTTACTCGATGTGGCCAAGTTCCATGATGCTTGCTGAAGTCTGACTCAAAATATAAAATTTGAGATCCTTTGTCGGGAAAAATCAGGAAAAACAAAACAAAACATCTTGATGATGTCTTGATGTGTGGACCTCCCCTTACTCTACTCTTGATACTTGATATTTTCTCCGTTATTTAACTCATTCACTGACATGCAAAAAATGTGTCCACAATTCCAGTACTCACAGAATATTGAGTTTTAGTACTACATAAACATTAATTACAGCGTTAGAAACATCAGACTTTCTTCTTTCACCAGAAAAAAAAGTTAATTCCTAAATTATATGGGTGTGGAGTTATATGAGCTTGAAATGAGGGCGGGCGGCTTTCCAATATTCAGTGCAATACATACAGTACATATTGGTTTTATAGCGCTTACACGGAAAAAGGGAATTGCTGCCACCTCGTGGAAAAGAAAAAAACATGCCAGAGGTCGTGGCCAGCGCTTTATCGGCACCCAAGCATGAAAAAACAAAATCAGAACAAACTCGGGAATGGCGCTCTGCCGATTCTTGAATAAATTTGTGAATGGCAGTGAATGAGTTAAACATCATGAACTCATTCTATACACAGTGCTTTTATTCTTCACCAAAACACCACGATCATAGCCCTTTTACTCCACTCACACAACACTGCACCGAAACCTTACTCTTAGGACACTCTTTTACTACACACATTGTGAGTGAGTGTCACAAATTGTGACGCTCACAATTTGTGTAGCAATTAACGTTTATTCTTCATTATTTTGTTCCCCTCGACTTACCCGCTTGTATTGTCCTCTCGCGCTATTGTTCTTCTCAAACGACTTTCACTTGCACGTCGTCTCAACCCTCCCATTAAATCCAACTTATATTTACACAAATCTCTCCGAATTATAGCACAATATTCTCGAAGGCAACCATAAAGGAAAGCATAACTTTGATGAAATGCTAGCTTAGAGAGCATCCATATTTTTCGGTTCAGCATTCCATCGTGTATATAGACATCTAATAAAAGAAATACATATCCCCCCCACTGACCTAATCATGTGAGCAGATGTTTCCTCTGAACTAATCTCAATGTGCTCAACAGCAAAAGTGAGCTGATTTTGCCTATTTCTGGATAGATGGTTGATTATGAGCAGTGAGAAAGGCCTCTATGCGGTGAAATCTCTTAATGTTCTTTGACCGAGAGCCAAGTCACACTTGTGTGTATTTGAGTGCGCTAACAAGCCTAGCAGAATGTCATCTCAAACTTATCGGACTGCCACTCACACTTGAAATGTGTTAGTGTTTTTGTGTTAGAGTTCACGTATGACCAACTCCACTGGCCATTTGGCTTTTCTGCCTTTAAGGTGTTTAGGATGAGTTTCCTTGGCATTAGCTGTCAGGACTGTTGATGTTTGCCTTCTGGTCTAATTAAGTAGAAAACCCCGCTGTTAGCTTGACAGACAACATTCATTTTGAGACTAATGTCTTGGGCAGGAGCAGACATATGAAAAGTGAAAATAATTTGACAGTTACTGTCTGTGTAGATTCTCAGAATCCAGACTATGTTGATAGTGATACACATACATTAAATTGATGCTAACCGGACTCATTGAATGATTGGATTAGCCTCTATTAGTCTTCCAGTGGAGAAATTTACATTTCACAGCAGCAAAGTTATGAAATTGAAGAGGAAAGGAAATAAAGAAATAGAAAAACACAATGAAGACATTTCAAAAAACCAGAATAAAAAAAAACATTTGCACTACTTGCTTCTGCACTGTATCTTCGCTGCGTATTCCACTAATTCAAGTCTCAAACACAACAAATCTCGTGATACTCTCAAATAAAGACCTGTTCACTTCCAGCAAACTTGTCAATGCTGTATATGCGGTACAGTAATTTTACGTCCACTTTGAATAGAAGAAACCTCGACACCGTAGTAACCAGCCTTTTCGAAACTCAAAGTTAATTATTGGGCACTTCTTAATGACAAGGGCTACAAGTTTGATACCGACTTTAAACAGTTGTAAAAGCAATCATTCATCAGCCACGCCCATTAAGAACAACAACCCTCATTTGAATACTCCAAGAGAGACAGACACCAATTACATAAATAGGAGAACACACTTATAATTTAGACCTAAAAAAAGCCTTATGGCTTGAAGGTGAAACGTCTTAAACAACCGAGAAATTGTCAAGCTGCCCAGATTTAACTTTTGTTGATTTTTAAGTAGTGAAAGGATTTTTGGCCAATGCAAACCAGATTAGACTATTTATTTGGGATTAAATACTTTTCCGTGTCACTGACGCGATATACTTGTGCATGTAGTCATTCCTGGAGCCTATCAATGACCAACCCGGAACACCACCAGGATATTTGATTTATTGCTCAATTGGTTATTTAAATCGTGTGGGAATTCCACACTCTGTGGGTATTGAATGGTTCTGGGGACATCTAATATAACCAACCATGATGAACTTGTGCATACATTTTTTTTACTGTAAGAACTTTTTAGACTCAAATATCTTGACATAATGGCACATTGGATTCCGGTGGGATCCCAGGATACTCCAGAAAAAAATGGATAGGACAGAAAAAAACAGCAGATGCTAATGCAAAAATAATAGCTGTCGAACAAAATGGAAAACATCTCATTCAGATAGCATTTTTGCCCGTTTGCCAAGATTCTTAGGTCATCTAATAACCTTAAAGTACATTGCCAACATGAATCAAAGTGGCATTGAATGGAATATGTCAAAAACCACATGACCAGTGCAGCATACCAAGTGAGGTTGAACATTATCTCCTCTAAAGCAATTCATTGATGGCTGCAATACCCATACTCTCAGCACTTAGGTTGATTATTGACGAAAGCAAAACATGCCTATTTCTGTCGAGTGCACATACCTAGTGCACGACATTTGCTGCCTAAGCACCCATTTCAAACTTTGGAGAATGTTCTACGGAGGCACCAGTCTTTTTCACAGAGATTTAAAAAAAGACTAGCATGTGTTTGCTTCTTACACCGGCCCAGCAAAGAGGGGCTATTCCTGTCTCAGTATGCTCTTTTTCTCCACGACGTTCCGAAATAAATATTGGATTGCTTTCAAAACTAGGTAATAGAGCGATCACCACTTACTTAACATTGTGGAATTCTCTGACACAAGTCATCCTGCCTTTAAAGACTGCAAATTTTGAAGGTAAAATAATTGTCATGTGTTAGGGCCATTAATTACTAAAGCAGGAATCAAAATTTAGAACAAAAACATTCTTTAATCTTTGGGAAGGCAGATAATGGAAATGTCTGCGCGAAGAGAAGAGAGAGAGAGCTGTTTGGGAGAGCTTTTGTAAAGAGCCGCAGGATGTAACATTATTGATCAGATGTATAAAAACGGAAGTTTATTAAATAAAACTAAGAAAATAAAATGATGTTTAAAACATGTTCGTATAGCGAATTGCCTTAACACCAGGTCAAAATTATCCACCCATTTTTACAGTCATATGAAAAAAAATGGTGGCTTTTACATTCAGAGTGGCCATTATTACAGTGGAAGAGGGAATGTTGTGTTTGGTTAACCTCTTTTTATTTTGCCATTGCATAGGGGTGGAAATAAGTAGGTACGTTTTTGTTTATTTATTCTGTGGACGTTTCTGTTCAATATCCGTCAGTGCTTCAGACTTATAAATCTGCCAACAACCTTTTCTAACTGTGTTGTTGAGGATTTTTCCGACATTGTCTGATGAAATTCAGCTTTGGAAACAACTTTATTTCCATTATTTAGAGATTCGGTAGTAAAGCTGAGTTTTTAACCCTCATATTACGTATGTTGAAAAAAATCCTATTGATTATATTGTGGTTCATTTTTATTCAGATGTAAAAATCCACACAAAACAGTCAAATAATAGGTGACATCAGCAACAACTGTTTCCTTTCAAATTAAAAAAAAACATACTTGAAAAGAGAGACGACATATTTTCTATCCCATTGGGATATTTTACAACTGTTTTGAAGAAAGCAAAAGGAAAGGATATTCAGTACTTTAGTCAACACAAAAATGGAAAGGGGTAAAATTGATCCCTTAACATAATATGAGGGTAAAGTCAATGATGATGACTGGCATCGTTGAAGACTGACAACTTCAAGCCATCTCTGTCTTACAGTACATAGGAGAAAATGTGTGTCGCAATTGTGACAAAAGATTGGATTGGATTGGATTGGATTTGCCTTTATTAGTCTCACAGTGGAGAAATTTACATTTCACTCAAGCTCAAAATAATGCAGTTTGTGGATAGAATGTGGAACACCATGTAAAAAGCCACATTTGTGTCAAAGCATGCGCATCTCTCCATCAGTAAGTGAGAAGATAGCAGAGGAGGCAGGCGGACCCGAGGGCTAAGCTCAGCGAGAAACTTCAATCTTAATGTTAATTTCCTTCATGAATTTTTCAAGTCTTCATTAAGGTTTTGCTCGTTAAAAGTGCTCTTTTTCCAACTCTGCCCCATCAAACCGCCGACTGATTCGCCATTCAAAGCGTTGACCTATGTGCGCTCCATTTGCATAGGCTGATGTGTCTTTTGATAAACTCCGCCTCGGGCGCAACTTGGAGCCATTTGTTGCCTGAAGCTGTGCAAGTAGAATATAAAGTAGACCCATCGTGGTGTTGTTGTTATATAGTGTAAGTGGATTTTCGAGATCAGAAATGCACACGAGTGTGTAAAGGACATTGTTTTTGTCCTCCACTCTGCTTGCCGTTGTGATGAAAATGAGATCGGTGGGGTTTCATTGAAGTGGAAAGGTAAATATTTGCATGACGTTGGCGAACCTGTGCACCATAGCATCCTTCCATTAGTCTGTGTCATCATGCACAACATTCCTCCCCGTCGGACGTAATTGGACGACAGCTCAATGCGCGACAAAGCTACACTTCTATTAGTCTTCACTGGTCAATCCATTCATGTTATTCCGGTGTGATTCCTTTGTGTATCCTCATATATGGCCCCCAGTTCTGGATTTGTCGATTAGAAATGCTCCAGGTCCATCACATATAACAAATGAAGTCAATGAGCTTCAATTGATTTGATTTCATCCAATAAAAGACGTATTTCATCCAATAGCGCGCTGCAATTTCACTGCTTCCATATCACCCACATTTCATTGTTTTGTTTTCGGGGACGGATGATTAAAGTCGCCCACGTCTGAATAAAATGTCTCTTCTTGTATTTGTTGTAGCGACTGACAATGGAATGACATTCAGCTAAATGACACTTTGGGCCGTTAGTGGAAAGAATTCAACCGATTTTTGCAAGAACCTTTTGCTATCTTAATCAGCTTTTCGACTACACATTTTATACACTGTATTAACTCATTCATTGCCATTCCTGAATTAGTTTGTTATGTTTTTCCTTGTTTGGGTGCCTATAAATCGCTGGCCAGACCATGTTAGCGCTTTGTTCCAGCTTCCGCTGTTGTTAAAGCGCTATATAAACCAATATCTATGTATTGCATTGTATTTTGAACACCCACCCTAATTTCAAGCTCATATAACTCCAGATACATATAATTTAGGATTTAACTCTTTTTTCTAATGAAAGAAAAGAGTCTAAGGTTTCTTACGTTACATTGAATGTTTATGTAGTCCTAAAACTCAATATTATGTGGGTCCTGGAATTCGAGTGACAATGACAAAAACCCTGACACAGGAGTGGACACATTTTTGCACATCGTGTAGCAGTAAATGCATTTTAAACCCAGAATCTTTCATTCAACCACTTTTAAATAATATGTATTCATTACAGCGGAAAACAAACGGGGATGCTGATGTGGTGGGAAACTTGAGTCATCGATTTAAAAAAAGAGAGAGAAAAAAAAAAAATATATATATATATATATAAATATATAAATATATAAATATATACATATGATATTATAATGGACCAAATGTAAAATACAATTAAAGGACAACCGACGTCTCCGGACAAGTTGTGTCCATAATTTGTAAAATGGCTTCAAATGACTTCTACGTTGCGTATTTTAATAAGATTCCACCGCATATAGCTATATTTTACGTTTTAAGACTCGCGCTGAACATTCAGGAAGTCTTGTTTTTGAGTTGGTGACGATTCCTCACGTGACGTCAGAAAAGGACCGCCTCCTGACCGTAAAATAAGACGCATTGTAGCGTCTTTCCATCACGTCAATGTATTTTGCTGTACTGTATTTTTGAAACCCTTGTGTTACATCCAAAAGCCACCAGCAGAGGGAGTCCAAGCTCCATGCAAGGAATGTATCAGCCTGTGGAAACGGGCTGATTCATTCCTCACAGGAGCTGGTCGCCATTTTTCTGCCTCTTTTGTGGGACGTTACTTTGCAGTCCAGACGCCTCAAAATGACACGGAAGGACTTCTTTAATCGATGGCAAACATGTATGATTTCCTCTTCAGAACTATTTGAATCATATTCATAACTGGATGTGTAACAAGAAAGCATATTATCCGAATCTGAAGCTATTGTTTTTATTCTCCAGCAATGCAAGACGTCTTGGCGTGATGTCACGAACTGGGGGCGGGACTTTCTGAAAATGCCCAATTCGCAGCTCGATTTTTTGCAGATTTTGGACACTTTAAGTCATTTTTATTGGTGTTTTGCATTTGACTAAAAATATCATACTGCATGTTTTGGGTATTTTCAATGCTATAAAACGTTTTTCTGATGTCAGTTAAAAAACAAAAAAGTGACGTCGGTGGCCCTTTAAATGGAACGTGAAGAATGAATCCATTTTTGCCAGAATTTGCGTTATGTTCCTTCCACTATGCACACCTTGCCCACTTAATGGGAGTGCAATACAAACATTCAGAATATTGCACATTTTTAACAAAGGATAAAGAATATGTGCATGTTAGTAAATGCTATATGGTTGCTTTAAATCAGTGGTTCTTAACCTTGTTACAGGTATCAAAATCAACCAGTTCAAAAGCACCTTCACTTTCTTTCTTTCTTTCTTTCTTTCTTTCTTTCTTTCTTTCTTTCTTTCTTTCTTTCTTTCTTTCTTTCTTTCTTTCTTTCTTTCTTTCTTTCTTTCTTTCTTTCTTTCTTTCTTCTTTTACAAATTCAAGACATTAAAATAAAACATACAGTAAAGTCTCGTTATATCGATATTCAAAGGAGTCCGAAAAAATATCGATATAACCGATATATCCGACCCTGTTTGCATGTAATTTTCTCAGTGCGTGCATAGAAATAGTATCGATATAACCGGGACTATCGATATATCCGATATCGATATAACGAGACTTTACTGTAGTTATTAAAAGCTGAAAACAGTAAATGAATTACATGGCTTGAGTATGTTTTCTTTAAATTGTATGCATCGCCGTCATTGATCTGTTACGGGATGCCGCCAGGGATACGGTCGATTAAATTTGGAAATCGGATCCCCGCTATGAGCTCGATCAAGCCTGAGGAAAGGACACGAGATAAGGGACAGACTGCAAGTGTCATTATTTGCTCAATGTGATAGGCCAATTTATGGCTTAACACACAGAACCTGCAGTGAGAGATTTGTAATTCACCCCCACGTTGAGTACTCGATAACAAAAATATGAGCTGAGCTGGGCACAGATTACATCATTTGATTTAAATCAGCAATTTAATCGGTTTAATACTTAATGCTTTTATCAAGTACTACAATTTTGTGGTATTTTTTTGTTAAAAATACATTGCAACATCTTTGTTGACAACTGTTAATCAGACCACCTAGAAAAATATTGGCTGGGATAGGAATAGAAAAAAGATCTAGATGCTGGCTTTCATTTAACTCCCCACACACATTTCATAGTCCCTCTTATCACTTTTACATGTGCACACTTGCGGTTGACAACGAAGCTCTCCAACCCTTCCACAAAATTTCCAAAAGCAAGATTCTGTTGTAAGGTGTATGCGCAGCTAGCTTTTTAATCTCACCCTTTTACTTCGAAGTACGATAGGCAACAAAACAACTTTATCAGAGGGACCTCTGTCTCTTTCTGCGCATAACCCCAGCTGATTACACATTAAAAAAAGAACATTTGAGGTGCTTGCATCTATTTATCTGCACATCCAGATTCTGTTCTCTATTTCAAGGCCTCATTATCTCTCCACTGACATTGAAATGAATTATGAATTGTTTTGAAATCACAACGGAGAACGCGAGTTTAGTCATCTTCATTGTGATTGAAAGGAGTTGATTGATGATTGATTTGCGCTCGTGGTGATAGCACAGGTTAAGAATGAAAAAGTTTAATGAGCTTGGAACATAAAATGCACGATAAACACTAACTGCAAGGAATTTCTGGCACAATGCGATATGTGGTCCAGTATGTTGATGTCTAACGTGGTTGGATCGACAAGTCAAGCGAGAAATAAACTTGGCCAGGCATCTTTTGAGGAATATCTGAGGTGAAAACTATTTAAAACATACTTTTTTAACATAACCCACCCAAGTTCATGGTAATGTGCTTAACGACGGCAATTGTTTTGCTTGGCAATCTCCATTGTGTGATGTCATTTACAGAATCAATTACCATTGCCAATCGAATACATTATTGTTTGTCCTCTTAAATGATCTTAGCCATTTTTATTGCATTATTTGGCAAAGCAGTTGTTTGAGAAAAGAATAGGGTTCCAAAATCTTCTTGCAAAGTGAATGCATTTCACCTCTATGCCAACAATCATTCTTTGTTACAAGCACTTAGAAGACCTCTATGTTTGGATTTGGAAAAAGAGGTTGGTGTAATAGTCTTTGAATAACTCTGGCAGTTCTTTATAAAAAAAACATTTGATTAAAAGTATTATTTGTGCCCATGGATGAAATCCTGTAGGAAAACTATCTGAGTCAATGGATGGAATTATCTGTCGTGGTTTTCAACAATGCTGCTGATATAATGTCTGGAATGGCCGACAACGCAACAGACCTTCCTTCCCGATGACAATGTAGGACATCAAGCCGTTCAGGACTATGCTCTCAGTACTAGTGGGAATATATGGGCAGAAGTGTCATCTGATCATGGACAATTTTCTGCATGTCACAGGCTGCAATTACAAACAATAATTCAAGGCTAATAACCACCACAGCCTATACATATTAACACATTTTCAATAGATCAGTCATTCCTACAGTTGACTGTTCTTCCAGTCCTGATGGGTCTCATCTTTAGTTCTGAGAAATGTCTGTGTTTCTAACTCATTTGTACTGTCAGTTATGTTCGGTCAGACACTGTGAACAAAGGCTTGAATACAGGAGCCTTTTTACTGCCAGCAGGGGACACAGCCATTCATGACCGACGCCAAACGTCTGCAGCCCTCTGCCAAGCTATTTTGGAGAGTATATGCAAATGTAAGTGATGCATTAGTAAAACATAGTCTTCTTGATTTGAATACCATGCCCCTATATCTCCCAATCACCAACAACTGTAAAACAACAGAACATACACATTTTAATTGGTTATCCTTTCCATGAAATGATAGATTTGCTAACCTGGCTAATGACCTCTTCTTGTGTAGGAGTTTAGCAAGTTGTAAATTAGTCCAAGGTCAGATCTCCTACATGAAGATCACAGTTTAACAGGCTGTGTCTGTTCACCTCAGATTGACACCAGATTTTCTGTGGTTCCATTGTGGGCCTATCAACTGTTTAACAGCGAGGGGGAAAAATATTACCACAATGGACAAAAGTCACAGACGGGTCAGATAGTATAGGCAGAAACACACTAAACCTTTCTTCTGAGACACTGACGAAGGTTTAGTCATTTATTTATTCATAAGTAAATTGTCAATGCTACTAACACATTTTCAACAGATCCATCGTTCATAAATGGATATAAATAATTATTATGTATATATATATATATATATATATATATATATATATATATATATATATATATATAAATATATATAATATTATTATGCGTGCATGCAAAATAAGAATTAACTTTTTTGGACCATGTTGGAGCACATGTGCTGTTACAGCTGTGTAGCACTGCCAAATGCTTTTGGACGTGGATTGCACAAATGTGCCAAAATTGTGAATTCTAACATCCGGAAATAATCCAGGACAGATACAATTAAGCGAACACAAACTTGTGTTGAAATGATGACTTATAAATGTCAGAATAACTAATCTCCAAGCTTCAGGATGTTTTTTTTAATAATAAACTTTCCACCTGTCTCAAATAACCACATCAATGTCATCTAAAAAGCCCTGAAAATATAAAAGTGGCACATGTACAAACCAAGCCAAAGGGCTCAGTTGGGATTTCAGCTGGAAAATAGATCCATGAACCCCACCAAAATAAATAAATAAATAAAAGACCCTCCACCCCCACTGCCTACTCTTAATATACCACAAACATCATCTGTAAAATGTGTCGCATTTTGTTGCGAGGGTGCTTTGGAAAGAATAGTTGGGCAAATGTGACACCCATCATTTCTCATTTCCACACTGCTGAGCAAAGCACATTGGAGGAGGCCATTCAAAACAGCTAGGTAGGAGGGCTCCATGTTTCCCAGTACACTTCCTTTATCTCCACATGCATTTGTCTAGATGTCACATGAAAAATAATTCCATCTGAACGTTAGTTATAGTGTTAGACATTTGCTAGCCCTTGCCACATTTTTAAGAGCGTGAAAGTGGATTTTGCCCTTTTCTTGTCAGTGCATTCTTAACCTTTATAAAATATCCAAAATTAAGACTGCTTGAACAATAAAGCAACCGACGAACTTTCCGGGCCTCGGCCGATCCGGCATGAGTGATCCTGACTGTTTGTACATCATGACATTTCAGTAGGCAATTAAACTTGGTGGTGCCTATCTCCTCTCCAAGCTCTTCACCAGGAGTTCCGGAGCCCCCCTGGTTACCCTTGTCTAGTTTAGCCTGCCGGTCGAAGCAGTTTGCCGTGGTGTGGCCGCAGAACCTCTGCTACTTGGAGCCATAGACAAGAGCTGGGTGATGGTGAGGACCAGTTAGGGATCAACCAGCTATAAAGCATCAGCAATACAGCTGCGACCGTATCTCCCTCAAAGGTACTACCTCTCTCATACACCCCATACACCACAAATCGTGATAAAATCGCCCATATGCTTGTTCTTTTCTTCAATGGGAGAGAGTGCAACTTTGCGATGGGAATTATCCAATTTCTGTCAAAACAATTCATGTGTTATTTTTTTCTTTTTCTTTTTTCTTTTTCATAATAAGACAGATAAGAAAGTACTGGG
Source organism: Hippocampus bargibanti (assembly GCF_051943395.1). NCBI lineage: Eukaryota > Metazoa > Chordata > Actinopteri > Syngnathiformes > Syngnathidae > Hippocampus > Hippocampus bargibanti. Next base: position 5,623,786 of record NC_142735.1, read on the forward strand.
GCTGCACAGTGGTTGGTGGTTACCATGTCTGCCTCACAGTGCAGAGGTTCGATTCTGGCCCCAGCCCTCCTGTGCGAAACCCATGTTGGGTGGAAGAGGCTGCAGTACATTTTTACTTGTCAGATGAGTCGGGAGTGAGTCAACCGTATGTGCTGTAATGCCCAGAGAGGCACTCTTAGACTTGACATCCGCAGGTGAGTTTTAGCAGGGAGACATGTACAATAGGCAAGACATCAGTTTGAACAACCCTGATCTCCTGGATACCTTCAATGAGAATTTGATTGTTTTTTTTAATGTAAAATGAAGCTGTGTATCAAAGGTGTCATTATATTGGTATTGCTTTAGGTTTTTGCACATCCCGATTGGCCCTAATTAGGAGAAAAGCTGTTGAAAATGGATGGCTGGATGGTGGAATTGTTGCAATGATATGGCATATCAATGACATACATGTCTGTTGCACCAAATTCCCCTGCCAGATATTTTGTTTACAATATGACCACCGGGAAAGGCGATTATACAAATTCATTTCCATTGTGGCATTAATCGCCAAGTACTTAATTAAAATGCAAGGCGATTAGAGTGCATGGTGGCCCTCAGGGTGTATGGTCGCTGATGGTATGAATGTTTGATCGCTACGCCGGTGTAATAAGCACCGGAATGTCCCCTGAGGAATTTGCAGTGCACATCCCTTATACTGCATGTAATTCTTTCCAACTTCTAGTACTTTGGGAATTGACCGTTTTTTATGCACTGTGACTAATAACCAAGGTGACCAATCTATTTAATTAAAGTGAGAGGGATTGGCTTCGTTTTGCTCTTCAAAACATGGTTATTAATGTTGTATTGCCCAGAGCAATTGGGAAGGATTGGTCAACTGATTTGAATTGTTACATTGATGAATTGAAAACAAAGCGGTGTCTACATGTGAGCCTTTTTTAATGATCTACTAGTGATGCGCCTTATGATTATTTTGATATTTGAAGAACCTGTCATTTTTTTTGCAAATTGATAAACTGGTTAAAAAAAGAGGAGTTTTTATTTCCATCTGAAAGAGACTAGACGGAATATAAGTTATCATATTTCATGAAGGTGTATGCTTAGTTGGCCGCACACAAGGCCCACAATGGAAGCACAGAAAATCTGGGGTCAATCTGAGGTGAAGAGACACATCCTGTTAAAATGTCATCTTCATGTAGGAGATCTGGCCTTGGACTAATTTACGACTTGGGAAGCTCCTTCACAGGAAGCGCTCATTAGCCATGTTACAATTCTATTAGTTCATGGAAAGATAACCCATTAAAATGTCTATGTTCTGTTCGTTTATGGATGTTGGTGCTTGTACCATGAGACGTCCAGGGGTGTGGTATCCAACATAACATAAACTCTCAATACATAGCTATTCAGAGGGCTGTAGAGGTTGGACGTCAATCAAAGAAGCACACATGAAGTGCCTTCATGAAAACTACGCCCCTTGCCGGCAGTAAAAGGCAATCGACCTGTGTTCGAGCCTTTGTTCACAGTGTCCGAGTGAACATCTCTCACACCATCCCTTTATAAAAAAATAGGACATTGAAATTTGACAGTGTAGAGAATACACAAACATGACTGAATTTATATTCTGTTTATGGTTTGGCGCCATAACACTTTAGATCAGTGGTTCTCTACCTTTTTTGACCAAAGATCTACTTTGTAAGCAGCCAATCTCCTGCGATCAACCCATCATAGTCATAGACGCATACGCACTCAACACATACCTCGCGGGCGACTTGGGTCCAGTCTACAGATTACTGGTTGACTGCGAGTGGCTGTCGCAACCAGTTCAGGATGTACCCCACCTACTGTCCAAAGTTGGCTTCAATTAAAGCATGTCTGTGACCCTCATCAGGTTAAGCGGTGGAGATCCATCAATCCATCAACCGTCAACATTTTACGTCAGTGGCGGATTTCTTTAGAACAGTCACACCAAATAGGCTATGTTCAAAATTAAAAACAAGGCTGGTGTTTGCATGATTGCACATCAGCTTTAATTATCCTGTCTAGATAAATGAGACCATTGATGCTTTTTGCATATGACCAGATTATTTTAATTCGGTAATACACATCCTATGTATTTTGCCAGATATCTTGCAAATATTTTTAAAAGGGTGCGGAACAGGCGTGAGCAGATGGCATGGCCCTGATGACAGCATGCTACCCACTTTTCAGTTTACGGGCAATGTTACACTTATCTACAATAGCCAGAAACAGCACAGTGGTGTCGGTAGCTGAATAACAGACAAGCTCAAGTAGCAAATAGTACAACAGCATGTACTGGAAATAAAAGCCAAAATCGAAGACTTGAAAAGAGCATTCACCAGATGCTATCTCATTTTTATGCTAGTGTTCGCTTTCATGTGATTAGCGACCATGAAAATCTGATTCCTAGATTTATAAAGTTGCATATTCAATGTTAAAAGTTATGTTTATAGTTATAGAAATGGATTTGACGAAAATTAAAAAGGGTTCTTTCAAATCGACACAACACATAGCAATAATTGATGAGCATAACCTAACATTGATGTGAAAGCATTTTTAAGGGTATGATATATTCCTACACTGTAAACCAGTTTTACAGATGCCTATCGTCCTCGGAGAGGCATCTGTTAAATATACGAGACATTCATTTTCTCCGTATGTGAAGCGCAGCATTCATGAGAGCGGAAGCTTTTTGGAGAGATTATGCAAGATACAACCATCCAGTTTTTTTATCCCCTCTATCCTGACAAGGGCCACGGGACGAGCTGGAGCCTGTTCCAGCTGCCATCAGGTACCAGGTGGACGTGGTTGACTGTCAATCGCAGGCCACACAAACACGAACCGCCATTTGTGCTGTCAATCATTTTTAAGGACAATTTGAAGTGTTCCATTAGCCTGCCATGGAATGTGGGGGCGAAACTGAATTACCCAGAGAAAATATACGCAGACAAAGGGAGAACATCAGAATCAGAATCTGAATCATCTTTATTGCCAAGTATGTAGAACACACAAGGAATTTGTTTCCGGTAGAACGCATTAGTATCATCATCAGAAAATTGCGAAATGGCACTATACAGTTCCATTTGGGCTAAAGTTGAAAGAGTTGGAAGAGTTAATGGCTTGGGAGAAGAAGCTGTTTAAATGTCTGCTCCATTTGGTGCGCATGGATCGGTAGCGCCTGCCTAAGGGGAGTAGCTGGAAAAGGTGGTGGGCAGGGTGCAGAGGGTCCAGTAGGATTTTCCGCGCCCTAGTTTGGATTCTTGCAGTGTGCAAGTCCTCGAGAGTGGGTAGGGCAGTGCAAATGTTTTTTTCGGCCGTCCTAACTGTCCGTTATAGTCGGATTTTGTCCATTTTTGTGGCGGCCCTGAACCAAACGGTGATGGAAGAACACAGGATGGATTCGATGACAGCCGTGTAAAAATGTTGCAGCACCTCCTGTGGCAGGCCATGCTTCTTTAGCAGCCTCAGGAAGTACATTCTTTGTTGGGCCTTTCTCAAGATGCAACTGTTAGCGATATAGCTAGCTATCTATTAGTTAGCTATATCGCTAATAGTTAGCTCGCTATATAGCTAATAGCTGTGACTGTAAAGTGACCTTAAGTTTTTTGAAAGGCGCTTAAAAAGAAATATATTATTATTATTATTATTATTATTATTATTATTATTATTATTATTATTATTTATTATTAACTGTTGCGGCTTGGAATTGAACCAGATTTGTTTGAGACAGTCTCTTTTCGTCAATGAATGCTCCACCTTCGTGTTTCCTTTCAACATTTAGCTTGTAGCAGACGTGGACATTTCACCATGACGTTCCTGATCCACTGGTGAAAAGGATGTTTTGATACGTTCTGCTTTCATCTAGAACTGTTTTGATTTCAACATGGTGCCACGAGAGTGGCTGCCTTTACAGCAGGTCCTCTATTTTGTTTTTCCACTTCTTCCTTTCCTCTTACTTTCATCACTTTGCTACAGTGAAAGATACCTTTCTCCACTGTGAGACTAATAAAGGCTAATCCAATCCAATCCAATCCAATACAATACAATACAATACAATACAATACCACCTCTGCACTGTGAGACGAACATTCTAATGAGCCAAACACAGTAATCTGTCAAATACATTTTTCTAGATTATTTCATTCTTCATTATTTCATACACATTTAAAAAGCCTCAACAGAAGGTTATATTTAAGATTTTTATTTATTCAATCAGGTGATGCACCCTGCGTTTGATTGATTCAAAGATCTCATTCTTTACAAATATTATTCAGTCATATTTTACTTATTACTCAAATGTCACCTATAGCTTTACATATTTACCAGCCTCAAATAATGTTGCCTTCGATTGGAGATGCACCCTTTATTTACCCTTTATGGTAGTTTCAGCCCTATATATATCCCTACTATACAGACGTGGCGGTGCCAGACTCTGCTATCATTGGTCCCTGCTCTAAGGTTGAGGAGAGGACTAATCCTTGCGGCTACACTGATTACTTCTATTGTCCTGACTGATTACTTCTATTGACCTGCCTGAGTATGGGGTCTTTGACTGGCCTGATTGACCCATTTGATCTGGTATCACCTCATTAGCATAACTAAGCATATGTTGCCTAAGAAGTCCGTTGTACGAACGATCCAAATTGAACCTCACCCCACCATGACAATTTAGTGAAGGATTTTGCTGTTTATGAAAATCGCTTCTGTTTCAAACCGTTTTCTTTCTTTCCTATTTTCTTTCCCTAAGATTTTAACCTCGTCGTGAAATAACAGACATATCTGACAGTTATGATTTTCAAAACGATGTGTGGTATTTTTTTGTGGAGGCTTTTTAAGAAAATACATAATATCACATCTGTGCCCCAAAGTTGCTTCATTTAATATGTGTAAACTATGTCAATGATGGCCATACAATTAATGCAGTGAAGTTATTAAACCTGCACAAAAACAGACCACACAGCAAGGCTGTTCGCAGTTTACAAACATTTCCATATTGATGATGACACCCCGCGGTTCTTTAGAATCCAACCCACAAGCATAATAGGTGAAGCTAACTTGTCCTTTTAGCATGTCAGCAGCCGGCATGCTTCTTTAACGGTCCACTCACTCTTGCACTAAAGCGTTCTTTGTCTGCCTCCCCGCGTATTAAATAAATGGACCAGCTACTGTGTTGGAATAAGATTTGTAGATCCATTCTTATCGGGTTTACTTTGCATCTGTTTTTTTTCCTCATTGGTTGAGCCCGTCCTTCAATCTCACAATAAATGTTACGTTGCTCAGTAAGATGTAAAATGAATACAGCATGATGGATAAGCCTAGCAGTAAAGTCAATACAGTTAAAATACTCTTAGTGTAAATACTGTTAACTACCGTACCTCTAGATTTATGTGCTTTGCCCATGCCCTTGGTGAATTGTACACAAAACAAACCCTGAAGAAGAAGAATGATACCGATAAAAGATATACTGTACAATAGAGCATAGTTAACACTAGCCTGTGGTGGGGTCTTTTTCGGTCCCAAAAAAGCAAAAGTATCCACTCCATAACATACCACGTCTGCACTGAGTGCACTCAAAGAAAGTGGGTGTGGAAAAGTAGTCCGGCAGCCACGGTGGCGCTGTTCAGGTGTGTAGTTTGTTGTTCTTCCACCAAAAACTCGGCCGCCAGCCATTGTAGCGCTCTGTGTGTTTCCGAAAACTAGTTTGTATGCCAAAATTATATTCTCGCGACTTTAATGTTCGTAAAGCGAAAAGTTCGGAAACCGAGGTATCACTGTGTTTTCTTATTCTTGTCAGAGTTGGTCATGGAATTCTGGTTTGCTCTGCTCTTCAACCAGTCAACCATAAAATGCGGTACTCCAATCTTACTGTCTTGTTTTTTTGGTCCCATCATTGTGAACATATTTGGTCAGGGCGACGTAGTACTTTCAAGGTAAGGCCCTTTTATCACTCAGCTGAGTCAACAATCCCTTTTGAATGCATTAGAGACTCATCAGTGTTATCCCTCACCTTTAAAAACAATGGCTCAGTTATTATTGTTATTTATTTTATTTTGTTTTTATCTTGGGCTATCCCATGTGGCAAAAAAATTCTCACTAACTTCTATGGCAGAGGTGAAACAAAAATGCAATGCGTGTACTGCTTGCGCAGCAGTTGTTTGAGCGCGTCGTACTTCCCGCATCAAGGAGGCGCGCGTAGAAGTTGCATCATGCAATGTGTTGTCGGTTGGTCGAGGGACGCCACGACCATGTAATATTTTGGTTCTTCTGTCGTGATGCCTCGTAGGTGGAAAAGCGCTTCCACATGCTGGAACCACGAAGCCGGGTCGCTGTGCCAGAACCCGGGCAACTTCACGGCGTAGGCAGCAGCTGTGAGTTGGGGTGCCGGTCATGGCGACATGGCCGTAGAAGACACATCTTCGTCTGTTGCCATGAATATTTCCAACGTTGGGGTCGCCAGTGTTGCCGTTGAGGAAAGAGCACACACGACTGAATGTGGAGACGTGTTTATTACAACGGCTAACAAGTGGATCTCACTCAAACAGAAAATGCAGTGAAATATATGTAACATAAACCCGACCCCTCCGTGCACCTGCTGGGTGAGATGCCTTGTCCTAGTGCCCGCCACAACGTCATTGTTGTTTGCAATGATGAGCATTCAACCCTCAGTCCAATTCTCACTTCTAACGCTTATAACCATCACTTTTGCAGTATTTTTAAAGGGTGTTTACCAACAGGAATTCTATAAAATATTGGATCTCTGTGCGTGCTCTTTCTATTCTGACAATCCACGCACGGGGCGATTATGACTCAAAATGACGCAAGATTATGATACAGATTATGATGTAAAATGCGCACACACGTTATACATGTTCCATTTAGTTGTTTTCTTCTAATCCTCAAAATAAATATTACATCTTTATTGTATGTATGTCATTTACAAGCAATGAAAAATACTCGAATGAATTCATATGGTAATGAAGTTAAACTAGGGGGGACATCAGAGTCATCATGTGGTGCGTCATCCTCCACATTGAATCTTTTAATTTAATCTTGAAGGCTCATTAAATATTTGTAAACAATTTAGTCATTTTGATAGTAGGCTAATATAGCTAATATAGATGCATGCCACATGGGTTGGCTTCATTATGAGGCTTATATAAGCCTTTTAATTTTAGTGGCTCCAGACAGTTTTGTTTTTTTGGTCCAATATGGCTCCTTCAACATTTTGGCTTGCCGACCCCTGGCCTCGACCAATTCAACAAATTCCCCGGCTTAATATTGTTAAAGGAACACATGCTGCAGAAGAAATGACTTTGAATTTCAAAAATGTCTTCTTTATGAGCTCCACCAGCTTCTGCCTGCAGGGTGTTTGAGATTATTTGAAGAGACTGAAGGTCATCGGTTTTGTGACACAGGACCTTCTCCAAATGGACCATTTCCCAGCTCCACACTGAACTATATATCTATCTTCTGTGTGCACCCCTGACCCTTTTAGGATTATCTTTCCCCAGCTGGCCTTTCATTCATTTTACCGCCACCGGCCTCGCTTCACTACATTTTTCAATACAAACTGCAATATTCCAAAATAGCACCTGTCCCAAACAGATACACTCGCACTCAGACTGCAATCCACACACAAACACATGATTCACTCACTCATTTAATCACGAAATATCCCACCCAGAACCAACCATATACACTCAACCGCATTGTCTCTTTCACTCACTGAATACTCTGAAACCATTGCTCACAATACCTCTCACTCACTCACTCACTCACTCACTCACTCACTCACTCACTCACTCACTCACTCACTCACTCACTCACTCACTCACTCACTCACTCACTCACTCACTCACTCGGCTACATTTGACAAGTGGCGGGCTGTGCATGTCACTCCTAGGCCTTCAGTAGTGCTATATCTGAATCAATCAGCTACGAGTGTGGTGTGATATTACTACACGTCCACTCGAGGGTGTCATTGGTCAGGAAATAACTTAGGAACTACTGCTATTAAACTGTTCAAATTTTTACTATCAAAAATTGATTGATGATAACCTCATAAAATTGCAATATTATTTGCCATTTTTGCTAGAGACTTGGAGGCGAATTGACACGCAAATTCCCCCCCTCTGGTGCTATCACACGGTTGATTGCTGTACGTATGTGAGATGCTGGCTGCCTGGCCAAAATTGTCATACGTGTAGCGGTGCCAGGCGTAGAATTAAAATTTTAATTAATAGAGTCTGGAGTGCATGGTCGTAAGTACGGGTGGTCGTAAGTCAAGATAGCCGTAAGTCGGATTGTACCTGTATTTTTATATTATATTCGGAAAACAGTTGCATTCATTGAAGGGGGGCCTTATAGTCCGGTGTACCTTTTGTATGAGAAAAGTTTGAAAATACACCATTCATTGGGAGTGCGCATTATACTCTGTGTGCCATATACACCGGAAAATACGGTATGTCTGCTAGAAATGTTGAATTTAACATTAAATCACATACGTTTTTATTGCTGTCGTTCTTGTTAATTGCTAGAAGTCAAGTATATTTCATTGCACTTCAGAAATTGTCAGGTGACAATGTGGGGGTGGCTTTGTCTGTGCCACAGGCCTCATAGTGAAGTTAAAAACATGCAAAGCAAGCTCCCGATTAATTTTTCTTTTCTCTTGCAGCTGAACAGTGTAATGTTATGAAAGAG